>NC_080066.1:104275756-104580230 GCF_949987535.1 Balaenoptera acutorostrata
AAGCAGGGATGTGAAGGTTGGGTGGCGGTAGTGGTGGTAGCAGAGGTGAGCTGCAGGCTGTTTTGACCTAGCCAGGCTCCAGGTATATTCTTCCATTGTCACCCACTCTCCCAGCCATACCTTTGGTGTAGGCAATGCAATCAATATCCTTGGAGGTTAATCCAGCCTCTGTTAGTGCCTCCTGCAGCAGGTCCAGGATAACAGTTCGGTGGTGCCTGGCAGTAGCACCTGGAAGGAATCCTAAGAGATGGACACAAGTCAGAGATCATAGAGATTTCTATAGAAAGGTAGGCAGCAGTCAAAACAGACGTTTAAAAAAAAAAACAAACAAAAAACAGACGTTTAGTGGGGCAGGAAGAGTCCCTTTCCCTTTTCTCAAGCATCCTGTCTTCTATGTCTTCAGATATCGTCTTTCCAGCCTGTTCAGCTAGGCTAAAGAAGGCAAGTCAGTTGCCTTCTCCTACTTAAGCAGGTGTTTGCGGGGAGGGTAGACAAGTTACAATATAACTTACAAATAACACTTACTAAAAGTGATAATGTGTCTGGTACTTTAATTCTCAAGACCCAATGATGCAGGTATTACCATTCCCATTTTAAGAATACAGAAGTCCAAAAACAACTACTGAATATTACAAAACCAGCCAGTTCTGTCTACACCTAAGCCGGGAGTCATTACACTTTTTCTCATTCTAGTGTATTTTGACTGCATCTACGTTATACTATTTATCACACTGTAATGTGAAGCTCTGTCTACATGTCCAGCTCCATAACAAGCTTATACATCTATTTTTGTAGCCAGCAGCCAGCTGACGATTAGCACGTAAAAGATGCTCAATAAAGGCTGAACGAGTTCAGAAGATCCAGGTTCAAGTGCCTGTGACTCTTCTATCCACCAGCCTCGTGATGATAACACTGTCACATAATCTCAGAGACTCAGATCAAAAACTATGAGGGGACAATGCGCTCCCCACCTTTCTTCACTAATGTTTAGGAAGATGGCAGGTGATGCCGTGCGGAGAAGTGCGCCGCAAACTACAAGTTCCCTACTCCCGTACCTGTGCCAGGAGGCGTGACGTAAGTCCGCCGCGGGTTCGCCAGCACCACGCCGTCCCGTACTACTCCCACGCCAATCTTGTTGGCGCTGCCTTCAAAACCCAAAACCGCCGGCATGGCTCCTAGCTACCACTGGGGCCGTGGAGCCCGCACCAGTCCGCGCTGGGACGCAGACTCTGGGTCGCTGAAGAAAACGAGTCGTTGGCTGCTAAGGAGGAGCACGCACCGGAACAGATACCAAAGAATTCCCACTGTTAGCGCGCCGGCGCCAGCCCCAACCCCTGTCGTCACGGCGACCCATCAAGGCCCCTTCGAGGATCTGTTCTCTTAACTGCCAGGAACACTGAGTCGGCATCTGCTCCTTAAATTCCTATCCTTTCCTCTGCCTCTCTCCCATGGTCCAGCCTAGCCTTCTCCACTGATTTTGTTCTCTCTTACACAGCTCTGGGATCTCCGGTCAAGGTGGCAGAAGGAGTCGTGATTCTGGCATAGCGATGAACAGCCCAAGAATGGAGGAGTGGGGCCTTCAGTGCCCCGGAGTCACGGAGAAGGGTGGGAAGGCTGAGCTTTCAGTCACGTGGTACAAACAGACCAATCACCCGCATTCCTCCGCCACTGGCGGCGCATCTCACATCACGTGACCACGCCAGTTACCCACGTGGGGGCACATCGTGCTCCATTCTTTGTGCTGAGTTAAGGAGGAGCCAGGCTGCGATCCAAGCAGGTCAGCCACAGGGTTGTTGTTGTTTTGCCCATAGTAGGGGCTTCTCTGGACTTCTGATCGGCAGGCCTAAGTCGGGATTCTTAATGAAGTCCGTCGATTGGCTGGAGGGCCGATCTCGTGAGGAGGGTAGGAGGCACTATGAAATGATCTAGTCTTGAGGATGAGGGGCTGAAAGGCCGATGGTGCACTGAGGCGGGAAAAGAATTCAGAGATAATACGGTTTGAAAGGCGGGACTTGGTGCGGGGGCGCCCGAGGGGGGAGTCTTCCCCAGCCCTAGCTGGTTTCACTACTTCTTTGCGTCTGTAGGCAACGCGATAAATATACTGCTTCGGTGGGCGACGTGGAACTGGTGCAGAAGGGTGTTTGTTACAGTGATGCCGAAACGTGGGAAAAAGGGAGCGGTGGCAGAAGACGGGGAAGAGCCCAAGATTGGTAAGAGAATGAAATAGGCCCATCTCCCTAGAGGCTGCGATGGGGATGTCTATAATTCCCTTGATGAACGGGAGGTACGGACCGACTGTATACTCATTTTTGCAGTTTGCGAAGAAGTCGCGGCAACTGCAGGCTCTCGGTGGATCTATAGTTAACTGCGGATCAAAGTTGGATACCGCCAACTTATATCATTGTGTATTACTTATTTTATAGAGCCAGAGGCCAAGAAGAGCAAGGCGGGAGCAAAAAAAAATGAAAAAGAGGCAACAGGAGAGGGGGCAGTCATGTATGAGGACCCCCCAGATCAGAAAACCTCACCCGGTGGCAAATCAGCCACACTGAAGATCTGCTCCTGGAATGTGGATGGGCTTCGAGCCTGGATTAAGAAGAAAGGTTTAGATGTGAGTGGAATTAAGGGGAGGGGGGTACCGATCTTGGGGTTTAATCACCTTTTCCCATTTTAGTTCCTAGCACTGTCGTTTTCTTGTGGCAGAGATACAAGGTTTTCACCAACTCATACCATTTGTATTTCTTTTTTTTTATAAATTTATTTATTTTTGGCTGCGTTGGGTCTTCGTTGCTAAGCGGGAGCTTTTTCTAGTTGTGGCGAGCGGGGGCTACTCTTGGTTGTGGTGCGTAGGCTTCTCATTGCGGTGGCTTTTCTTGTTGCGGAGCGCAGGCTCAGTAGTTGTGGCGCACGGGCTTGGTTGCTCCGCGGCATGTGGGATTTTTCCGACCAGGGCTCGAACCCGTGTTCCCTGCATTGGCAGCCGGATTCTTAACCACTCTGCCACCAGGGAAGCCCCCCAATTGTATTTCTTAAATGCCATTCCACCAGTTCCACTGCCATTGTTTTATTTAATGTCCTCATCTTTTTCCTAGCATGTCAGAAAAACCTTGTTACTGGACTTGCTCCATTTTATTTCCTGCATATCCAACATTTAAATAACTACTTAAAAAATCTTAGCTGGCTATCCACTGCCTATAGGGAAAAAACCAATCTTCTCAGTGTTGCATGGAACACTCTTTCTTATCTCCCTGCCACTTATGTAGTTTATAACTTCAAATACTGTGTTGCTAGACTTATACTCCTTCTGCAGAGACTGTCTTATTTATTTATTTATTTATGGCTGCATTGGGTCTTCGTTGCTGCACGCGGGCTTTCTCTAGTTGCGGTTAGCAGGGGCTTCTCTTTGTTGTGGTGCACGGGCTTTTCATTGCGGTGGCTTCTCCTGTTGCAGAGCACGGGCTCTAGGCCCACGGGCTCAGTAGTTGTGGCACATGGGCTTAGTAGCTCCGCGGCATGTGGGATCTTCCCGGACCAGGGATGAACCCATGTCCCCTGCATTGGCAGGTGGATTCTTAACCACTGTGCCACCAGGGAAGTCCCTCACCTGTGTATCTCTAGTACTTAGCACATAGATTCTTCAGTAAATGTCTGCTGAATTGATAATACTTTTTCTACCTTTCATTTCGCTCACAGTGGGTAAAGGAAGAAGCCCCAGATATCCTGTGCCTCCAAGAGACCAAATGTTCTGAGAACAAACTACCAGCTGAACTTCAAGCACTCTCTGGACTGTCCCATCAGTACTGGTCAGCTCCTTCAGACAAGGAAGGGTACAGTGGTGTGGGCCTACTCTCCCGCCAGTGCCCACTCAAAGTCTCCTATGGCATTGGTGAGGCACTGGTGATTCCTAAAGCCCAGCTCTTCCAAACCAATTGCTGATATCCCACTCCAGCCCCAATTCTTGATCCCTTTATTCTTTGCTTTCCCTTCTTCAACTTCTTTTTGCTAACTGTTTCATCGTTTCTGTAGGTGAAGAGGAACATGATCAGGAAGGCAGAGTGATTGTGGCTGAATATGATGCATTTGTGCTGGTGACAGCCTATGTACCTAATGCAGGCCGGGGTCTGGTGCGCCTGGAGTACCGGCAGCGCTGGGATGAAGCCTTTCGCAAATTCCTGAAGGGTTTGGCTTCCCGCAAGCCCCTTGTGCTATGTGGGGACCTCAATGTGGCTCATGAAGAAATTGATCTTCGCAACCCAAAGGGAAACAAAAAGAATGCTGGCTTCACTCCAGAAGAGCGTCAGGGCTTTGGGGAATTGCTGCAGGCTGTGCCACTGACTGACAGTTTCCGGCACCTCTACCCCAACACGGCCTATGCCTATACCTTTTGGACATACATGATGAATGCGCGATCCAAAAACGTTGGTTGGCGCCTTGATTATTTCTTATTGTCTCACTCTCTGTTGCCTGCTTTGTGTGACAGCAAGATCCGTTCCAAGGCTCTGGGCAGTGACCACTGTCCCATCACCCTATATCTAGCACTGTGACACCTCCCCCAAATCACTCTGAGCCTGGGAAATAAGCCCACTAAACTAGCTTTAAAATTCTTACTCCCAAGCTTTAAAAACTGCTCTCTAGAGAAATCTGTACTGTTATTTCCCTTCTAAACTATGACTCCTTTAACCAGGCTTCTAGAAACAGACTTAAGTTCTCCACGATTTGTGTGTGTGTGTGTTGGGGGGGGGGTTCTTTTTTTTTTTTACATTAAACAAAAGCTACTGATGACTTCCTTTGAACTGTCGATGTGAAAATAAAGAGTCATAGTTTCAGCCTTGCTGTCTTTGTATTCTACCACTTTGTGGGGCTACAAATTCCCCTCATCCTTTCATACACACAGATTTAACAACTGGAAAAGAGTAGAGTCATGACCTTATTTATTTACAAGCACAGGATGAGTCCCTAACCTCCCCCATGACAGAGCAACCCTACCCAGCCCAGTTAAATACTGCAACTGGGGGGTAAGGTTGAAAAGGAGGAATTACGGGAAATACGGGACTAGGGGACCATACCCCACATTAAATAGTTATATATACATCAGTTCCTGTGGTTCTGTACAGAGCAGCGGCTGACCCCGCCCCCAGAGGACGTGGAATGGGGGAGAGGAGACTGAGGGTGCTGAGACCAGAGCCAGCCCCTGATGAAGTGCAATAGCAGCAGCAAGGTCCTAATGGTGCACAAGAGGGAGGGAGACCCCCAGGGCTACCCACCCCCACCCTGCCCTGGAATGTGTAAGGGACAGGAATGGCTCTCAGGGAGCATATAGGAAGGACAAGGCTAGAACCGTCTTTTAGGACCCAGGTTTAGGGGAAACTTTCCGCCTACTTCACCCTAAACACAGCAACCACTGGAGGCAAGCAGATGGCCAGCAGTGGTTTTACTTATTCCTCCAAACCTAGGTGAGGGCCTGGTTCCTTCCTACCTCTCCGCAGGGAAAAGGAAGGCAGCTGCTTGGCTCCCCTTATAGAAGCCCAGGGAGCCTTTTACCATCACTCCCTTTAGAGTGTCACTGTCCCCACCTGGACGGGGCCAGGCAGTCTGTGGGTCATCGGGGGGCTCAGGAGAAGTTCTGGACAGGGTGGCTGACCTTCATACAGGCCCAATAGAGGGCCCGGCCCAAACACAGCACAGCCAACAGGATGACAAATGCCCAGGCTGCATAGATGCCTCCGTATCGTTGTGCATGCTTCCATGTGCCAAACTGATGAAGAAGAAAAAGGAAGATGAGGTTACTGTTGATCTCTCACCACTTTCTAAGAGCCCTAGTAACAGTAACATGGAACTCAAGCTTCAGTCTCTGTCCCCTATCCGCATGCAGCCACCTTCAGGGACCTTTTAAAAGGCCCAGCTGTCTAGTTCCCTCCACTAGGCAGGAACATACTCAAACAATCCCAGACATCTGTCAGTTTTTCTTCATGTCTGACAACTGAGCCAGGTTTCCTAATAGCAACTCAATCTAAGCTACTGCTCCATTGTTCTATCCTCTGCACAAAGAAGATAGCTGTTTTCTTCTCTGATAGTAACAATGAAGACCGTTTATCAGTCTCCTTCAACTTCAGTTCATCTACACGTTAAAACAAGACAAACAAAAACAGTTTCTTTCACTTCTTTTTAGGATAGCCATTTCCCCAATCTTAGCCTACGGAGACGAGGCTGCAGAATGAAAGGGGTTGGATCAAGGTTACTCACAGCAAGGCCAGTGGCAGTGACTGCCAAGAGTAAGCCAAGCAAGAAGCAGCAGATACATCTCTTTCGTGGATATCTGCGCCCAATAGATGACCTGTGGGGAGGCAAACAAAAATGGATACTTGCAATGGCCCTGTAGCTTTTACTCTATTCACACCCAGCTCAACGATGCCGCTCTCTAATCACTCACACTTTCCTGCAGTGAGGGCAACGGGCCAAGGTTCGGTCTGTGAACTCTGTCCACTACGGAGAAAGGAAAAGAGAAACCAATTAATAGTAGAAGCAGGGTCATCTCCAATGAGAGCCCTGGGGCAGTGGAGTCTGGGAAATGGGTCCTCATAAAACAGACCTTTTCAGGATTCATTATCATGACTCAGAAATATATTCATGACTACTTCTCTGCTGCCCACCCCCTGCCCCCCAGGGCTTCCCAATACCTCTCCTCACCAGAAAAGTATTCTTGCAATGTCCACAGATGACCCTGACACCCACAGGTTGTGGTTCTGGACTCAAAGGTCCTGGGTGCACAGGCCCCAGGTTGATGATTCTTTTGCTGTACAGGAGAAAAAGACTATGTTTTAAAAGTTTTCAATCCTAAGGATCCCTACATTATTCCTCCTTTACATCCCCCACTCCCTGACTCTAAGTCCCTCTACTTCTCTGTACATTTAAGATACTCTGCGCCCCCAGCCCTACCCCAGAGAATCCTTGAGGAAGAGCATCGCTTAAACTTCAGGCCTCTAATTTCCCTTTTACCTCAGGATAATTCACCCAGTCTCTGAGACTCCCCATCTTCCTAAAGGACACCACTTTTCTCCCAATCTTTTTATTGAGAGATGAGAAAGATGGCTATAACATTCTAGAGGCACAACAGTCCTTAGCTTTTTCTCCTTCTAAATAAACACCAGGCTCTCTCACCTTTACATTCTCGATAAACATTCACCCTTTTTCGGCTTTCCGATTTTCCCCACTAATGCCCTTCCCCAAATTATCCCTCTCACCAGTATGGCCGAGGGCAGGCGATCCGCTGGGAAGTCACTTTACAGATAAGGAGACAGTTGCAGGGGCATCGAACATATTTTTTCCCTGGGGGTGCATTCTTGATTGGCTAGAGAATAATGGGGACATCGGTAAGCAAACCTCTAATCCCAATCCCTTCCACTTCCTCCAAAAACACCTTCTGAGGAGAGATCAGAGAGATAAAATCTTAGCCAGGACAGAGAAATGAAAGGCATATAACATGAGATTTGCAAATGAAAACTAAGCTTAAGTATCCAAGATAGGTATGAAGGTGAGGGATGGGAAATATTAGCTTTGGTGAGTGGCTTCTGGGGAAATGGCTGTGTGAGACTCCTGTAACTGAAACCTGGGTTTCATCAAGAGCACTTGGCTAACGCCCGAAGGTCAGGGTCTAGAATCAAGGGATCAGAAAGAGGATCTAGGAAACAGGGCCCATTTCACAGATTTGTATAACTCACAGTGGCTTCATTGCAGACGCCACATTTGACTACATGTTGATGCATCTTGCCTTCCACGTTGATGAGAGACTGGCAGACTCTGCAGGTGATCATGGGAGCACTCCCACTGTCCGGGCTGGTTAGGGGTGAATAGGGGGGTGGGTCCTCCCCAGGCAACACGGCTGGGTGTCCCTCGGGGAACGGGGGAAATGCTGGAGAGGAAGGTAAAAAGAAGGGCTGGCATCAGTTGCAGACACCCTCACTGATGCTACACGGAGTAAGGCAACTCTTGCTGGTCCTCAAGCCTTCTGACAAGCTCAGCGGGATCTTATGATCAGTGCTTCGATCAGATTCCTCAGAAGCCCCTTCCGCTCCGAAGCTCCGGTCGCGATTGCGGAGGGAAGGAAGCCTCCCCCGGTCACAGGTGCAACAGCTCCGCACCTGGCGCTTGGGCCCCGCCCCCGCCCTCGGTCCCGCCCCCTGCTCCTCTCAGAGTACCCCCGGGAACACCTCGGACCCGCCCCGTCTTACCCTGGGGCGGGGCATGTTTACCGGCTCCGTACGGTGGTGCGGAGGGGGTCAGGCCTCCCCCGGGCCCAGCCCCACTCCCGCCCGGCCCCACTAATCCGTTGCCGCCGGCGCCACCGTCGATGGGCTCAGAGAGCAGCGGGGATCGCTCTCCATCTGCCGCCATGGCCTCCACCGCCGCCTCCCGCTTTGGCCAAGGATCCGGCTCTTCGCCGCTGCGGTCGCCGCAGCCACCGCCGCCGCTACCGGGTCCCCAGGGCGCCTGCGCGCCGCGCGGCCAGCTCGCCCCGCAACCAGTGGCCTGCCCCGCCCCGTTTCGCCTCACAGCACTTGATAGGCTATCCCCGCCCCCGTCGTGCTATTATTCGCGGAGACAAACCAATTTCTGGTCCTGTGAAGGCAGCTCCTATTTTCCATTGGGGAGCGTGGCGCCATCGTCAACTGTCACATGACTTTCAGGACGCCGCTGGGCCTGCAAAAACTGCACGTGACGAGAAGTTCTTCGAGCTATTGGAAGCGTGGCCCATCGCGCTACCTCCAGACCAGGAGGTGGGGCAGGGCTGCTTCAGCTCACTGGTGTTCCAGGAAGCCGCCGGTCCTCTTTCAGTCGCCCAGAGCGGGCGCATAGTCATTGCTCCTCGTTAGTCCAAAAACATCACTAAAAGATTTTTCTACTCTTTGAGGTTATAATTGGCCTCTCATTGGCTGGAGGCTTCCCTTCCCTGGTCCTGCGATCCTTGGGGCGCAACTTCATTGGCCTGAACTTAGAGCCAGAACCTGGGGGCGTGGCTCAATGAGCTGCAGTGAAAGCGTGAGGGAGTTTGGGCTGTTCTAAGCACCGGGAGTAGGAACGGTAGGCAATAGTTAGCCACTCTACTCAAAGGAATACCTGTAAAAAGTCAGAGTGAAGATGTGCCAGGAGGAAATGGATTAAAACGTTAAGATTTTCACCCCAGGCTTTCTCACTGAAGTCACTTCTGGAACAGGACACAAGACCGGCTTCTCCAGGAAGCTGCCTTGCAGACCCCACCCTCCCACCATCCCTGGTTAAATTATGAAAGCATCTTTGTATGAGTCTGTCTCTATCGCTACAAGGATGTCTCATGATTTTACTCAATTTTGTGACCCCCAATTATAAATATATATGTATGATAAGAGTTTTTTGACTGAGTTACCAATCAAGTTCAAAGAGATTTTAGTCACCTTATATGGCATAAGAGACAGTCTTTAGACTTGTCTCTGCTTTGCCCCCAGCCAGGAGACTGCTAATGGAGGTTATTCTGACAAGTATTGGAAAAGATCCTAAGCACCTCAAACATTTGATCATACAGCCAGGACTTCCCAGGTGGTGCAGTGATGAAGAATCCACCTGCCAATGCAGGGGACCCGGGTTCAATCCCTGGTCCGGGAAGATTCCCACCTGCCGCAGAGCAACTAAGCCCGCGTGCCACAACTACCAAGCCCACGTGCCACAACTACTGAAGCCTGCGCGCCTAGAGCCCGTGCTCCGCAACAAGAGGAGCCACCGCAGTGAGAAGCCCGCACACCACAACAAAGAGTAGCTTCCACTCGCCGCAACTAGAGAAAGCCTGCGTGCAACAATGAAGACCCAAGGCAGCCAAAAATAAAATAAATAATTTTTTTAAATTTTAAAAAAACAAAAAAAACAAAACATGAGCATACTCCAAGCTACAAAAATCCCCAATATCCTCCTTCCCCAGCTAATATGAATGACTGCTACTTCTTTACGTATTAGAGCTTTAGCCTCTATCTGGTCTTCTCTCCTTCTAGACAAAATGTATTAGATACCCAATCATAGAATTACTCTTCCTGACAGCATTCAATCCAGAGGAAAATCCCATTTCCTTAAACCCTTTCAAAATCTCTTAACACAAGCCCATTTCTATAATAAGTTCTTTCTAGCACCCTCTTACTGACAACACCTCAGTTTTTCATGGCTTGTGCTTTCCCCTTGTGCTTTCCCCTCACTGCACCAAGTAATAACCAAATTAAAAAAAAAAAAGTCCAGAAAAGTAGAGGTCTTCTGACTTATGGTTTCTTTTTTTTTTTTTTTTTTTGGCTGCATTGTGCAGCATGTGGGATCTTAGTTCCCCAACCAGGGATTGAACCTGTGTCCCCTGCATTGGGAGCGTGGAGTCTTAACCACTGGACCACGAGGGTAGTCCCTGACTTATGATTTAATGCTTTTGCACTCACATCATCTACTAGGCATATCGAAAAGGGCAGAAGTGCAGAGGTGGCAGAATGCATGGTATCTGGGATGGAGCCCTTTTGATGCTCAATACCTGGCACATGGAAGTTGCTGATAAATGACTATTAAATTAATTAATTAATTACCTTAAGCCCTATCTTGAGGGAAATTTGTGTACTGAGCAATACTGTCAGCTGTAGTCCCAAGCTGGGTGGATATTCAGCTGGGATACTCCAGTGTGGCTGGTATCAGTTTATGGCTGGCATTTGTTCTGATTGGTTGGCTCCTGTACTATACAGGTAAATAATTTCAATGTTACCCCCGGTACCAGGTATCTTACTTATGGGATGGGGGCTTCTCACATAGACTGAGAAAAATCAGGCTATGGAGGTGTATTTGTTTGCTAGGACTGCCATAATAAAATATCACAGACTGGGTGGCTTAAACAATAGAAATTTATTTTCTCACAGTTCCGGAGCCTTGAAGCCCAAGATCAAGGTGTCAGCAGGCCTCTGTCCTTGGTTTGCAGATAGCCGCCTTCTCCACTGTGTCCTCACAGGGCCTTTTCCCTGTGAGCACACATCCCTGCTGTCTCTTCCTTTTCTTATAAGGAATTAGGGCCCCTTATGACCTCATTTAACCTAATTATCTCTTTAAAGGCCCTATCTCCCAACATAGTTACTTTGGGGTTAAGGGATTAGGGCTTTAACATATGAGTTTTGAGATAGTCCCTAAGAGTTCATAACAGGAGGATATAAAGAAAGACACTGCAAAGCTTTGGAAGGGTTTTTTCTTCAAGCTTCCAACCAAGTGGTAACTATCACACTGTGTAGATGGCAGAGAATGGGGCTGGAGACATCTGCTGGGCTTCTGCCACCCAGGGTCCCAATTTTAATATTTTTTTTTTTTTTTCCCCCCTACTTTATTTATTTATTTATTTATTTTTGGCTGTGTTGGGTCTTCGGTTCGTGCGAGGGCTTTCTCCAGTTGCGGCAAGCGGGGGCCACTCTTCATTGCGGTGCGGGGACCGCTCTTCATCGCGGTGCGCGGGCCTCTCACTATCGCGGCCCCTCCCGCTGCGGGGCACAGGCTCCAGACGCGCAGGCTCAGCAGCCGTGGCTCACGGGCCCAGCCGCTCCGGGGCATGTGGGATCCTCCCAGACCAGGGCTCGAACCCGTGTCCCCTGCATTAGCAGGCAGACTCCCAACCACTGCGCCACCAGGGAAGCCCCAGGGTCCCAATTTGATTTCTCTTTCCACATACCCTATTTCTTCTCTACCCTTTCCTGAAGTGGTAGTTTGCCACCCGTGTGAAACCAACACAGTCCCTTACTCCATTTCCAGGGCAAAGAATGTTTTTGGTAATGTGCAGAGTGAATTAACCAAGATGAAGTGAAGTATGGGCGGTTGGATGGAGTGGGGTAGGGTGTGGTCTAGTTTTAAGGGATTATTTCTCTTTATCAGTCTGCACCTTTGTTCCCTTCTGTTTTATGTCCTTTCCGTGCCCCAGTGCTTTGCCCCTTCCTTTAGGGTGTAGTCAGCTGCTCTATCTGGGGATTGATCTGTTAGGTCAGTCTGTTTATCTTCACTCTGTTCCTGCACTGAATGAGGCACAAATAGGGATCTTACACAGAGAAGAGAAATGAAAGTGATCCTTTTACCTGGGGGGACTAAACTAAAATAACATTTTAGTTTCAGGAATTGGAGAAAATGGAAGGTCAAAGATTCTTGGTGACGGTGGGGTAGGTATTTAAATAGGAGAACAACTATCTTGTGGTCTAGAGAGAATGAGAAATTTCAGTTGAGAGGGCAGGAATAAAATAGGTTTCCTGCCTAAGAAATCCTGAGAGGCTGAGCCTCCTTCTATAAATGTTGCCATTGGGAGTCACTATCTCGAGATATCTTCCCACTCCATAAGCCAATACTTAGTGACTTAGAAACTGCCACTTCCACTCTTCAGTTTCCTTGATATTGAGCATGGAAGATGGGTGTGTTACTGCATGTGTGCCTGGACATGGGAGTGCTTCAGACCTTCAAAGAGGGGTGAGAAGAAGATAGAAAAAGGGTAATAAGGCAGTAATGAGCTATAATCACCCTAAAGTTGATAATTGTTTGGTTCCTGACTACAGGAACCCTACAAGTACAGAATAAAACAGAGTCCCAGCTTTGTAAAATGTGGAGACTGGGGAGCAGTGACTAGAAAAGGTAAGAATAGTGTTGTGCACTGTTCTTTCTGTGATGATTGAAATGTTTCTATGCTTTGCAATGTGGTAGCCACTAGCCACATGTAGCTTTTGAGCAGTTTAAATGTGGTTAGTATAACTAAGAACTGAATTTTTATTTTTTATTGTATCTTTTAATTTTATTAAATTGAAATAGCCATATTTGGCTAGTGGCTTCTGTTTTAAACAATGTAGGATTAGAGTTGCTGTTGATGGGCTGGGCGTACCTCTAGTTTTTGTTCTGATCCAATTCATGGTTAGGTGGGTCTAGAGAAATCGAAAAGGAAAAGAGACAAAGGGGAAAAATAATAATAGTCAATATTTACTGTGTACTTACTATAATTCCAGGCACTTATCTAAACATTTAACTGGCATTTTATATAATCCTCACAAGAGTAAGTACTATTATTATCACTATTTTACAGATGAGAAAACTGAGGCATAATGAGATTTTTTTTTTTTACTTGCTTTGGATCACACAGCTGGTAGGTAAGGGGTGGAGATGGAATTCATTCACAGGTAGTTTGATTAGAGTCCACTCATTTACACTACACAGATTCAGGAATGAGGTGGCAAGGAGTGCCTGGGGCCATAGTTCCCATACTCTGTGCCAAGGGGCAAATTCACAGGAGTACCGTGGGATATTTAAAATTTTTTAAGGGAAACACAGCAATATTTGACATCTCTTGTATACTATGTGAACTGCTAGCTCAAGGTAGTTCACAATTTGAACATTAGATTGTGCTACATTGGGACCTCCCTGGTGGCGCAGGGGACACGGGTTGGAGCCCTGCTCTGGGAAGATCCCACATGCCACGGAGCAACTAAGCCTGTGTGCCACAACTACTGAGCCTGCGCTCTAGAGCCCGCGAGCCACAACTACTGAGCCCACGTGCCACAACCACTGAAGCCTGAGCGCCTAGAGCCCTTGCTCTGCAACAAGAGAAGCCACTGCAATGAGAAGCCCACGCACCTCCAGGAAGAGTAGCCCCCGCTCACCGCAACTAGAGAAAGCCCACGCGTAGCAACAAAGACCCAACGCAGCCATAAATAAATAAATAAATAAATAAATTTATAAAAAATTAAAAAAGACTTGCTACATTCCTTTTGATGACAAAATATCTTTGCAAAGCTGGCTTTTAGGAGGTCGTCTGATAAAAAAGGTAAGTACTGTGTGGAAATCAGCACGGAACAGGAAATGAGGGTAGTAGTGCTGGACTCCAAGGTTTGAGAAGTTGGGCAGTGCCCAACAGGCACACACATTCCATTAGTAACTATTTGTGCTTATTTAAGAAAAAAACAAAAAATAGTTTTTCTTTCAACTTGTCTGTATTATGTTTTTCAAATGGTTTCTAAGTTGTTAGGCACCAACTACCTAAAAAGCAAAACTCTTAGGTATTTCTTCTGACCTAGGGGTGCTGTGAAAAAATTTCTGAGTTCCTAAGTGCCCTATAAACTAAGAAACTGGGAACCTCTGGACTGGGGTATTGCAAACAGATCAAAATGGAGTATGGAGACTTGGCTTGAGATGGCGTAAAGAGAAATAATAGACATTTAATAGACATTTCATATATATGATCATTAAGTATTTGCTGTATGCCAGTGTTCACAGTGCCCTAGATACACACACACATACACATATACACACACACACAGAACACCTAAATCTACCTTTTAAAGGTAAAAATCCTGTGAGGAAAGCAATGAGAGATGTAAACAAACCAAGGTTAGAGGTAGGATGGGACCCAAGGGCTTGATGCAATCTGGAACCTGGGCCCTTCTGTTGGATAGACCACTAAGATGTGTCCTGAGGAGGCCTGCTAGGCCTCATAGGGTAACTCATAGGGCCATTGGTGAATCCGAGATTAAAAAGATTGGGGGTCCAAATGATTGTTCAGAAGCTTGGTTGCTGAACTTGAATTCAGAATAAAGTATATTGTGTGGTTCTGAAGGTTATGTGACCCTGGCCAAGGTGTAATCTGGTAAACTGTCCTTGCCTTTCATATAGCAGTACATTTCTTTGGTGCCCAGAATGTTTATATATTCTGTAGGCTCCTCCCTACATGACATAGGAGAAACACTACAGAAGATTGAGCCTTGTCCCTCAGTTTTCCTTTTGTAGATATATTGAAGATCATCTACCCTTACTTTAGACAGAGTTAAAATTAATTAAGGGAATTCCCTGGTGGTCCAGTGGTTAGGACTTAGTGGTTTCACTGCCGAGGGTCAGGGAATTAGGATCCCACAAGCCTCCCCGCAAGGCCAAAAAAAAAAAAATAATTGATTAAGTTTGTGCTTTCTTAGATGTAATTATGTTCTACTCTTGTTTTTTGTGTAAACTGGATTGGATTTGAGGTGTTTAAAAAGAAACTTTCAGCAATCAAATATTGATAGATATTACCCTTGGGCTGATTTTTTACTTATGACTGAACTTACCCATCATTCAAAATCATGCTTTCAGTGTCTCAATTGTACAGAGTCATATTACTAAGGTGAAACTTTACCTGTAGATCACCCTATTGTTACCTTTGCTAAAATTACTGGATGAATAAGGATAATAATAATAATAATAATCCAATAATAACAATAAACCGTTCATTTGGCACTGTGCTCAGTTCTTTATATATGTTATTTTTGTGTTTACATATATTGTCATTACTCTTGTGTCCCTAACACTAGAACAGTTCTGGTACATAGTCGATGCTCAATAAGTATTTGTTACATGAATGAGATAGAAACGGGGCTGGGAAACAGTGGTTTGGGCCATGGTATTGGGTAACACAGCAAGCAGGAAAGGTTAGAGCTCAGGAGGGTGGAAATAGGTGGAGGATTCCAATAGCTAAGCAAGGACAATTTGTGATTTGATGTGAATTTGGTTAAAATTGTAGAAGTGGAGGCAGAAAATAGCTAAATTCTTACAAAGACGTTATGCTGCGTAGTTCTGTTACAGGAATTTTCATTTTGGGGAAGAATCCTTCTGTAATTATCTGAATTCCTTGGATCAAGTATCGTGTAAATCAAGGGTCTGTCTGCATTTCCCTATCCCATCCCCACTCTATCCCCATCCTTTGTCTGTGTCAAGGATCCAGGAATTGTGTGTGTGTGTGTGTTTTCCAATAAAACTTTATTATAGGGTTACAATTCTTTGTAAATACTACTGTTTCTTATTTATATAACAATTTTTTAAGATATCCATAATAATGAGTAAAGAATGTATGGAAGTAAGTATTCTATGAATAACTTATAATTTGGGGAATACTGGGGAAATTCCTGGAAATTCCTATTTCTCATTCCCAAATCCCAAAGCTTAATATCTATAGGGAATTTGGAAACACCTGGAGAAGGGGATTTGCTGCATCCTCCTGCGAGGATCCTGGGATTCTTACCCGCAGAAATTTTTCTTCTCCTCATCTGGGCCTGGATTTAGACCCCTTATATGTTCTCCCATATCCTGTAACCTCCAGAGCAGCATTATTGCTAGAGTCGACCCTTTTTCCTTTGCCCAGGAAGCAACTCAGACACAGGCTCACTTAATTTTATTCTGGGTTTGCACCACGTAAGGTTTAAATTTTTCTCTTTTCAAATCTCTCATGATTTGCTGTGGACACAACCAGGAATGGGGTTGCAGGTAGATGGTTCGAGGGCTCTCCTCCCGACTTCTACCCTCTTCCCTCATAGGCTTCCGTGCCGGAAACTCCGGAACTGCAGTTAGAAATGGGTGCAGAGGCGAAATGCTGGGTGCTCCTACCGCCCCCCCCCCCCGCGGTGGGTAGGGTGAGGGTCGAGAAAGGTACTGCAGCTGGGAAGACCTCAGATTAGGTTTACACCCTAGCCTCCGGCGATTGAGTCTGGGCGTGTCACCATGGAGACGGGGCCAGCCGCGTACTCGCCTGCCATTGGCTGGGACTCCGGAGCTGGGGATATAAGCCAGCGCGGTGCAAACAATGCGCTGTGTGGATCGTACCCGGTGACTGGCGGTAGCTCCGCTCAGTGGAGTAGGTCTGAGCGGAGAAGGGCAAACTGATCGAGAGGGCGTCGGCGGGACCATGGACAACGGGTGAGGCGGGCACCAGGCCCAGGGAACCCCGGAGGCCTCTGGGGAGGGGAAATGGCTGTCATCGAGACCTGGAAACCCAGCACTCTGGGCCCCGAGGGGGCGAGGAGAGGGAGCGAGTGCCCCGGGGATGCAGAGAGGCCTGGCTCGGAGCCCAGCGTCAGGGGCAAGGCAGCAGAGCAGTGGGGCGGCCAGCGCTGGCAGGGGCGCGCGCGGGAATCGAGCAGGGGTGGCGCCACCAGAGCAGGAAGGGGACAGGTTAGTAGACCGTAGACTACTCGCAAAAGGAGCCGGTGTGTCTGTGTGTGTGCACGCGTGCACGCACGCGTTGCGATGTGAGTGTAGAGGGAGCGTACTCCCCCACCCACATACAGGGAAGAGGTCTTTTCAACCCACGTGCTCGTCACAGATTCCCATTCTAGAGTCTAGGTAAAGCCCTGAGGTACTTTTGGCGCCCATATCTAGAGTTCCTCCTTCAGAAGAGAGATTGCTCACGTCCCTCGACAACGCCTCTCTTTCCTCCAAGGTGGAGGTTCAATTAAGTTGGGGATGTCGTCTCCAAGGAGAGAAGGAAATTCTTATTCACTGAACTGAGCAACAGATCCTGCCTACTCCCCCCATTTCACCTTTGAAAACCCTTATTTCGGCTTTGGTCCTTGAAATCCCAGCCCAAGTCTCCAGCAATAGGGATCACAGTGGTTTTTGGGTGCCCAGGGATTCCGTGCATTCTTGGGAGACTGATGGCCATTGAGGAATTCCTGTAAGCTGTGGCTAGATGTGCTGGGTGGCCATGGCTTCACACTTATTTCATTTCCTTGGCACCTCTTGGGAATGCTATTTGATTAACTTTTACCATCTCACTGCTTCTCTCTTCATCATTCTATGACCCCGGTTCTATTGCCCCGACCCGGTCCCTTACCCAGCTACTTTCCTGAGGGTAGCCCGGTGTATTGTAAAGGCAGCACTTTTGGAGAAAGAGGTTTCCTCTGGAGGCTTGGTTAGTTGTGTTCAGCTCTGTCACACCTCAGTCGTCATTTCCTCCCCTGCTCCGTCCCTTCTCCTTGTTTTTTCCAGATAGGTATGAGAGAATTGGACTGGAATTGTGAGAAAAATTCCCAGTTGATTCTTGGGGATGTCTGGGTTCTGCGTAAGTGTATGCCTTTAGGTCTCTGAAGGGCAAAGGACCTTGGACCTTGATGAAGAGAAGGAAAGATAGGAGAAGGCAGGGAGGAAACACGGGCAGGGGGGGAAAGTTGTAAAAGAGGTTCAAGTGCTGTGGACCTGAACCATGATTTATGGAGTCAAAGGTCTTTGGAGCTTGTTAGTAAATTTTTAATTCATTTTCAAACTGAGCCTATACATTCCCTTGCTTTACATTAGAGGAAAGAATTTGAAGCACAAGTTACTTACCTAAAAAAGACAAAATTGGGACTAGAATCCCTGTTGAGTTCTGCTTCCTCAAGACCAGGATTCTGAAACCTGGTTTTTGAATCAGAATTCAAAAACTGAGGCACTTTTGTAAAAAATAGAGATTCTGGGGCCTCTCCGCATTCTGTAGGGGTGGGCTCCAGAGACTATTTTTCACAAGCTGCTGCTGAGAAACTTATGCAGTCAGTTCTGCTCCAGCTGTTGACAACCAAAATTGTGGCCTGGGTTTGCTTTTTTGTGCAGTACCTTGTCTAGCTTCTTGGCCAACTTCTCTGTCCCCTGTCACCTTGGTACCTCAGCCAGCCTTTCTACACTGAAGGTCATTAGTTTATGATACCCTCGGGATGGAAGTGAAACTCACCTTGGTTTTCCTTTTTTTCCTAGATTCACGTATGAAGATTATCAGAACACTGCAAAATGGCTTTTGTCTCACACCAAACACCGACCTCAAGTGGCGGTGATCTGTGGTTCTGGGTTAGGAGGTCTGAGTGACAAATTAACTCAGGCCCAGATCTTTGACTACAGTGAAATACCGAACTTTCCCAAAAGTACAGGTGCTGGCAAGGGGGAGTAGGGATAGGACTGGGGGATATTGATGGGATTCTGATGGGAGGGCAGTGCTTCTACACCCTGGCTATCCTCTATAGCATTTGACTAGAGACAACTGTTGTAACAGAGGGAAAAACCTACCAAGAATCAGAATGACTTTAGAAGGAAATTCCCCCAGTAGAAATGTTTTAGTAGGGCATGTTTATGTCAATGGTACTGTATGATGACATATTTCCTGTGCTTTAATGACTCAGCTCCTTAAAGCTCTACAACACTTCCCCTGCACATTCTTTCCCCATACACACCATGGTCACCACATCCTCACACACCTCTCTCATTTCTTTCAGTCTGTAGCCTAAGTGGAAAGAGCAGTGCCTGTAAGCTCCCAGACAAAGTCAGGCCTTCCCTGTCCCATGTGTTCCTGCCATTCCCAATCTCCCCAGCTCTAGCTCCAGTCCTAGGGTAAGGCACACACTGGTGCACAGCAACAAATGAACACACAGACTGCCATGTTCTTGCAGACAAATACCCAGGTGATACATGAATACACAAGACTTGATTCACACTGACCCTTTGGAGGGGGAAAGGGTACCCCCTATGCACAGTGGAGTTCTGAGGATAGTGTATCCAGCATCCTAATAGCGGCCAAAAGCTCTAAGGCTGGGCTTCCGTGGTGGTCTAGTGGCTAAGACTCCACACTGCCACTGCAAGGGCGTGGGTTCAGTCCCTGGTCTGGGAAGTTCCGCATGCTGAGGATGAGGCTTAGGGAAGGGCCAGGTGAAATAGGGCAAAGTAAAGGACAAGAGTAGTTTATTTGATTTACTTATTAATTTCTCAGATAACTAACTTCTGTTGGTTTATTTATTAATTTTTCAGATTCTACTTTCCCTGGAGAGTTGAGTTTTAACAGATATTTTTCATGCCCTTTGGAGCAAGACTGGGAGACCGGAGCAGGGAGGTGGGGATGGGGTTGGAGAAGGAAATATTAAAAAGTGAGAGAAGGGAGTGCAAAGTTTTCTAAGAGAGATAGTAGTGATGCTGGCTCCACCTGCCACTCCTACCCGCAGTGAGAAGGGCACTGCACTAAGTAAATGGATTAATTTTTTAAAACTTTATCAATTTACTTTTTATACTTTATTTGGGTTTCCCTAACTGGGTCACCTCTGCTCTACTACTGGTAATTTTTTTTTAAAATAAATTTATTTTACTTATTTATTTATTGGCTGTGTCAGGTCTTCGTTGCTGCACGCGGGCTTCTCATTGCGGTGGCTTCTCTTGTTGCGGAGCACAGGCTCTAGGCGCGCGGGCTTCAGTAGTCGTGGCACGCGGGCTCTAGAGCGCAGGCTCAGTAGTTGTGGCGCATGGGCTTAGCTGCTCCGTGGCATGTGGGATCTTCCCAGACCAGGGCTTGAACCCATGTGCCCTGCATTAGCAGGCGGATTCTTAACCACTGCGCCACCAGGGAAGCCCGGTAATTTTTGTATAAGCGCCTCAATCTCTGAGTATCCCTCAACTCTTCCTGTTTGTTTTGGTCCCTCTCCCAGACCATCCATTCTCTAAGGGATAGGTTGGCCATGTCCATTAAAGGAGAAATGTTAGATGAGAGAAATGGTAATAATGGTTACTATGTCTGTGTGGAGAGTTATCTTTGCACTCCCATGGCCCTGCATGCCCCGTTCAGGACACTATTCCCACAGGACTGTTCTGTGGGTCACAAAGGAGACTTGTATGGGTCCAACCTCAGCCCCTTTCCCTGTTCCTAGCCTCCTTAGGAAGCTAGAATATACCATGAGCTCCCTCTCAGGAGGGAGGAAGCATATAGTTTAGTTAGGGTAATAAGGATACAGATTTTGAGAGTTTTGGAAATTTTGGAAAAGAGGTCTATAATTACAACACTCACTGCATTCATTATTACTCACTTATTCTATTTTTTATTATTTTATTCTCTTACAGTATGGCTTTCTCATTCTTTTGAAATTTCTTCAAAAAGAAACTGATGTGTTTTCACATTGAACATCTTCACCCCCATAGCTCTAATCTCAGGATGTACTTATATCTAAGTTTATGATAAGGGGCTTCCCTGGTGGCGCAGTGGTTAAGAATCTGCCTGCCAATGCAGGGGACATGGGTTCAACCCCTGGTCTGGGAAGACCCCACATGCCACGGAGCAACTAAGCCCATGCACCTAGAGCCTGTGCTCCACAACAAAGAGAAGCCACTGCAATGAGAAGCCACTGCAATGAGAAGCCCGCGCACCGCAATGAAGACCCAACACAGCCAAAAATAAATAAATAAATAAGTTTATGATTAATTTCTGTCTCCCCCACCAGACTTAAACTTTCTGAGAGTGGAGATGACAATGTTTTCTTTTGATTAATTATACCCTCACCTATTGAGCACAGTGAGTTGGCTCAGAGGAGGTACTCAATGGATATGTGTTGTATGAAAGCATCTGTCCATTCATTTCCCTTTCTTTTTTGTATACAGTGCCAGGTCATGCTGGTCGACTGGTGTTTGGGATCTTGAATGGCAGAGGCTGTGTGATGATGCAGGGCAGGTTCCACATGTATGAAGGCTACCCGCTCTGGAAGGTAAATCAGGGACACAAACTTGATTGGGTCTGGACAAAGGGGGAGAGAGCTCTCCTATTTTATTACCTAACTACCCAGGCAAGTTAGATTTTTGGTCCCCTTCTTTCTCGTCTTTTATGCTGTATATCATGTTTATCTGCATGGGTGGATTGGTGACATTTTAAAGAACACTCTCTGATCTTTTATCTTTTCCTTCTAAGGTGACATTCCCAGTGAGGGTTTTCCAGCTTCTGGGTGTGGACACCCTAGTGGTCACCAATGCAGCTGGAGGGCTCAACCCCAGGTTTGAGGTTGGAGATATCATGCTGATCCGCGATCACATCAATCTACCTGGTTTCTGCGGTGAGAACCCTCTCAGAGGGCCCAATGATGAAAGGTAGCTATCCTGCTCCTTTTTGTATAGATGGGTAGGCTCTAAGGACTTGTCTGGGAGTTGGGAGACAGCTTACTCTATTCCATTAACCTGAGATAATCCAACTTGTGCCCTAGGTTTGGAGTTCGTTTCCCTGCCATGTCTGATGCCTATGACCGGGATATGAGGCAGAAGGCTCACAGTATCTGGAAGCAAATGGGAGAGCAGAGAGAGTTACAGGAAGGAACCTATGTGATGGTGGCAGGCCCCACCTTTGAGACTGTGGCAGAGTGTCGTCTGCTGCAGAAGCTGGGGGCAGATGCTGTTGGTGAGGAGGGGAACTTGGCTGGAGGCTTGAAGAGGGAGGGTTCTGGTAAAATAAGATGGAAGAGAGAAAAAGATTGTAGACCTAGATGATAAACTGAAAGAGGGCCTGACTTAAGGGAAGATTGAATTAAACTGACTTGAAAGGTGGTGGGAGGTTTGCATTGTAGCATCAACTCACTACACACCACCAAGGGCTCTAACCACTGTAATGCTAATGACCGGTCCATAATTTGATGACCGTTTCTGATTATTTTAACAAATATCATTATAGCCACCTTCTCTACCCTTTGGCTGGAAGATAGAATTGCATCATTAGAACTGACTTTAAAATGACCACAAACAGAGAGAAATTTCTATTTATAAGAGATGTGCAAGGCCCTCTGAGGCCCGACTCTTTTAGGCAATGCAGAACACCCTAAGCTTGACACTAATTTAGCTGCTTTGGATGTTTTCTTGATGCTGAATTGTCAACGAGGTGATTAATGGAGGTGAGGCTAAAGGGTGAGGAAAAGAGTCATTTGCGGATCCTGACAGTTGGTTTCCCTCTTTCTCCACATCAGGCATGAGCACAGTACCAGAAGTTATAGTTGCAAGGCACTGTGGTCTTCGAGTCTTTGGCTTCTCTCTCATCACTAACAAGGTCATCTGGGATTATGAAAGCCGGGAGAAGGCCAATCACAAGGAAGTACTAGATGCTGGGAAGCAAGCTGCGCAGAAATTGGAGCAATTTGTCTCCATTCTTATGGCTAGCATTCCACTGCCTGACAATGCCAGTTAACCAGCCCTGGAGTGGTCTGGCATCTCCCTTCTGGGATCCAAGGAGCTGCTACCTACTTTGGCCTCTTGCTGGAGTCACGTGCCTCTGCCCTTAGGTAGTGACAGAAAGGAGTGTCACCTGCCCTACTTCTCCCATCAGACCTTTCTGGTACAGAGTGCTTTTCTGCTCAGTTGTCATCACAAAATGATTTCCACCCCTATTCCTCTTCAAGAGCCCAAGCGCTACCACACGTCCAAGGATTTGCCCAGGATTTCACTTGGGGCTGTCCAACTCAGCCTAGTAGCTACTGCTAGCTTTTTGAGATGATCCTGTCACATTCCTGGGGGTTTAGCTCTGCTCCTCAAAACACTGGAGACCACACAAGGAACAGCCTATTCCTTTTGGAGTTTTATACTATCATACTTTGAGAATAAAGAGAAAGATGAAATAATTTCTGCATTTTTGTGTAATTTGGGATAAGGGTGGGGCACAGGCCAAGACTGGCATGAAACCAATCATGAGACCACATGTCTTGTGGTTTGACTCTCTGCCTCTCAGACAGCTAAGAACTGAGGTAGATGGTATGCGAATGCAGGAAAGGATGGAAGAAAAGCAAAGAGGTGAAAGACAGTGTTAGAAGATAAGGAAGGACTATACATGATGGCCACTTCCCTCAGATCAGTCTTGCCTCTGTCCCTTTGCTTTCTGGTTGTTTCTCTCTCTGTCGGCTCTCATGAGTATCTGAATTCGTTTACTGATCTCAGCTTATGTTCCATAGTTGCCACATCCTTGGTAAGCCCTAATTGTATTTCCTGTTGGTTTCCTTCGGTTCCCCCCACCCCTAACCTCTGCCATAGTTCATGACAGCCATACATTCTGTCACTCCATTCCGACAGTGCAGTGGCAAATACCCCTTTCTCTGCTGCCGGCAGCTCCACTGCTCATTAGCGTCCTGCCAGCCCCTGTGAAGTTGACTCATACTCTAGCCTCTTCTCTTGGAGCACTTCCTTGCCTCCTATTGCTTTCTTCCTGGGTGTTAGTTTTCCTTTTCACCATTCTTGGTCAGAACCTCCCTGGGACAGGAGCCTAGGCATTACCTTTTGTTGGCCCACTGCACTGTTTGCGCTTATCAACTTGCATTCAGCTGGCTGGCACGTTTGAAAATCATACTGTCCCCACCCCCTCAGGCCTGTTTGCCTTTTGACAGCGGGTAGAGCTGGATGACTCTCCAACAGTGGTAACATTTCAGTTAGTAGCAGTATAACATGGAAGAGGCATTTTGGCAGGAAAGCTTTCGAAAACTTTCAAATCATCCTTTGTTTGCTACCTGACCTACCTAGCTGAGCCCAGCACAAAGAAAAAGTATCCTGGAGTGGCCCTGTAACTACTCTTCTTTTCATCCGTTCTTTGTACCTTCATCCACCTCTAAAACCTTACCTGGCAATCTGCTAGCGTCTGTCATTTGTCTCAGAGAGCTGGTGTAGAGGGAAGGACTGTGCATCCTTTAGATACATACACACAACAGTAACTTATGCATCTGATGAGATGCTTATAGACATTTTTTTAAATTGATTGTTTTAATTGAAATATAGTTGATGTACAATATTCTATGTTATAGATGTACAATATAGTGATTTACAGTTACATTTCTTTTTAATCAAGTTATTGAATATTTCTGTATAACACTCTTAGCCTAAGAAAATGTTAAACTGAGAATATAAGAATGGTCTTTTCCTCTTAAGGCCCCTACAGTCTTAACAGATACACATTTGTAAAGCTATTAACTGTTCATATAAGGCAGTATAAAATAGGTACAAGTCACATATTCTGTGAGCCCAAAGGATGAACTGATTATAAGTATACACTGGACTTTGAGATTGGTTATTGAGAGAAAGGTTGTTTAACTTTGAGCTTAGTCTTCAAGGATGAAAGGGAGGAAGGATTTCACATCAGGGTGAGCCGAAGCACAGAGCAATGTTTGTGGGTCATTGTCACAACAGGTGTAACTAGAACAGAAGACATGGAGACATAGCAGATGGGTACTTGGGGGTTAGAGGAGGACTGCATTTGCTGCTTGGCTTTCTTACCCTGGATCTGCCTCTTGGTGAGATGGATCAGGAATCAGAATGGTGTCATCTGAAAAATATGTCCCAGAGAGACTTGAGTGGAATATTTAAGGGCATTTCTAGCTTTTTAGCTTTAGAAAGTGTCATGTATTTCATAATAGAATACTAGATTAATGAAGAAGATTATGCATTTGATGTCCTAATTCAAGAGTCTAATTCCTTAGATCTAAGCACAAAATTAGGACTCACCTACTTTATACAAGTATATATTACTAATTCATGTTAAGGCATTAAATATACCCCCATGGTGACAGAAAACAAAATTATATATTCTTTATAGTACAAAGTAAGCTATGACAAGGAAAGTAGCTACAGGCAAGTAATAGTCATTTTTAAAAAAATATTTATTTATTTGGCTGCTCTGAGTCTTAGTTGCGGCACACGGGATCTTTAGTTATGATGTGCGGGATCTCTAGTTACGGCATGCAGGATCTAGTTCCCTGACCAGGTAGCGAACCGGGCCCCCTGCATTGGGAGCATGGAGTCTTAACCACTGGACCACGAAGGAAGTCCCTAGTCATTTAATTATAGATAATAATTATTAATTCTAAATTCACTAGAATTCTAGGTTCAAGGTGGGTATGGGCTGGGGAGGAAAAACATGACCACAAAGTGTCTTCAATATTTTTAAAAAACAACTTTACTGAGATATAATTCACATAAAATGAAATTCACCCATTTAAAGTGTGTAATTCAAAAAATTTTAGTATGTTCACAGATAAGTACAATCAATCGTCATCAGAGTCAATTTTAGGACACTTCCATCACCTCCAAAGGCAACCTGTACCTTTTAGCTGTCACTCTGCACTCCACCCCCACTCCCACCCTCTTTGGCCCCAAACAACCACTAATCTACTTTCTGCTCTGTAGAGTGAACTATTTTGGACTTTCATATGAATAGAATCATATATGGAATCATGTGGACTTTGTGACTGGCTTCTTTCACTTAGCATAATGTTTTCAAGGTTCACCTAAGTTGTAACGTTTATCAGTAATTCCTTCCTTTTTATAACCAAATAACATTCCCTTGTATGGCTACACCACATTTGGTTTATCAAGTATTTTCAGTTTCAAAATGCCAACCAACCTAGCCCAAAATGAATGTATCAATTGAGGTGAGCAAAAGAATAAAAACACAAAGTCAGGGAGATAGATCTCGGGGGGCCACCTAGAGAAGGGTAGTTCTCAAAAAAAAAACCTCTCCAGAGAGGCCTACAGAATGCCTAAAAAATGGGTTCAGGGGCTTCCCTGGTGGCGCAGTGGTTGAGAATCTGCCTGCCAATGCAGGGGACACGGGTTCGAGCCCTGGTCTGGGAAGATCCCACGTGCCGCGGAGCAACTGGGCCCGTGAGCCACAATTACTGAGCCTGCGCGTCTGGAGCCTGTGCTCCGCAACAAGAGAGGCCGTGATAGTGAGAGGCCCGCGCACCGCGATGAAGAGTGGCCCCCGCTTGCCACAACTAGAGAAAGCCCTCGCACAGAAACGAAGACCCAACACAGCCAAAAATAAATAAATAAATAAATAAAAATTTAAAAAAAAAAAAAAAAAAAAAAAAAAAATGGGTTCAGTTTCTTGAGCCTCATCGTATGTGTCAAAACACACCCCATCAAGTCAGGTTCTCTTCCCTGACCCTATCATGGTCATCTTTACCTACATCAGTAATGTTACTAGGACTTCCCTGGTAGCACAGTGGTTAAGAATCCGCCTGCTAATGCAGGGGACACAGGTTCAAGCCCTGGTCCAGGAAGATCTCACATGCTGCAGAGCAACTAAGCCCGTGTGCCACAACTACTGAGTCTGCGCTCTAGAACCCCCGGGCCACAACTACTGAGCTCACGTGCCACAATTACTGAAGCCTATGCACCTAGAGCCTGTGCTCCGCAACAAGAGAAGCCACCACAATGAGAAGCCTGCGCACCACAATGAAAAGTAGCCTCCGCTCACTGCAACTAGAGAAAGCCCGCGCACAGCAACAGACCCAACACAGCCAAAAATAAATAAATAAATTTACTTAAAAAAAAATAATGTTACTAATCATGTATTTTGTATAGAACATTGTCTTAAAAACCATAATATAAATTGGTAATAAGACAAAGTGCTTGCAGTCTAGACAGGGGACAGGATATTATGCATGAAAAAGGAAAAACAAGGTTGAATTAGTGGTACCCTCTATGCCTACTTTTAGTCTTTTTGTGTGTTGTATCGTCATTGTTTAGAAAAATTGTTTTTGAAAGAGGAATACAATAATGTGTGAAAAGTAGTATATGCTAAGTGACAATGATAATGTGCTACAGAGGATGGGGAGTGGGTAAAGGATTGGTAGGACTCAAGTTAGACTTTATAGGAAAGAGAGGTGAGAAGGATATAGCTGAAAGCACTACATGCAGGCCAGTTCAGGAATGTCTAATTTAACAGACTGGAAAGGTTAAAATGAAGAAATCATGAATGCGAGCAGTTGGAGATAAGGTGGAGAGGGGCTAGATTGTTTAGAGCTCTGATCTCAGGCTAAGGAGTACGAACCTTATTCTCTAGGCAAATGGCCAGCCATTGAAGGCTTTTTAACTAAGGACTGATGGGAAAATCACACTGTAGTACTTTGATGGACTAAAGCCTAACCAGAAGGAGGGAGGCTTTCGACTTCTCCGGTGGTGCAGTGGTTAAGGATCCACCTGCCGGGCTTCCCTGGTGGCGCAGTGGTTGAGAATCTGCCTGCTAATGCAGGGGACATGGGTTCGAGCCCTGGTCTGGGAAGATCCCACATGCCACGGAGCAACTAGGCCCGTGAGCCACAACTACTGAGCCTGTGCGTCTGGAGCCTGTGCCCCGCAACAAGAGAGGCCACGACAGTGAGAGGCCCGCACACCGCAATGAAGAGTGGCCCCCGCTTGCCACAAATAGAGAAAGCCCTCACACAGAAACGAAGACCCAACACAGCCAAAAATAAATAAATAATAAAAATAAGTAAATTAAAAAAAAAAAGAATCCACCTGCCAATGCAGGGGACACGGGTTCGAGCCCTGGTCCGGGAAGATCCCACATGCTGCAGAGCAACTAAGCCCGTGCGCCACAACTACTGAGCCTGTGCTCTAGAGCCCGTGAGCCACAACTACTGAGCCCGCATGCTACAACTACTGAAGCCTGTGAACCTAGAGCCTGTGCTCTGCAACAAGAGAAGCCACCGCAATGAGAAACCCGTGCACCGCAATGAAGAGTAACCCCCATTCGCCACAACTAGAGAAAGCATGCACACAGCAACTGAGACCCAACACAGCCAAAAATATATTAATTAATTAATTTTTTTTAAAAAAGAAAGAAGCAGGGAGGCTTTTTTGACGGTAGTATTAATTTCACCTCAAATTAGCTGTGTAGAATACCGTAATCAGTGGTGTGAAGTATTTAATTTTTAATCTGGTTGAGGTCTTCTGTAGTGTTTGAAAGAAAATGCTGTTATAAAATAAAACATAAAGACAAGAGCGTAAGCAATTTAGAAATGAAAATATACACTTAAGTCAAATTAGTTTTCTCTTTTTTTAGATTAAAATTTGAATAGGTGATATAATCACATAGTTAACCACAAAAAATGTATACAGTGAAAATGTTCATCTCAGTTCTCTCCTCCATCTGCCCTTCTTTCCCCACCCCACTAGAAATCACTTTTATTAGCTTCTTGTGCATTCTTCCAGGATTTATAAAAATATAAACAAATAAAAATACATATTTTAATTTTTTCTCCTATTATTATACACAGAAGTTAGCATGTTATACTTATTGTTCTACACGTTGCTATTTTATTATGTCTTAATGTATCCTGGAGATCTTTTCACATCAGTTAATTAGTGTGCTTACTTGATGAATTAGGTCAGTGCTGTCAGGAATACATGTCTATTGCCTCGAATTTTTTAGAACCAAAGGAAGAGTATGCTTGGGGTTTTTTTGTTTTTTGTTTGTTTGTTTTTAGCTATTTCCCAGTCTGAGTTGATTACTTACAAATAGATACAAAGAGATACTAACACTTGCTGCCCCTTTAAAACAAGAAAGTGAAGAAGAATGGAACTGTTCCTTCCGTGCTTCCTTCCGTGCTGTGCCTTGCATCTAAATTTGATCTGGCTTAGATTTGCATTGCTCTTTTTCTTGTAAATAGGCCTCTGTTTTTCATAATTACATTTTGTTTCTAAGGGACTTTGAATAAACACTGGCTATCTGCCTTGTTTTTCTGTTATTGTAAATTTGGATTTTAATAAAAATGGAAAATTTCCTGTCTTTAATCTTTTTGCCAGAGTTTTAGCTTTGGTCTAAATTAGATTTGAAATTGTTTGGTATTAATCTGCCTTTGTTCTCTTGTTTTGGGGTCAGAGAACTCCTCCACCCCTCCATGTGGTTTTCATTTTCACTTCCATTCTGAGTTTGTTCATTTAGGAGGCTTACTTTAGCTCATTTGCAAATCAATTTTTTTCTTGTCCTCTTTCCCTTCTCTCTTTTATTCATTTTTTAAAATACCATTTTGTTTGTCAGCCAGCTATTTGATATTGGCCTTTGTCTTTGCTTTTCCCATTTTATTTTGAGCTGTTTCTACTTGAGCTTTCACTATAATTTTATAATAAAAGATTGGTAGGAATATAGTACGACTTTATATGTAGCCTGACGTGTTCTAGTTCTATCCAGTGTCCTTTTTACCCATCAAAGACTGTCCAGGTCAATTCCAGTTCACAGTATTAATCTCCACTGTTCCCTCCAAATAATACTGTAGAGCTACTACCATTGTTAATATCCTACCCACTCCATCAAATGAAGTGTGAAAATAATTTAATTGCCATCAAGGAATATAGTTGATATTTGGCACAGTGGTTGTTTTTTTTAAATAAATTTATTTATTTTTTATTTATTTATGTTTGGCTGTGTTGGATCTTTGTTGCTACGCGCAGGCTTTCTTTAGTTGCGGCAAGTGGGGGCTAATCATTGCGGTGCGCGGGCTTCTCATTGCAGTGGCTTCTCTTGCTGTGGATCATGGGCTCTAGGCTCACAGGCTTCAGTAGTTGCAGCACGTGGACTCAGTAGTTGTGGCTCACGGGCTTAGTTGCTCCGCTGCATGTGGGATCTTCCTGGACCAGGGCTCGACCCATGTCCCCTGCATTGGCAGTTGGATTCTTAACCACTGCGCCGCCAGGGAAGCCCACAGTGGTTGTTTCTGATATGCTTGTTTTGAAAGTGGGAAGGTTCTCACTCTGGACTTCCACTGATAGACCTGCAAGATCATGAATCTGGAGGGACAGAAGGAAGTCATTAGGTTTCCTTGGATGCTTGCTCCCCCAAATTACCCTCCTCCTTCACAAACAGATAGGAACCAACACTGTTTAAAAAAACAAATATGGAATTATGGTAAGGGTAATTTTGGATATGTTCTGCCATTCTGCCATTCTTTATGGTGTCCAGCTTCTAAAATATTTCCTACCTACTGACTCATTACTTCAGGATAGCTCTACGGTTGGTCTACAGGCTTGTTAGCAGGACTCCCAAAGATCTAGAAAACTGATCCTTGGTAAGGTTACACAATACTGGATTCAGGAATGTTCTCAGACCAGAATATACTAGCCTGGAGAGTCTGAGAGAGGTGCCTTAGAGAACCAAACTGTACCCTGCAATAGGATTGTACATTGTATAAACCAGAAACTTGAGGTGCTTCTACCCGAGGAGGGGCTCTGGGCATATCCACACTTGCTTAGGAGTACAAGTGGACTAGACTGAGAAATACTGTTATATTTCCATAGAGTCTAATATGACTCTCACTTACTTAGAGTTTTCAGTAATAATACACCTTCTGGTGAAGGTGCTGGAGTCAAGATGTTTGTGCTTTTTTTTTAAAATTTATATTGGAGTATAGTTGATTTACAATGTTGTGTTAGTTTCAGGTGTCTAGCAAAGTGAATCAGTTATACATATACATATATCCACTGTTTTTTAGATTCTTTTCCCATACAGGCCATTACAGAGTATTGAGTAGAGTTCCCTGTGCTATATAGTAGGTACTTATTAGTTATCTATTTTATATATAGTAGTGTGTATCTGTCAATCCCAGTCTCCCAATTTATCCCTCCCCACCTCCTTTCCCCCCTGGTAATCATAAGTTTGTTTTCTAAGATGTCTGTCTGTACTTCTGTCTGAATTGAAACATTTATTCATCTCTCTGACTGAGCTGACTTTATTTTGTGCCCTTTGGATAAATAACCCTGTTTGATTATTCAAGTGACGTTTGTGTCAGGTCTTGTCATCAGCCTTTACCCAGTATTGGCATTTTTCAACAAAGGCCACTCAGATAACCATAACATTTACTTGACAACACTGTATTGCATTGATATTTGTTCATTTTTTCCACAATTATTTTGAACTATGTCCTTTTGATAATCAGATGTATTAAGGCTTATACAGAAATGCCGAGGGGTGTGTGTGTGTGTGTGTGTGTGTGTGTGTGTGTGTACATACATATGCATATACACATACATATATGTATGCTAAACCCCCAAATTATCAACTTATAAACTGTTGTCTGTCCATGAAAACTTGAGGAAGCTTGAAGCTTTTCAATGTCCGGAACAAGGCACTTATTGAGTGCACCTCTCCAGGCTGCTGCTCAGAGAGAAAGATAAACATGAAGAGGGTATGTTTATCCATTTACTCAACAAAAGTTCTAGGGATTGGGGAAACAGAGAAGAACAAGACAATGTTCTTGCCTTCAAGGAGTTTATATTTAACTGGGGAGTCAGACGACAAATAAATACAAATATTAAAAAAAAATGTAAGGTAACGATAAGTGTTAAGAAAAAAAAATCAAAGTAAGGGGATGGAAAGTAATAGAGAAAGGAAAGGCAAGTTAAAACTACAGTGAGATACCATTTCACTATCACTATTATGTCTATAATAGATAAGACAGACATTAACAAGTGTTGGCAGGATACAGAGAAACAAGAACCCTCATACATTACTGCTGGGAATGTAAAATGGTGTAGCCACTTTGGATAAACAGTTTGGCAGTTTCTCAAAAAGTTAAAGCTACTATGTGACCCAACAATTCCACTTCTAGGTATCTACCCAAGAGAAATAAAAACACATCCACACAAAGACTTAACCCATAAATGTTTACAGCAACATTTACTAATAATGGAAACTGGAAACAACTGGTGAATGGATAGATAAAACGTATGGCCATACCATGGAATACTTTTCAACAATAAAAAGGAACAAACTGCAGACACATGCTGCATCATGGATGAGCTTCAAAAACATGCTGAGTAAGACAATTCAGATACAAAAGAACATGTATCCTATGATTCTGTTTATATGAAATATCCAGAAAAGACTAACTTATATAGAGACAGAAAGTAGATTAATGGTTTCCTGGGGCTCAGAGTAGAAAAGGAGATTAATGTAAATGGGCATAAGGGATCTTATTCAGGGGGTAAAAATGTTCCAAACCTGATTTATGGTTGTGGTCACACTACTGAGTAAAGTTACTAAAAATCATCGAATTGTACACTTGAAATGGGTGAATTTTATGACATGTAAAATATACCTCAGTAAGGCTATTAAACAAAAGAGGGAATTCCCTGGTGGTCCAGTGCTTAGGATTCCATGCTTTCACTGCCAAGGGCCAGGGTTCAATCCCTGGTCGGGAACTAAGATCCCACAAGCCGCACAGCGTGGCCAAGGGGAAATAAAAAAGAGAGAGAGAGAGAGAAAGTAATAAAGAAGCAAGAGATTTCGAATAGGTTAGTGCTGGAAAGGCCTCCCTGAGGAGCTGGCATTTGAATAGACACCTGAGTAGAGGAGGGAGTGAGCAATGGAATGACTAGGGAAGAGTGTTCAAGCAACTAGCATGAAGGTTCTGAGGGAACTTATCAATTTAGCAACAGCAAGAAGGCCAATATTATTAGAGTAGAGTGAACAATGGAAATAATGGTGGGAGACAAAGTTGGAGATGTGGGCAGGTGTTGTAGGTCATGGTAAGAAGTTTGGATTTTATTTTGAGCATGAAAGGAGGCTAATGAAAGGATTTTTAAAACTGATTTACCCTAAACAACACAACAACAACAAACAACTCAACTGACTACTTTGTAGAAAATCCATGATATGGGGCAAAAATTGAAGTAGGGTGATCAGATAAAGAGACCACTGTGGTAGACCAGGTTAAAAGTTGGTTTGCATCAGTGACGGTGAAGGAGGTAGTAAGATGAGGTCAGAATTTGGAGATATTTTGAAGATAGAGCAGACAAGAATTTCTGACATATTGGAAAAAAGTATGAGAAGAAAAGAAGAATCAAGAATTGTTCCTAAAATTTTGCCCCAGTAGGTGAGGTGAATGGAGCTGCCATTTACTGAGATGAGACTCTTAGGGAGGAGCAGTTTGCTTTTATAGCTGATAAGTTTTAAAAGTCTAGACCTCCAGGTGGACATGTGGGGTATGCAGTTGGATAAATGAGTCTGGAATCAAAGAGAGGAGATTTAAGCTAGGTACATAAATTTGGAAGTCATTAGCATATAGATGACATTAAAGCAAATGATCTAAATGATATTATCTAAGGGACAGAAATCAGGATGTGGGGAATGATTCAGCAAAGGAATTTGAGAATGACCCATTAGTGAGGTAGGAGGAAAATCAGAAAATAGGATGTCTTGGAGGACAAGTGAAGAGAGCAGTCAAGGTCACTCACTGCTTACCTTGACATGTAGTCTTGAAACCGTGCACCTCAGATTGGGACTTGAACCCACGCAGCTGGGACTTGAACCCAGCCAAAACCCACAGTCTTCCAACTGAGATCACACACCTGGTTTTAGGACTTAATGAAGCTCAGATTCTTGATGTCTCAGCACAGAAAGAATTCAGTGAGAGACAAAGTGATAGGTAAGAAGTGGATTTATTTATACAGAAACACACTCTACAGGCAGAGTGTGGGCCATCTCAGAAGGTGAGAAAGGCACCGGGGTATGGGGTTGTCAGTTTTTATAGGAGTGGGTGACTTCATAGGCTAAGGAGTGGGAGGAGTATTCCAGCTATTTTAGGAAGGGGCGGGGATTTCCAGGAATTGGGCCACCATCCACTTTTTGATCCTTGTGGTCGCCTTAGAACTGTCATGGCGCCTGTGGGTGTGTCATTTAGCTTGCTGATGTGTTACAATGAGCGTATACTGAGGCTCAAGGTCTAGTGGACGTCGACTTGTCCACCATCTTGGACTCATTTGGTTCTAATCCATTTATGTCCTGTCCTCGGGCTATGTCATTCTTTCAAATGTCGTGCCCTGCTCCCTTCCCTCCTGTTTCAGTCTTAGTGGAGCAACAAGAATGACACTGATACCAAGCAGGACCTTGTGGGGCTCCTGGGCACAAAAGCCGTTCTGTGACCCCCACTTCTTTTTTTGTTTGTTTGTTGGCCACACCTCGAGGCATGAGGGATCTTAGTTCCCGGGCCGGGGATCAAACCTGTGTCCCCTGAAGTGGAAGCACGGAGTCCTAACCACTGGGCCGCCAGGGAATTCCCCTCCGCCCCCAACTTCTTGATTACAGGAAATAGGCTTCTTTCAGCCTCCATGACCTTCTCTGAGTTCCAATGGGCAGGTTCAAACAGATGTTAATTAGGGAAGGGAGGGGATGCAGAGACAAGGGAGGAAGAGTCAAGAAACAGTAGTGCAGCCTTGGGGCAGAGTCCTGGTTCTAGCCCTCAAGGGATATGAATAACAATATCTTTGAGCTGTTTTGCAGATTCTGAAACCCCCACCTGGTAGAAGTGTGCTGCCCACCAGCACGTAGACTGGTTGGAACCAGAAGATTGATGATGCTGACTCCCACTTACCTCACCACCAACCAATCAGTAGAATGTCCACGAGCTGATCACGCCCTCTTTGAACCATTACTATAAAACTCCTCACTGCCCCCTCCAGGTTGCCTCAAAACACAATTTTGAAGGCACTAACCCTCTGTAGCCCCCTTTACCTTGCAAAGCAATAAAGCTATTCTTTTCTACTGCATCCAAAACTTTGTCTCCGAGATTTAATTCGGTGTCGGGGGGTACAGAGGCCGGATTCAGCTTCAACACCTTGATTAGACTGGACACCAGAAACAATGAGAGATGAGGAAGTAGAGACAGCATGTACAAATAACTCATTTGAGAAATTTTGCCACATAGGGGAGTAGTGGTTGGAGGAAAGATGTGAGGTCAAAGAAAGAGGCTTTAAAAAATTTTTTTAAAAAAATTTTTTAACGATGGGAGACATCTTGAAACAGAGAGGCCCCAAATGGGACTTGCATATGATATGAGGGAGGAGACAAGATGGTTTGTACTATTGACTGGGAGTTAAATGGGACCTTTAATTGATTATCCATGCAGTACCCTATGACTTGTTTATCGTATAGTTACAACTGCGCCGTGCGATAGGGACTCTTGATAGTGAAAAGAAATGAGTCCACACTGATAGCTTGGACTTTGACTTGATATCTGTCCATAAGAGGGCAACAGAGAAAGAGCCCTGCAAGGTTGTCCCTGCAGGGTAATATTACATACTCTTCAAAGATATTAGAGGGAACTGAGCCCTTCCTTCCCAGAACCTCAATGCTAAAATTCAGCTTGGAGACCCCAAAGCCTCCAGACTTTGGGACATTCTCAGATAGTGTGGCCAGGCTTTGAGATCTGGAGGTAAGGAAGCAGGTAAGGAAGTAATTGTAAAGTTGATTGAATGTGGAGGAATGGCCAGTATGGAGGGAAGTTGCAGCTATTTCGTGGAAGCATTTTTAAAAAGAATGAGGCTAGACGACCATTGTTAGTATAAATAAACTGATTCCAGGGGAGTATTCACTGCCACAATCATTCCAAAGGACCCATTGATGCTGAATCTCAAAGTGTGTGGCCAAAGTTTACAAAAAAAAAAAAAAAAGCCAAAAAAAGTCAAGTAGAGAAGGATTTAATCTGTAAGGGGAAGGGGGTGGGGAGAGAGGAAGACACTCCTGCTGTGATTGGATCTTTAATGTGAATAACCATAGCATGTAACATGTACAGAGTGCTTTACAATCTACAAAAGATTTTACATTCTTTGTCCTTTTTAGTTTTGATATTTATGGAGCCTATTGAGTATCATTAATATTATTCTCATTTTCATTTTTCAGATGAAAAAAGAGAGGCTTAGAGAAAGGTCACCTGACTTTTCCACCATCACACAGCAAAGGAATGACTAAGCTAGGACTCATATTCACAACTTTTGTCTCCAAATCTTTGAATCTATAGAGAGTGATGTGGGTGGGTACTGTGTGGAAACACATCACATGTTTGGGCTGAAAATGAAGGTCCGATGGAGTTATGCCTGGTGGCAAATTGGAGATGAAATGGAGTAGTGAGGAACTGTGTTCTATCGTTTTAAAGGATTGTTGATGTAAAAGAAGAATCAAATTTATTTTGTGCAATTTTGGTGAGTTACAATTAGACTGGAAGAGAGGTTCCACTCAATTTGTGAAGAGCTCCACAAAAAAGAAATTGTTAAGTTCTTCAAGTGTGGAAACAGGGGCTAGATGAATATTTGGCAAAGCCATAGAGAGAAATCTTTGACCTTACAACCTCTAAAATTCTATACAAATCAAGTAGCTTGAAACATTAGGACTTGTTTGGAAAAGCCTGAATAACAATGATACACTTCCCCAACACTAAAAATCAAGTAGCTTGAAACATCAGGACTTGTTTGCAAAAGCCTGAATAGCAAAGGTACACTTCCCCAACACTTAAGTTATATGGAAGGAAGATTAGATGTTACACTGTACATTCATGTTGCAATAATTATATGTATATGCATGTCCACGTCTTCTTGAAGAAGGTAAGAGGTGAGGAGTTGGGAGGCTAGATTAGGAAGAGTTGGGAGCTGTGACTGATCCCAGACCAAAGTGGAAGCAGTTCACCACTTCATCAGACAGGAAACTCAGCAATTGAGAAATCTTTAGCAGCACACCTGGAGGAGTTCACCAGGGGACTGAGGCAGTAACTCAGAAAGGATGGGTGGTGGAAGGGTTACACAGGAACTTTGAGGAAGGAGTGATTTATGGGCGGAAGCCTTGCCAGAAGTGCAGTCAGTGGTGAAGAAAGCCATTTGTTCTGGGAGAGCAGTTTAAAAGGAATATGTTTTGTGTGGGCAGTAGTTCATGAGGAAAGTGTTTGTGGGGAAGAGAGATATGGGGCTAGTGATATGCATGAAAGCACTTGTTGAGAATGTGGTTTGTAGGGGGCTTGCATTGCTGGGGCTGTGAGGGGGGCGGGTGTTTTGTGCAGAAAGAGGCCACAGGGACAAAGAAAAGAGTCCCCACTGTGGCCTTTAAAAAATAGATGCATATACATATTTAAAAATTGAAATAAAAATATTATGATTACAAAAACAATACAGGTCAGTAGAACAACTGGACTATATAAAGAAAAAAGAAGAACCCCTATATCACCTCAGCCAAGATAAGCACTGTTAACAGTTTGGTGCACTTACTATGGATTTTTAATTTTTTTTGGAAAAAAAATTTAAAGTATAGTTGATTTACAATATTGTGTTAGTTTCAGGTGTACAGTAAAGTGATTTGGTTATACATATACATATGTATATATCTATATCTTTTTTAAAAAATTCTTTTCCATTATAGTTTATTACAAGATATTGAATATAGTTCCCCGTGCTATATAGTAAATCCATGTTGTTAATTTTGGAAATTTTTAATGTCCATTTTCTCCCCAACTGTTTACTTTGAAAATCTTCAAGCCTATAGAAAAGTGGAAAGAATAGTGCAATGAACACTAGTATACCTTCCACCTGTCGACTAAAAAAAAATATTCGCAACCTAAAAGTTGAGAGTTATGTTTTATTTGGTGGGAATTTTTAGGACTTCAAGCCCAGAAGGCAGCATCTCAAGTAACCCTGAGAGAACTGCTCCGAGGAGGCGAGGGGGGGAAGGAGCCAGGATATATACGAGTTTTGTAACAAAGGGCAGGTAGTCTGAACGTCAAAAGATTATTGTTAATTTAAAAAAACCCAGATATGTCAAGTTAAGGAATTTAGCACTTTTCTGAGTATGGGAAGATGCAAGAGTCTGGGCTCACTAAAGTCATTCCTTTGATATGCACCTCAGCTATCTGTGGCCAGTATCCTGTGTTTTCATGTCCTGAGTTTCCTCAGGGCTTACGGGGGCGGGTGATGGCTGCTAGATGGCAGGTATTCTTTCCCTTCCTGAGTTCCCTCAGGGCTCACCAGCTCACTATCTGCTGTGACTGCAATCGCTGATGACTGTGACATCCTTTGTTTACTGATATGGCAGGCAATATTTCATTTATCACACTTAATTAATCAATTGTTAACTTTTAGCCACATATATACTTCCTTTTTTTTCTGAGCCATTTGAAAGTAAATTGTTGCAGACATCATGTCAGTTCACTTTTTTAAAAAAATTATTCATTTATTTAGGCTGCACTGGGTCTTAGTTGTGGCGCACGGGATCTTTAGTTGTGGCATGCATGTGGGATCTAGTTCCCCAACCAGGGATCAAACCCTAGCCCCCTTGGTCTATAACCTGTCATTTAGGAACATCATGCCCATAGGACTGGCTTACCCATCTGCTGATCTTACCAGGATATATGAGGAGCTTCCTGGGGAAAAAAGCCTGTGTTTCTTGAACTGATAGTTGCCCTGATGATCATCATTACCTGACCAGAGCACAAGACACAGTTTCATGAAGGGAAAGCAAGCCCCTTTACCCTGAAATTTTAGCTGAGTTGCTCTCCCATGGGATAATTCTTTGTGCAGGGAAAATATCTGATTTGCAAATTGAAGGGCACCTGTGATTACTTTGTTGGCTTAGGCTTTTTTGTTTATTTGTTTGTTTTTGGATATAGTTGTTGGCTGTCCTTTCAAGAATGTTCCTAGGTATAAGAAGGTAAACATGGAGGTCTGTGAGATAATTTTAACATTTCAGAAAGTTTTTCTTTTTTTTTTGACTGTGTTGGGTCTTCGTTGCTGCGTGCAGGCTTTCTCTAGTTGGCGGCGAGCCAGGGCTACTCTTCGTTGTGGTGCGTGGGCTTCTCATTGCGGTGGCTTCTCTTGTTGCCGAGCACAGGCTCTAGGCGTTCGGGCTTCAGTAGTTGAGGTACGTGGGCTCAGTAGTTGTGGCTCGCGGGCTCTAGAGCGCAGGCTCAGTAGTTGTGGTGCACGTGCTTAGTTGCTCCACGGCATGTGGGATCTTCCCGGACCAGGGCTCGAACCCATGTCCCCTTCATTGGCAGGCGAATTCTTAACCACTGCACCATCAGGGAAGCCCCATTTCAGAAATCTTAATGAAGACCACAAATTTACTCTAAATAGACTGCAACATGCTAACTAAAACTAAGTTTATCTGAATGATAGCAATCCATTATGGCAACCCTGGTTATCTCATTCTTATCAAAAACTTTTTGGCAAAGTTTTTTTTTATTTTTTATTAATACAAATGGAAAAATTACATTGTGGTGATTCATAAGTATAACAGCAAACTTTCCTTAAAACTTGAAATTTTTAGTGCCATCTGAGAATTAAATCGGGTTAGATCAGCAGTTGGTAAATAGTAGCCATTGTGGACAAAGAACATCACCTGCCATTCCAGTAAACAAGAAACGTTGTCCACCACCAAGCTGTTAGTCAGTGCAGCTGCCCTCACAGTACGCCCTGACTGTACACCCTGCAGGAATTCAACATGGAAAAAAACAGGATACTGGCCCTAGACAGTTAAGATGCATATCTAAGGAACTATTTCAGTGAGCCCCAGACTCTTGCATTTTCCCATACATAGAAAAGAACTAAAATCATTAACTTAAGATGTCTGTTTTTTGTGATTAGCAGTAATCTTTTGATGTCCAACTACATTTTTGTTTCAGCAAACACTCCTGTATATCCTGGCTCCTCCCTTACTTCTTTTTTTTTAAAATTAATTTATTTAATTTATTTATTTTTGGCTGCGTTGGGTCTTCGTTGCTGCACGCGGGCTTTCTCTAGTTGCTGCGAGCAGGGGCTACTCTTCGTTGCGGTGCGCAGGCTTCTCATTGCGGTGGCTTCTTTTGTTGCGGAGCACGGGCTCTAGGCACGCAGGCTTCAGTAGTTGTGGCACGCGGGCTCAGTAGTTGTGGCTCGCAGGCTCAGTAGGTGTGGTGCACGGGCTTAGTTTCTCCGTGACATGTGGGATCTTCCCGGACCAGGACTCGAACCCGTGTCCCCTGCATTGGCAGGCGGATTCCCAACCACTGCACCACCACGGAAGCCCCCTCCCTTACTTCTTGGGAACAGTTCCTCAGAGCTATCTGAGACGCTGTCTCCTGGGCTATAGTCCTCAGTAGGGTCACTGAATAAAACATAACATGCAACTTTTAGGTGGTGTGTTTTTCTTCAGTTGTCACCACCATTTGTAAAATCAAACCACTGAAATTCTGAATTTATTAGTGGAGTAGGGGTGGCCACTAAGAGCCCACAGATTCCAGTTTGGGGACCAAAATGTAGGCTTAGGGAAGTACAGCGATTTTAGCATCCTCACAGCTAAAATATAATCAATCAAAGTGTATCTTGCTTTTTTTCTCTTACCTAAATTTGATTTGTGTTGTCATTTATTGTAGATAGTTTTGCAAGCTGCCTTTAATCCTACTTTTGAATAGGTGGAGTATAAAAGAATGCAAACCAACAAGCATGCCACCGTATGTTAAGGAGGAGCTTGGGAAGTTTGGAGATTAGAAAGGGAAATTCTAAATTTTGGGAGTTGCCTCCGTGTAAACCACCACTGCTCAGTGGCAAGATGCTGGCTCAGTCCTTAATTCTGAGTCAGAAATGTTTCCCCACCCTTGTCCTGGCCTGAATAAATCCCAAGGCTACTCACCTCTCCTGCTCACCAAGCAAACATTTCTTCATGGTTTTCTCTCCCACTTAAGTCAGGGAGAAAATATTGGGGCAGGATTATTTTTCACTGCCCAAATTTTTCAATGTAGCTCTTGCTTATGGTTTTATTTTGGGATAGGTTGGTGTGAGTCAATCCAGACAAAGTCAAACGTGGACCTGTGAGTTGAGGACGGACCCAGTGTGGCTTGGGTCATTGTGCTGACTCCACCACCTGAAGCCGTGCCTGTGTGGCCATCTGGCTTTGCTGGATGCTTTTGTTATCTCACCTCAGTCTAAGCAAGAGAATCATTGTAGCTTAACAAATGTAGGTTATCAGGAACCAAGAGGTCTGGGAATAATAAAATTGTCTTTGGTAATTAAAAGATTAGAAGCCACCAGGTTTGTTTGTTTGTTTTTGGTTTTGGCTGTACCACACAGCTTGCAGGATCTTAGTTCCCCAACCAGGGATTGAACCTCTGCCCCTTGCAGTGGAAGCACAGAGTCTTAACCACTGGACCGCCAGGGAAGTCCTAGAAGCCACCAGTTTAACTGATATAGCTTCGTTTGACTTTAGAGGCTTTTTGCCACTTGAATTAAATGTGGTTCCACTAAAACTTGTTTGACGACTGCCTCAAGTTGAAATACCACACAGTGACAATTATTTGAAGTTTGGTCCTTTCCCTGTGAATTTTACTGTTTCGGTGTTTTGTTCTAAAAGAGTTGTGTTACAATTACCTTTCAGCCATTTTACAAATGGTCATCTTCCACTCCAAGAGACACACACACTCACACACTCACACATTTCTTTACTAGTGTTCTTTCTTTCTCACTCTTTAGTGTCTAGTACCATTATGCACCTCAGGAATTGACAAGAATCCCTCGCTGACCTGACGATCTATCTCCATACTTCTTCTTGTTCATACTAGAACTTCCAAGAACGTAGACTTTTAGTCAGACGGATCTGAGTTCAGATGCTGCCCTTGTCCTTTACTAGCTCTATGATCCTGGGTATTTTACTAAGGTTCCTAATGCTTTGTTTTCACATTTGTAAAATGGGAATATAGTATCAGTTACCTCACAGTATTAGATGAAATACTGTAAATAAAGTGCTTAAGACAATTCCCTGGCCCTTAATCAGCACTTTATAAATGCTAGCTATTATTTCTTTTCATCTCCTAGTGGCAAGGTGTCCCGTTATAGGAAATCACACTAAGTTGATATTGACTTTATATTTTTTTAATTTTAATTTTTTAATTAATTTTGATTGGAGTATAGTTGGTTTACAATGTTGTGTTAGCTAAGTTGACATTGACTTTAAACCCAATTAAATGTGTCAACCTTTTGGGGGGATCATTTCATTTAAAAAAAAAAAAAAGGCAGGGAAAGATGAATGTCATTCGGTGATTTTTATCCTGTGTTCACAAATAAGGCTGGCTCTATGTGCAGCCATGGAGATCTTGAGATGATCTGAAGGAGAGTTTGTAGTCTAATGCAAGTGAGCAACATCTGTTCTTTCTCTTGCTTTCTTTCTTCCAGGACTCCACTTGCTCCAGATGCCCTGCAGTGTCAGTTCTGTGGCAGAAAATGACAAATAGAGGGCACAGTGCTTCCCACCTTCGTCCTGTCTCTCCCGTGGTCTCTAGCAGTGATTCCACTGGTTCGGCCCACCTACATCTACCCCTCCCCTGCCCTACCCTCAGACCTTAGAGCATTCCATTCCTATTCTACTCACAGCAATATCTGGCCACTGCCCAGTCTCAGATCTGACTTGACTCAGCCAAAGGCTCATGTGTGGGGTGAGGCTTGCCAGCACTCAGGGCTGACACAAAACCTCTTGAGCACTTCCGCCTAAAGCTCACTTTTCCCTGAAACCTCTGATGTTTTGTATATCTTCTTCCTGAACAGTCAGCAAGGGAAAGCAGAAGTAAGTCAGGGAGTAGTTTGAATTACTACGTGCAAAACTCCCCAAACAAAACAGAAAAACTCCCTGAGCTCACTCATCCCTCACCTCCTTCCACACAGAGCTCTCAGACTTCCTTTTTGTACTTTCCTTCCCCTTCAAGGTGATTTTTTTTTTAATTTTATTGCATTTTTATTTATTTATTTATTTTTTATACTTATTTTTGGCTGTGTTGGGTCTTCGTTTCTGTGCGAGGGCTTTCTCTAGTTGTGGCAAGTGGGGGCCACTCTTCATCGCGGTGCGCGGGCCTCTCACTATCGCGGCCTCTCTTGTCGCGGAGCACAGGCTCCAGACGCACAGGCTCAGTAGTTGTGGCGCACGGGCCTAGTTGCTCTGCGGCATGTGGGATCTTCCCAGAGCAGGGCTCGAACCCGTGTCCCCTGCATTGGCAGGCAGATTCTCAACCACTGCGCCACCAGGGAAGCCCCCAAGGTGATTTTTAAAAACTTTTTATTATGAATAATATTCAAACATGCCCTGAAGTAGAAAGAAGAGTATGATTAGCTTCCAAGTGCCTACCACATGCAACTTCAACAATAATCAAAGTTTTGCCTATCTTGTTTCGTTTATCCTTCTTATTTTATTATTTTTATCTATGCTCACTTATTCCTAGAGTACTTTTAAGCTAATTATGAGTTTATTTTATTTTATTTTTTTGCTGCCCCCCGCAGCATGTGGGATCTTTGTTCCCTCACCACGGATCGAATCCGCGCTCCATGCATTGGAAGCGCAGCGTCTTAACCACTGGACAGCCAGGAAGTCCTGATGAGTTCATTTCTAATGACTCTCCTTCTCCCTGAGTTAAAGCTGGGATTTGGGTGGAGGGAACCAAGTGTGGTGAGTTCCCCTCCTCACCCTGCCTCCCTAGCTCTCCTCACTGCCTCACAGTCGCAATCAGGTGCGAATACAGTTTCATAACCTGATACTGATTTTTCTAATAAGTAATGTTAGTTACCTTCTTTATGCCAGACACTGGGCTAGGCACTGAGAATAGAAGAGAGATAGGATAAGAAACTCTCAGTTCGGTGGGAAAGAAAAAAAGCAAAGGGGCAAGACTGTTGGTTTGGCCCGATTATTCATGCAGGTGCAGCAAGAGTGTTAATTTACCATATAGGCTCCTTAAATCTTCTTTGTAAATCTAGAGCCATATTTATTGATAAGGCCACAAAAGTAACTTCTTTCTGGAAGTTTCCTTAAGGAATCTCAGATTGGACTGTTAAAAGCCTCTATCATTTGCTATCTTGAGTTTGGAAAAACCAAGCCCAAGAAACTCTTTCCACCAGATTTCACCTATAGTACATATAAATTTGGGTGAATCCCTTTCTTCTCAAGGTTCTTACAATTTCTTAAAGTTCCTAGCCTGCCAGGAAGTGATCTTCCTTATCTCCTGCAAACCTGTAATCCAGTAAGCCAGGTCCTGAGATGTTTTCCTGAGAAGACTTTGTAAGTATTGATTCATCATAGTAGATTAAAAGAGCATCATTCTCAAAAATGATATCTGGGCAAGGCTTTGGTTGCATAACTGATTTTTCCATTAGATCTTAGTAAAAAGAGGGCAGGTTCTTACTGAACCTATGCAAATAGCTATATTGCCATGAAAAGTACAGAGATTTGGTAAATTTATGGGTCAAATGTGTGGGTCAGTGAGAATCAAATATCATCTTTAAATGTTTATTTCAGTTAAAAAAGCAGTCTAGGGACTTTCCTGGTGGTCCAGTGGTTAAGACTCCATGCTTCCATCGCAGTGGGTCATGAGTTCCATCCCTGGTCTGGGAAGTGAGATCCCACATGCTGTGCGGTGCAGCTAAAAAAAAAAAAAAAAAAAAAAAAAGAAGAAAGCAGAGTCTAGTAATTTGTTATGGATTACAGAGAGTTTAAGAAGAAAGAAAAAAGCCATATTTATATATTCAGAATAGAACATGAAAACAGCATTAGCATTAAGGCAGAACATTAAAACAATATTCCTAACAAATAACCACAAATGTTCCTTACTAGTTCATTCAGTCTTATGCAACTAATTCTTGTTCTGCTGGATTTTGAGTCAGCAGTCTCAGAAGCCGCCTACTTTTGACTAAAAAGAGTTCTAGAAATCCTGAGTCAGTCTGCTGGTTTTGTATGAAAGATGTCTAAGTTATGTCAATTCAAAAGGCAGTACAGCTGTCCCTTGGTATCCACAGGGGATTTGTTCCAGAACCCCCGGGAATATCAAAATCCAGGGATGCTCAAGTTCCTTGTATGCATAGAATGGCGCAGTACAATTGGCCTTCTGTATTCTCGGGTTCCACGCTCGAGGATATGGAGGGTACACTGTGCTTAAGAGAGTTTATGCTTTAAAGTGTCAATGGCTTGAAGTATCTGGTACAGTCCTTTTTCATAAGATTGTCCTTTTTTCTTTTTGGCTGTGCTGCACGGCTTGTGGGATCTTAGACCCCCGACCAGGGATTGAACCACAGCCCTCAGCAGTGAAAGCGTGGAGTCCCACCGGACTGCCAGGGAATTCCCGAGATGGTCTTTTTTTTTAATTGAAGGTACAAATTCTGGCCTGTAGTTTATAGGGGAGGCTTCAGGCAAGCATTAGAGTAAAACAAAAACTATCTGTAGGTAACAGAGCCTTAAAATGCCTGTGATTACTTTGTAGCTGATAATTTTCATAATAAGAGTAGTGTAACTTACAGGGAAATTTGTTTGCTTCTTTGGCATGCAAAACCAGTTAATAAAGTCATATCAAAAATTTTTCTAGGGGAGATTAACCAAGATGGCGGAGTAGAAGGACGTGCTCTCACTCCCTCTTGCGAGAGCACCAGAATCACAACTGGCTGCTGGACAATCATTGACAGGAAGAACCTGGACTTTACAAAGGAGGATACCCCACATCCAAGGACAGAGGAGAAGCCACAGTGAGACGGTAGGAGGGGCACAATCAGAGTAAAATCAAATCCCATAACTGCTGGGTGGGTGACTCACAGACTGGCGAACACTTATACCACAGAAGTCCACCCACTGGAGTGAAGGTTCTGAGCCCCACGTCAGGCTTCCCAACCTGGGGGTCCGGCAACGGGAGGAGGAATTCCTAGATAATCAGACTTTGAAGTCTAGTGGGAATTGATTGCAGGACTGTGACAGGACTGGGGGAAACAGAGACCCCACTCTTGGAGGGCACACACAAAGTAATGTGTGCATCGGGACCCAGTGGAAGGAGCAGTGACCCTGGGGGAGACTGAACCAGACGTACCTGCTGGTGTTGGGGGGTCTCCTGCAGAGGCAAGTGGTGGCTCTGTTTCACCGTGGGAATAAGGACACTGGCAGCAGAGGTCCTGGGAAGTTCTCCTTGGCGTGAGCCCTCCCAGAGTCTGCCATTAACCCCACCAAAGAGCACGGGTAGGCTCCAGTGTTGGGTTGCCTCAGGCAAAACAACCAACAGGGAGGGAACCCAGCCCCACCCATCAACAGTCAAGTGGATTAAGGTTTTACTGAGCTCTGACTGCCACAGCAACAGTCAGCTCTACCCACCACCAGAGCCTCCCATCAAGCCTCAACCACCAGAGGGCAGACAACAGAAGCAAGAAAAACTACAATCCTGCAGCCTGTGGACCAAAAACCACAGTTACAGAAAGACAGAGAAGATGAAAAGGCAGAGGGCTATGTACCAGATGAAGGAACAAGAAAAAACCCCAGAAAAACAACTAAATGAAGTGGAGATAGGCAACCTTCCAGAAAAAGAATTCAGAAGAATGATAGTGAAGATGATCCAGGACCTCGGAATAAGAATGGAGGCAAAGATTGAGAAGATGCAAGAAATGATTAACAAAGACCTAGAAGAATTAAAGAACAAACAAACAGAGATGACCAATACAATAACTGAAATGAAAACTACACTAGAAGGAATCAATAGCAGAATAACTGAGGCAGAAGAACGGATAAGTGACCTGGAAGACAGAATGGTGGAATTTACTGCTGCAGAACAGACTAAAGAAAAAAGAATGAAAAGAAATGAAGACAGCCTAAGAGACCTCTGGGACAACATTAAACGCAACAACATTCGCATTATAGGGGTCCCAGAAGGAGAAGAGAGAGAGAAAGGACCAGAGAAAATATTTGAAGAGATTATAGTCGAAAACTTCCCTAACATGGGAAAGGAAATAGCCACCCAAGTCCAGGAAGCGCAGAGAGTCCCATACAGAATAAACCCAAGGAGAAACACGGCGAGACACATAGTAATCAAAGTGGCAAAAATTAAAGACAAAGAAAAATTACTGAAAGCAGCAAGGGAAAAATGACAAATAACATACAAGGGAACTCCCATAAGGTTAACAGCTGATTTCTCAGCAGAAACTCTGCAAGCCAGAAGGGAGTGGCATGATATACTTAAAGTGATGAAAGGGAAGAACCTACAACCAAGATTACTCTACCCGGCAAGGATCTCATTCAGATTCGATGGAGAAATCAAAAGCTTTACAGACAAGCAGAAGCTAAGAGAATTCAGCACCACCAAACCAGCTCTACAACAAATGCTAAAGGAACTTCTCTAAGTGGGAAACACAAGAGAAGAAAAGGACCTACAAAAACAAACCCAAAACAATTAAGAAAATGGTCATAGGAACATACATATCGATAATTACCTTAAACGTGAAGGGATTAAATGCCCCAACCAAAAGACATAGACTGGCTAAATGGATACAAAAACAAGACCCATATATATGCTGTCTACAAGAGACCCACTTCAGACCTAGGGACACATACAGACTGAAAGTGAGGGGATGGAAAAAGATATTCCATGCAAATGGAAATCAAAAGAAAGCTGGAGTAGCTATACTCATATCAGATAAAATAGACTTTAAAATAAAGAATGTTACAAGAGACAAGGAAGGACACTACATAATGATCAAGGGATCAATCCAAGAAGAAGATATAACAATTATAAATATATATGCACCCAACATAGGAGCACCTCAATACATAAGGCAACTGCTAACAGCTATAAAAGAGGAAATCGACAGTAACACAGTAATAGTGGGGGACTTTAACACCTCACTTACACCAATGGACAGATCCTCCAAAATGAAAATAAATAAGGAAACAGAAGCTTTAAATGACACAATAGACCAGATAGATTTAATTGATATATATAGGACATTCCGTCCATAAACGGCAGATTACACGTTCTTCTCAAGTGCGCACGGAACATTCTCCAGGATAGATCACATCTTGGGTCACAAATCAAGCCTCAGTAAATTTAAGAAAATTGAAATCATATCAAGCATCTTTTCTGACCACAACGCTATGAGATTAGAAATGAATTACAGGGAAAAAAACGTAAAAAAGACAAACACATGGAGGCTAAACAATACGTTACTAAATAACCAAGAGATCACTGAAGAAATCAAACAGGAAATAAAAAAATACCTAGAGACAAATGACAAGGAAAACACGACGACCCAAAACCTATGGGATGCAGCAAAAGCGGTTCTAAGAGGGAAGTTTATAGCTATACAAGCCTACCTAAAGAAACAAGAAAAATCTCAAGTAAACAATCTAACCTTACACCTAAAGAAACTAGAGAAAGAAGAACAAACAAAACCCAAAGTTAGCAGAAGGAAAGAAATCATAAAGATCAGAGCAGAAATAAATGAAATAGAAACAAAGAAAACAATAGCAAAGATCAATAAAACTAAAAGTTGGTTCTTTGAGAAGATAAACAAAATTGATAAGCCATTAGCCAGACTCATCAAGAAAAAGAGGGAGAGGACTCAAATCAATAAAATCAGAAATGAAAAAGGAGAAGTTACAACAGACACAGCAGAAATACAAAACATCCTAAGAGACTACTACAAGCAACTTTATGCCAATAAAATGGACAACCTGGAAGAAATGGACAAATTCTTAGAAAGGTATAACCTTCCAAGACTGAATCAGGAAGAAACAGAAAATATGAACAGACCAATCACAAGTAATGAAATTGAAACTGTGATTAAAAATCTTCCAACAAACAAAAGTCCAGGACCAGATGGCTTCACAGGTGAATTCTATCAAACATTTAGAGAAGAGCTAACACCCATCCTTCTCAAACTCTTCCAAAAAATTGCAGAGGAAGGAACACTCCCAAACTCATTCTATGAGGCCACCATCACCCTGATACCAAAACCAGACAAAGACACTACAAAAAAAGAAAATTACAGACCAATATCACTGATGAATATAGATGCAAAAATCCTCAACAAAATACTAGCAAACAGAATCCAACAACACATTAAAAGGATCATACACCACGATCAAGTGGCATTTATCCCAGGGATGCAAGGATTCTTCAATATACGCAAATCAATCAATGTGATACACCATATTAACAAATTGAAGAATAAAAACCATATGATCATCTCAATAGATGCAGAAAAAGCTTTTGACAAAATTCAACACCCATTTATGATAAAAACTCTCCAGAAAGTGGGCATAGAGGGAACTTACCTCAACATAATAAAGGCCATATATGACAAACCTACAGCAAACATCATTCTCAATGGTGAAAAACTGAAAGCATTTCCTCTAAGATCAGGAACGAGATAAGGATGTCCACTCTCACCACTATTATTCAACATAGTTCTGGAAGTCCTAGCCACGACAATCAGAGAAGAAAAAGAAATAAAAGGAATACAAATTGGAAAAGAAGAAGTAAAACTGTCACTGTTTGCGGATGACATGATACTATACATAGAGAATCCTAAAACTGCCACCAGAAAACTGCTAGAGCTAATCAATGAATATGGTAAAGTTGCAGGATACAAAATGAATGCACAGAAATCTCTTGCATTCCTATACACTAATGATGAAAACTCTGAAAGAGAAATTATGGAAACACTCCCATTTACCATTGCAACAAAAAGAATAAAATACCTAGGAATAAACCTACCTAGGGAGACAAAAGACCTGTATGCAGAAAACTGTAAGACACTGATGAAAGAAATTAAAGATGATACCAACAGATGGAGAGATATACCATGTTCTTGGATTGGAAGAATCAACATTGTGAAAATGAGTATACTACCCAAAGCAATCTACAGATGCAATGCAATCCCTATCAAATTACCAATGGCATTTTTTACGGAGCTAGAACAAATCATCTTAAAATTTGTATGGAGACACAAAAGACCCCGAATAGCCAAAGCAGTCTTGAGGCAAAAAAATGGAGCTGGAGGAATCAGACTCCCTGACTTCAGACTATACTACAAAGCTACAGTAATCAAGACAATATGGTACTGGCACAAAAACAGAAACATAGATCAATGGAACAAGATAGAAAGCCCAGAGATTAACCCACGCACCTATGGTCAACTAATCTATGACAAAGGAGGCAAAGATATACAATGGAGAAAAGACAGTCTCTTCAATAAGTGGTGCTGGGAAAACTGGACAGCTACATGTAAAAGAATGAAATTAGAATACTCCCTAACACCATACACAAAAATAAACTCAAAATGGATTAGAGACCTAAATATAAGACTGGACACTATAAAACTCTTAGAGGAAAACATAGGAAGAACACTCTTTGACATAAATCACAGCAAGATCTTTTTTGATCCACCTCCTAGAGTAATGGAAATAAAAACAAAAATAAACAAGTGGGACCTAATGAAACTTCAAAGCTTTTGCACAGCAAAGGAAACCATAAACAAGACGAAAAGACAACCCTCAGAATGGGAGAAAATATTTGCAAATGAATCAACGGACAAAGGATTAATCTCCAAAATATATAAACAGCTCATTCAGCTCAATATCAAAGAAACAAACACCCCAATCCAAAAATGGGCAGAAGACCTAAATAGACATTTCTCCAAAGAAGACATACAGACGGCCACGAAGCACATGAGAAGATGCTCAACATCACTAATTATTAGAGAAATGCAAATCAATACTACAGTGAGGTATCACCTCACTCCTGTTAGAATGGGCATCATCAGAAAATCTACAAACAACAAATGCTGGAGAGGGTGTGGAGAAAAGGGAACCCTCTTGCACTGTTGGTGGGAATGTAAATTGATACAGCCACTATGGAGAACAATATGGAGGTTCCTTAAAAAACTAAAAATAGAATTACCATATGACCCAGCAATCCCACTACTGGGCATATACCCAGAGAAAACCGTAATTCAAAAGGACACATGCACCCGAATGTTCATTGCAGCACTATTTACAATAGCCAGGTCATGGAAGCAACCTAAATGCCCATCAACAGACGAATGGATAAAGAAGTTGTGGTACATATATACAATGGAATATTACTCAGCCATAAAAAGGAACGAAATTGAGTCATTTGTTGAGACATGGATGGATCTAGAGACTGTCATACAGAGTGAAGTAAGTCAGAAAGAGAAAAACAAATATCGTATATTAATGCATGTATGTGGAACCTAGAAAAATGGTACAGATGAGCCAGTTTGCAGGGCAGAAGTTGAGACACAGATGTAGAGAATGGACATATGGACACCAAGGGGGGAAAACTGCGGTGAGGTGGGGATGGTGGTGTGCTGAATTGGGCGATTGGGGTTGACATGTATACACTGATGTGTATAAAATTGATGCCTGGGCTTCCCTGGTGGCGCAGTGGTTGAGAATCTGCCTGCCAATGCAGGGGACACGGGTTCGAGCCCTGGTCTGGGAAGATCCCACATGCCACGGAGCAACTAGGCCCGTGAGCCACAACGACTGAGCCTGCGCGTCTGGAGCCTGTACTCCACAACAAGAGAGGCCGCGACAGTGAGAGGCCCGCACACCGCGATGAAGAGTGGCCCCCACTCGCCGCAACTAGAGAAAGCCCTCGCACAGAAACGAAGACCCAACACAGCCAAAAATAAATAAATAAATTAAAAAAAAAAACACTGATGCCTAATAAGAACCTGCAGTATAAAAAAACAAACAAAACAACTAATACTAAAATTTCATTGGGTTATTTGTATGGAAATATGTTAATATAAATGTTTCAGACATTACATGAAATTTCTAAAAATCTTATATTTGTATTTGTATGGAAATATGTATGGAAATATGTTAATATAAATGTTTCAGACATTACAGGAAACTTCTAAAAATCTTAAAAAAAAAATTTTTTTTCTAGACAAAATGTCTCTAAAGATAGTTGTTAAGCCTATTTCAAAGAAGTCAGTGAATGTTATGTTGATTGATAAAAACGGATGAACATAATTTTTATAGAGAATACAACCCAGAATGTCAGTGAACTGGCATATTTCCTAGCAAAGGTATAGGCTGTGAGAAGACAGAGAACTTGGATAGAGGAGTCGAAGGTTGGATGTGATTTGGGGGAGCTCCTTCTTTAGACTTTTTTGGTTCTGAAAGTTCCTGTTGCATCAGAGTAAGGTGGTTGTGGTCACTTTCATTGATCATATGTTATTAACAAAACTCCTCCAATGTCACAAAGCTGCCAAAATCACTCTTTTAGAAAGAACAAGACATAACACCCCCATAGGGTCATTATCTACCAGTTAGACCCAGGGCTACGCAGGACCTGAAAAGGTAAAAGCCTGAATCAGGAGAACTGCAGTGATTAGAGAGGGGATAAAAGGATTGTGAGAGTGAAAGATCTGGCAGAGATTAGTAGGGCTGGGTTCTACAGATTGTGAGCCAGTCTGTGTATCACATTTTACAAATGTGATTTGTTATGATTCTCAATAATAACTGAAAATACCCATCTTATATATATGCAAGATTGTTTTGGGCATCAATGGTAACCGATTGTTCTCTAGATCCACAAGGAAATTACTTTAACTGGAACAAACTATCAGGGGCAAGGTGGACAGTGTAAGAGAAGGAACAATCCGTGGGAGTAGGTAGATCAGGATTCCATTCTTGTTCTGCCATTAGCTCTGTGGCCTCAGTTTGATGGCAAAAAAGGAGAAATAATTCTAGTGCTTCTTACTTTGTGTAGAAATTGTAAGGGTCATATGAGGTCATTTCTGAGAAAATGCACCAAAATGCAAAGCCATCTATTTAGGTCCCTAGAAAACCTAAACACCACCTTTGCATAGATTGGAAGAAAAGCCCCTTCCTCTGGGGGAAATCAGCTCTGTGCCAGTTTGTACAGTTTGCTGAGCAGAGCACGAATTAGGTTTTACTCTCTACTTGTTCCCTTGGCTGGCCACCCTGAGCAGAGCATAACCTTTAGAATGGTTTCTGTAAGAAGAACTACACTACATAATATCATAAGGAAGCATTCACTAGCAGGATATTTGCCGAATACCCTTAATAGATGAGACCTTATTGTGTTCGGTGGGTCAGGGTAAAATGATGCTAAGTTCTGTACACAATTGAGCACTCTGGGATCTAACAATGGTCAGTGTTTAGATATCAGGTCATCTCAAATAATGTGTCTAGCTCTGAAAAAATGACCGCCCTCAACCCTGGACTTTTGTGTATCTGGAGGGCATGTGAGTGACAAAAACCCTGGGAAAAAAAGCTTATTTGGGACCCAAGCAGAGTTGGATTCCTTATTAGTAAGACATTGTTCAGCATTCTTACCCTTCTTTTGTTTCTATGTCTCCCATCCTAAGAAACTCCTCGCAGCTGGAGAGCTTCCAGCCCAAGGCTGACCTGGATTCCTATATCCAGTCAACTGTAACAAGCAGTAACACTTGCTACTGCGGAATGAGGGAAAAGTTCTCCCGTCCACAGTGTAACAAGACCACTGACCATTACTAAGTCTTTTAAACCAGTGGTTCTCAACCATGTCACTAGATCCAATCTTTCATAGCAAACATTTTGTATGTCCCTTTTACTATCCTGTAGGGTAAGTCATAGATAAAATAACACATTTATACTCATAAACCCAGGCAATGCATCTTCAGAGTCTAAGCACTCAGAATCATTGTTTTAACAATTCTTTCCTTGCTCTCCTGCCTTATCAGGTTTTCCTCTCTATTTGGTCTTTATTATCAATACACAAGCTGTTATTTTTCCCATCTTAAAAAAAAAAAAGAAGTAAAACACCAACCTTCTCTTGACACTCAGTCTTCTCCAGTCTTGTGACTTTATATACCTAGTCCTATGCTGATGTCTCCTAAATTTATATCTGCAGCTCAGACTCCTTTGAACTTGACTCCTGTATTCACTATGTTCAACTGCCATTTGACACCTTGAAGTGTAATTTTAATAGACATGTTGAACTTAGCATCAACACAGGGTTGGGTGGTGTGGGAGAAGACTGCAAGGATGTACACCAAAATGTAAATGACAGTCTTGATGAGGATCTTGTGTGTGTGTTTCTCTATATTATTATGTAAAACTTTTATAATGAGCATTAACCCTTAAATAAACTTTTTTTTTCTTTTTAAACATCTTTATTGAAGTATAATTGCTTCACAATGGTGTGTTTAAATAAACTTTAAATTTTGCAATAGTTATTGATTCAAAGACAGTACACAGAGATTCCATGTACCCTTCAGCCGGTTTCCCATAGTGATTACATCTTACCTATATATAGTGTAATATCAAAACCAAGACATTGACATTAGCATTGTGTGTGTGTGTGTGTGTGTGTGTGTGTGTGTGTGTGTGTAGTTCTGTGTCATTTTATTTCATGTATAGATTCATGTAACCACCACTGCAATCAAGATCCAGAACTATTTCAACACCATAAAGGTCTGCCTTGTAGTACAACTTTATAGTCACATCTGTATTCCTATCCTACCATCCTAGCTCCTGGCAAACATTACTATGTTCTCCATGTTATATAAATGGAATTATACAGTAATGACCTTTTAATATTATTAGTTTTCCACTCAGAATAATGCCCTTGAGCTCTATGCAGGTTGTCAGGTGTATAGATGTTCCATGGGATACAAGCACCACAGTTTGTTCAGCCCTTCACCTCTTGAAAGATAGTTGACCTATTTCTAGATTTTGGCTAATCTGAACAGAACTGCTGTGAACATTCACGTACAGGTTTTGTGTGGACATATGTTTTTGTTTCTCTGGGATAAGTGCCCAGGAGTGCCATTGCTGGGTTGTATAATTATACGTTTAATATTTTAAGAATCTGCCAAACTATTTTCCAGTGTCACTGTATCATTTTAAATTCCCACCAGCAGTGTATGAGAGATCCAGTTCCTCTGTATCCTTATTGGTGTTTGGTATTATCACTACTTCCGTGTGTGTGTGTGTGTGTGTTTATTGAAGCATAGTTGATTTACAATGTGCCAATCTCTGCTGTACAGCAGAGTGACTCAGTTATACACATGTAGACATTCTTTTTTAAAAAAATTCTCTTCCATTATGGTTTATCACAGGATATTGAATATAGTTCCCTGTGCTATATAGTAGGACCACGTTGTTACTACTTCTTAATGTTAGCCATTCTGATATGGCTCCCCGGAGTTCTTTCTCTGCAGTCCTGTCCCCTCTGGTACTCTGCAGTGACCTCTAGTTGCCTTGGTTTCCTTGCACTTCCATCTCCTCAACTCAGAGAGACTGATAGACCCTGCCTGGGTTCCCCTCTCTGTGCCAAGTGGCCTAGAAACTCCCTGCAGGGAGAAAGCTCATCCCATTTGTTTCCCGTCTCTCAGTGATCACTGCCCTTCATTGCTTGTTGTCCAATGTCTTGAAAATCTATTGTTTCATATCATTTGCTCATTTTTTTCTAAGAGTTTCAGGCAAAATCCAATCATTGCTATTCCACAGTGGAAGTCCATGCTTTAGATTAATTTACAATGAGAAATAGCTCTTATACTTAGAATCTAGGTCTTAAATGGATTCATGGTCAATTTTCTAATCAGAGTATCTGTTCTATCTCTCTCTATCTCTCTATATGTATCTACTCACTACCTATCTATCTATCTAGTATAAATTTTGCTTAACTAGATGTCAAGAGTTCTAACATTAGAACTGCCATTACTTATTTGTAGCATCTGAGACATTAACCATTTCAAGTCACTTTCTTTCTTTGTAAAATGAAGTATATATGAGGCTTAATTTCTTGAGATGCTAGGATATTGTTTGACATCTTCTAGGAGAAACAGTGAGTAAAGTTGGTAGCTGTAGTCCTTAGTATGCTATCTCTTTTTTTTAAATTGAAGTATAACTGATATACAGTCTTATTTAAGTTACAGGTGTACAATATAGTAATTCACAATTTTGAAAGGTTACACTCCATTTATAGTTATCATAAAACATTGGCCATATTCCCTGTGTTGTATTTACAGCATATCCTTGTAGCTTATTTTATACATAATAGTTTGTATCTCTTAATCTTGCCCCTCCCCCATTCCCTTTCCCCTCTGGTAACCACTAGTTTGTTCTCTACATCTGTGAGTCTGTTTCTTTTTGTTATATTCACTAGTTTGTTGTATTTTGAGATTCCACATATAAGTGGTATCATTTAGTATGCTATTTCTAAACCGGAAAACGGCATTGATCAGGTAATGAGCATGTGTTGGTAATTGTTACATAATATTAATAACAATAACAACAATAGTTAATACATTTATCCTTTCGCATGCAGTGCGTTATATAATAGTCACAACATCCCTATGAAGTAAGAGGTAGTATTATTCACATTCAGAAGATGAGAAAACTGTAGCCTAGAAAAGGAAAAAAAGAATAAAAACCTGTCCAGGTTAAAGGTTATACTTAGACCACAGACGTAGGTCCTTTCTTCATTTTTAATCAAGGGTTAATTTCAAACAATCCCTAATAGTAACCAATTATAAAGAAGCAGTTGGTGTGTACAGTTGGATATATTATCCCTGCTGACTCCAGACAGCTACTGGGTTCAGCAGAGGCCCCTTTACTCTGCCTTCTTTTTTTTTTTTTAAGCAGTGGGTTTGTTTATTTATTTATTTATTTATTTATTTATTCATTTATTTATTCATTTATTTATTTATTTATGGCTGTGTTGGGTCTTCGTTTCTGTGCGAGGGTTTTCTCTAGTTGTGGCAACTGGGGGCCACTCTTCATCGCGGTGCGCGGGCCTCTCACTGTCGCGGCCTCTCTTGTTGTGGAGTACAGGCTCCAGACGCGCAGGCTCAGTCGTTGTGGCTCACGGGCCTAGTTGCTCCGTGGCATGTGGGATCTTCCCAGACCAGGGCTCGAACCCGTGTCCCCTGCATTGGCAGGCAGACTCTCAACCACTGCGCCACCAGGGAAGCCCTACTCTGCCTTCTTGTTGCACACAGACCTAGTCAGAATGAATGGGCAGAATGGACACCAAAGAGGGATAGCACTAGCAAATTGTGAGGGTGAAATGCAATAAACGCCCAGCATGAAATAAGTGCTCAATAACGGTTAGTTGTTGTTATTATTATTATTGAAAATCATCAACATCAACACTGTAGAATTCAGCCTGATAGACTTTGCAGATCATAGAAGCTGTTCCCAGACCACCATTTGAAAACTCCTGCCTGAATGACAAAGCCCTGTTTCTGTCTAGAGAGGAGGATTTTCATACTGCTTTAATAATCTCCAGGGTGCTTTAAAAATATTATCTCATGATGTCACTTTCAGCTAAAGAAGTGAGTTGAATCAGCATTATAACCTCCTGATTTTACTCACCTGGGCTATAGGGACTGAGCACTGTTTTGGATATTTTCTCTCTTTTTTTAAAAAAATTTATTTATTTTATTTATTGATTTTTGGCTGTGTTGGGTCTTCATTGCTGTGTGCGGGCTTTCTTTATTTGTGGTGAGCGGGGGCTACTCTTTGTTGCGGTGCTCTGGCTTCTCATTGCGGTGGCTTCTCCTGTTGCAGAGCACAGGCTCTAGGCGCGCGGGCTTCAGTAGTTGTGGCTCGCGGGCTCTAGAGCACAGGCTCAGTAGTTGTGGTGCACTGGCTTAGTTGCTCTGCGGCACGTGGGATCCTCTCAGACCAGGGATCGAACCCGTGTCCCCTTCATTGGCAGGCGGATTCTTAACCACTGCACCACCAGGGAAGTCCCTGATATTCTCTTATCTAGGACTAAATTATCAGGTTTCCAAAACCTGATATGCAGTTATTGGCTGAGGGTTGGAAAGAGGGAGTGGAGAATGGAGGGCTGGGTAAAGCTAGGTAAAGATATGTAAAAATTTATCATTGACTCAAATATGCCAAATCTTCTGATGAAGTCATGACACAGTTCTAAAATGCGAAAAGCAAAATAACCATGTTGGAGGGATGACACAAATACAGGCCAAAGAGCTTGACATTTCCGAAATGACAGGGAAAGTTTAAAGGAAGCACATGTGGAGAATATAAGGAAATGACCTTGAAATATATGGGCAAGGTCAGCCTGCTATAAACCACAGGATAGTGGGTGTAACTCAGGAGTGGAACAATTGACTCGGAAAAAAAACTGTCTGCAGTTTCCCAGACTGGATACATTTCCTGTCTTGGATGTCTGGATCTGTTTCAACGTCCAAGTAGGCTTACTTCAAAGTGTTCATGGGAGCAGAAAAGACAATTGGCTGAGTGTGTTTATTCAGTGCTGGGGAGGGAGAGTGGGAGTGGGAATGGGCATAGGAAGTAAGTCTGGGTTTAGACACTTAGAGCACAAGGGGATAACCATTTTTCTGCAGACCAGCAGCCAGGGCACTTCTCAGAAGGAAAACCTGGGAGGGAAGAAACTGGAAAACAGGACACAAGCATCTTTGAAGTTATTTAGGTATGTAGGTAAGTCACAGTGGTGTTTGGTGCTCCAGGGAAAGACATGGGAAATTCTCTCTCTTTTTTAAAAATTAAAAAAATTTGAGGGAATCCCCTGGTAGTCCGGTGGATAGGACTCTGTGCTTTCACTGCAGAGGGCCCGGGTTCAATCCCTGGTGGGGGAACTAAGATCCCGCAAGCTGTGCAGAGCGGCCAAAAAAAATTTTTTTTTCTGAAATATTTTCAACTTTAAAGAAAAGTTACCACATTAATACAAAGAACTTCTAAATATCCTTTATCCAGTCACAATATTTAAAAATTTTCTTTCCCTTATTAAAAAATTTTTTTCTTTCTCTGTAAACACACATGTACATACACATACATATGATCTATATCTATATCTATATCTATCTATCTATCTATCTATCTATATATATATATATTTTTTGTGGCTGTGCTGCCCAGCTTGTGGGATTTTAGTTCTCCCCACCAGGGATTGAACCCAGGCCCTTGGCAGTGAGAGCGTGGAGTCCTAACCACTGGACCGCCAGGGAATTCCCCATATGATCTTTATTTTGAACCTTGGAGAGTAAGTTGTCTAATCATGCCCCTTTGCACCTTAATATTTCAGAGTTCTTTTTCTAAGAACAAAGATATTCTCTTAAACAATTGTAGCACAAATTTCAAATTCCGTATATCGAACACTGACATAACATTCCTATCTACTCCATTGACAATATTCTCATATTATCAATTGTCTCAAAAATGTTCTTTATGCAATATTTTTTTCTGGTAGGGAAGGTCTCTCTTTGATAGGGGCATGAGGCTGGCATTGCAGGACAAAGATGCATGCTCTTTCCCTCAGTTTCCTTAGGATCTTTATTAGTAGGGGAACCCTCGCAGGTCAGTTGTTTGGTTTTCTTTGGTTTCGTTTTTATTCCATGTCCTCCCTAAGAGTACAAAAACTAATCAGCAGGAAATACCCAAGTGCTAAGAGATCTATAGTAGTAGAAGGGATCTGGCATGACAAGATGTAGTTTTAGCAAGGTGAAATTGGGCATCCTCCCTCGTCTCCCTCCCCCCGCCAGCCTTAGCTTAGGAGTGAGAATGGACTATAGTACTTTTCCTATTCCTTTTGATCTTTCTGAGGGAGGGTGGGTAACAGGGAGAATAATAAATACTTGAATGAGCAAAAATTAATTTGGGAAAAAAATAGGGAGATGATCTCCTATGGTAATTCTGATCCTTTACTGAGAATAAGACTTTCTATAAGAATTTCTCTCAAGGGAAGTGTGACACTGTACTTTTTTGTCTTCTTACCCATTCTTTTTGGTGATTTAGAACTAATTTCTGTTTAAGAGTCAATTGATGTCAACTTTCCCCACTGATTCCCTGTATGTGAACCAGTTGCAGAACTGCTACCCTGGTCATCTTCCAGTTCTGCAGGATCCACACATTATGCCACAGCAACAGGGAATGTGGTGGGAGGGACAGGAGAAATGGGAAAAGAGTGAGAAAGGATCTCTGCCTTGGGTGGGGAATGGGGTAATGTGGAGAAGGGAGAGGAGACCCCAAAGACTATGCTGTCGGGGTTTAGGGGAATCTACGATCTCTACTGGAGACAAGTTTCATTTCAAAGTCCGTCCTCTGTTTCCCTCCTCCCCTCCAGGCAAAATGAAGCTGACTCTGGTGCAGATCTTTTTCATAATGTTGCTGCTCCTGCTGGGCCTGGGGGTGGGCCTGGGGGTGGGACTTCAGATGGCCGCAGCAGTCCTGGAGGAAAGTGATCAGCTACTGAATGAGTTTCAGTCCAGTGACTCACAGGACAAGGCTGAAGCCACTAGGGAGCGAGCGGCCACCCGAAGCATAGAAACCCTGCTGTTTAGCAACAAAGAAGTGGTGCAACTGGAAGAGACCATCATCAGTGAAGATGAAGTTGGAGGAAACAAGATGCTCAGAGCTGAGGCTCTCTTTCAGAGCAACAAAGACTATCTCAGGTCTGACCTGATGGACAGAGAATGCAATGCCCTGATGGCACAGAAGATGAAGCCGCACAACCACACATGCATACCCCAGTACATATTCATCCATGAGAAACTAGATGCAGTCAAAGCTGTCTGTAAGAGTCCTGTTGTTGCCTGTGACCTCAAGGGAGGCAAGTGTCACAAAAGCTCCCGTCCTTTTGATCTGACATTCTGCAAGTTATCCAAACCAGGCCAAGTCACTCCTCACTGTAATTATGTAACTTTCATTCTTGAAAAGTACATTTTTATATCCTGTAGTGACATGAAAGTCCAGGTAACATCTGGACCATGAAGTAACTTCTCTTCTGCACCTTCTCATCTTTGTCTTCCTTTCCACTTCCTCTTTTTCATGTTGTTTTCGTCCTTAGGTATTCTGCAAAAAAGGTTCTGGGAAGAGAGGCTGGCCTATTCTTTATCATATTTGAAAATATAAATCTTCTTTGCCCTAGGGTTCACCCAAGTTGCGTTTTTTTCCCTGGGATTAGAGGTGGTAGAATAGGGTGATGATGTCTGATCTCTGTAGGTTCTCTGTCTCTTACAGTCTATCTCTTGCCCTGGAAAGAGATAAGTGAAGAACTGCTCTAGTCTCTCCTATGATCCTGGTCATCAGTCTGTTCCCTGCTGGATGCCTTTAGGTGTGGATTACAAGAGTTTAATGCATCCTTTACCCACGTCCTTCCCTGCTACCCACGATGAGCCTCTATGGCAATCACATAAGCCTCCTGGGCTTTCCATGTAGCACTTCTCTGCTACAGATGTAAATTAAAGTGATTCTAACTGTGACTGCGTCTGGACAACCATGTGGATCAGGTTTCTTTTCCCGACCCCTGGCTGTAGGGGTCTGCAGGTACGGTGCTATGGTGGTGCAGACTGAGATAAAACATGTCCTGGGGCAAAGACAGCACTCATTTTCTTGACCCTTCTCAACCCTTTTCTTTTTCCTCTCGTTTTTTTTACTACCTGCTATTTTGCATCTTTTTTCCCTCCCTTTATTTCTCCCCCACCCCACCTCTTTCTCCTGGTCTCCTTTTCCTCTTCTCTTTGGGATCTCCCTGTTCTTTCTCTGAATCCTTTTAGATATTCATTCAACCAACACTGATCTCTTATGCCATGCCAGGTAAGAAGATGTTGGTCCTATAAAGAGTTTGGCATAGGGGGTTAGAGCGAGGGTGGGTCAAGAGAGTGATGAGGAGAGAGAGAAACAGAGAGCTATTTTCAAAAATTATGTCCAATAAGTAGAATAATGGTCGCATTAGGTGCTCAATAGATGTAGAATGAATGGGATTGGAGGGAATTTTATTCTCACTCAGCACCTCTTTTCTTGTTTTGCTCTGAGAAACAAGAAAGTTGGTGAAAGAATATTTTCAGCAGAAAAGGGATTGGATCTACTCAAAGAGGAGAAAAGCTATGGGGTTGAATAAATAGAAGATGTAAGTGGTTGTGCTCAGCCTATTTTCTCTGAATTCAAATCTATCAAGAAATAGTTTAGTTAGACATGCATGGGCACAGGAAAGGATCTTAGAAAATGGCAATAAGGATTCACTATGTGACTTGATTTTGAGATTTCCTCTTCCTAGGGTTTTTGTCTGTTTCAATCTCCTTGACGGTAATACACTCAAGAGTCAGGGACATCCATAAATGGGACACTGGAGGAAGGAAAGGTTTAGCTTACTTTGACCTGGCTTTTACCTTCCTGTTCTTTCTTCATTTAGTCCCTAATTTCCCTTACCCTTCCTGTTCTTGCAGGCAAGCAACCACTTAAATGCTTTGCCTCTAATCTCCCCTCAGACTCCCCTGTTTCAACATTTCCCTCCATGCCTTTGACTCACCTCTCCCGGCAATGACCTCTTAGGAACAGTGTTGCTGGGCAGGAAGTGTGTCTGCGTCTGTGGGCTGCCCTGACATTTTAGAGGTGGGTGGAGGAGTGGCAGGAGACGAGGCCCTGGACAAGGCAGATTCCTACTGTTCTTGATGGGAGAATCCCTTTCAGAAGAAATAGACAAAAGACGATCTAAGACAAGGGAGAAAAAAAGAAGTGAGGTGTGAGAGAGGAAAGACGAGTGGGTGTCAGAGAAAATCAGTGTGTTAAGAATTTGTCCAGTAGGTAAACCAAAGGCATTGAAGATTGGGAATGTGATGGGAAAGGTTCCAAGTTTGACTTCTTAACCAAAAGACAAAGGATCCATTGTGTGGAGCAAACTATTAGGAGACCGGAATTAGCAAGGAATGGAAGCCCATGTGCTTTCATTCACAGATGAGAACCTCTCATAGGTCCCCACCAGCTTCTCTCCTTCGGGGTTCCCACACTCCAACAAGTACTGCTATCGCCCTCATCTGGTCTCCACTTTGGACAAATCTCAGTGGTCAGGCTTTTATCTGACTGTGAAAACTAACTCAGGAAAGCAAATTACAAAGCACTCTATGGGCTCCTAGTGGCTCAAGCAGGAAAACACAACTTGGTAGGTGTAATGGGTTGACAAGATGTTGTGGGAACTTCACTCAAAAGGGATAGAAAATTAACTCATTATAGCTCAAATGATGCCTGATTCATAAAACTTTCACCAACTCTTTTAGTTCCAATGTAGCTCCCTCTTTGCACTTCCAGTGTATATGCTTAGTCCATACAACAGGTCCTCAGTCCTTTACCCAGTGTTCCTAAATCCCCAAAGCTCTGAAAACTGAAAGATTTTCTGTCAAAGTGGCTCCCAAGCTCAGTGAGATGCAAAATCTGGCTGAATTGACTATGCAAGTCTATTTATTATCTTTATTTATGCTATATGACTATTTCACTACATTTTACTGAAGAAATATCAATATGTCTGATTATGAATACTGCCTCAGATAAACTCTTCTAGGGATGCATAAATATCACATACACTTATACAATGTTGCTTTTTAAAATCCTAAAAATTCTGTTTCAAAATGCATTGGCCCTAAAGGTTTCAGGTAAGGGATTGAGACCTATATATACTATTTAATCAACCATTAATTAATTTGAATATATAATATGACCTCAGTGAGACCATAAGCATTTTTTTTTTTTTTTTTTTTTGGCTGCGTTGGGTCTTAGAAAGTCCCCCTCTGGTGTCTAGGACTGACTGAGGTCAGCAGTGCCATCTGGGTTGGGTACCCTGAGCTTGAACTGGGACTTCTCTGGGCCTGAGTCCCATTTCTCCCCTCAGGTCACTGCTCCCCTACCCCATGCATAGGGCCAACAAGCTGCCCCCCAAAAGTTCTGAGACTTGCACCTATGGGGTTGTCCTAGGACCCTGAAGCCAGGCCCTGTTTCCAGGAGGGTGACCTGGCAAGCGGTGGTCCCCTCTGGCTGGTGTGGTATGTCTTTTGTGGGATCACATAGCAGTGGGTCACCAGAATGGTGCGGATAAACTGATTTTGTGTGACTCAAACATATCCTGGACACAGAATGAATTTAGGACTCTGGATCACCAATGGTCACTACTCACCCTTGGACTTCAGTGCATATGTAGGAGGCTTTCACCCACCCATGTTCCTATTGCTCTGCTACTTCTGGTCTATAGCACTTGAGGGTGGCAGGGACAACAGCATGTGTCCCTTACCCTGGGAGCTTCCCACTGCTGGCACCCAGGGTGGACCCCACCCCTTTGCAGGCTCCACACCATGTGGAGGTATAGTGGGCTGCTCCTGTGTGCTGTAAAGACTTTTGAGACCATTGCTCTGCAGTGCCAATGGGGCACTTCAGATCAATGCCCTCTCTTGCCTCTGATTGACAGGTGATGACACGCTCTCTTAATCTGTGCAAGATGAAGGATAGTCATTCCTTGTGTGAATGGGATTGCTCTTCTGCTCTGCCCATGTACCCCCTGCCTATCCTCCTGGATGGTGGCAATGTGTGTAAGGCACGAGTGTGGTGTGGTCAGTTATGAAAAGAGGTGGCATTCTAGGAAGGCGGTGATTATGGCATAAAGAATTCAAGAGAATTGTACACCTGAAACTAATATAATATTGTAAGTCAATTATGCTTCAATTAGAAAAAAGAACAGAAAAGAAAAAAAAGAAAACTTTAGAAATTCTCAAGTCAGTTCTCAAAAAAAAAAAAAAAAAGAGTTCAGGAGAAGATATAGTTGGAAGATGTGTTGTTTTATGTTTATACTACAAAACTCTAAATGGCAAATTTCACACAGTCAGAAATGATCATTCTCATTTTCCTGTGTACTCTGGGTGCTATGGTCTGAATATGTATCCCCTCCAAAATCATATGTTGGAATCCTAGCACCCAACGTGATGGTGTGAGACGGTGGGACCTCTGGGAGGGAATTAGGTCATGGAGCCCTTATGAATGGGATTAATGCTTCTACAAAAGAGATCCCCCAGAGCTCCCTTGCCACTTCTGCCCCGTGAGGACCCTACCTGACCATGCTGGCACCCTGATCTTGGACTTCCAGCCTCCAGAACTGTGAGAAATAAATTTTTATTGTTTAGAAGATACCCAGTCTGTGGTATTTGTTCTAAAAATATGGGCTGGGCTAAGTAAGACACTGCTTGTGTTTGTGGTCATTGTCAACAACGTACAGTAACAAAGTAACCTTTGAGAGAGTCATTGGAAGCTGGTATTCACAGGCAGCACAGTGGATGATTCAGGGCCATGAGTCATGATACAGCTGGCATGAAATAAATGGCACTAGGAAACTGCAGAAACAAGAAGATCTATATGGGTCCTAGCAGACAGGTTTACCTTTTTCATGTGGTGGGAGATAATGAAATTATTCAGGAATAATACATCTGACAATAAAGAACATGAAGAAATGGCTCCTAGATCTAACAGGAAGAGATGGTGCCCAGACAACACAGAAAGTCTACATGTGCATTGATTGGACAATAATCAAATATGTGAGTATCTGTCCTCTGCCCATAATTCTAAATCTTCAGCAATAAGTCCCTATACTTCACTTGAGCCTATGACTTTTATAATATATTTTAAGATCAAATTGTTTATATAAGATAAGGGCCGCATTCCCCATCCCTCCCTGGGGAAAAAAAAAAATTGGCCAGGGACACACACTCCTTAGAGGCAGCTCAGCTTGTGGTCAAATCCAGGGTAAAGTCTCTGTATCATGCCCTTGCCAGGCTCTTGATTCGAACTCTCCCCCTCAGATCTCTCTAGTGCTCACTCTTGCAGGCAGAGTGGACTGAGCTGGCTCTCTCCACCCCTTCTCTTTCCCAAGGTGGCAAAGTTATATCATCTGGCAGAGACTCATTCCTGGTGGGATGAAAAGGGACTCCAAGGGACAGAGTTGTTGCTATTTTCGCAGTACTTGGACTTAGCATGTAATCTGTTGATGTTCCTTCCTCTGAACCTTGGATCCTACCCATAGGCCTGCCCTCTCCTCTTTGCATTTATAGACTGGGCTTCAGTCAGTTTCTAGAAAGTGATTCTAAGGACAGAGATGCCACCTCCAGGAGCAGCTGGGCTGGCTCTTTAGTAGAATTAATGATTCAGAAGCCAGGTAATAGTTGGATTTAAAGGAAGAATTCGGGAAAAGAGGAAGATGGCTAAGCAGAAGGAACATTTAGGGAAATGTGAGTGCACACGTCAAGGCATCATGGCCCTTTACCCATTTATATGTGATTTCAGGAGGCAATGGGATATCCCACTGTCTGAAAATGTCAGCTCTCCAGTATTAGCACGAAGCTAATGTTTGGAATTATATCTGTATAAACTTATTGCATATACCTATACACAGCATGTAAAATTTTTAACTTCAAAGAATGAGTGAGATTTTCAGCACCTTTATAAGGTGACAACAAGAAAAGCAAAAGGCAAAACAGTACTTGTTCTATGAATGCTTTTGCATGAGTTTGGCAGTGTGCTAGTTACCGGTTGTAGCGTCATTAAAAAACAAAAAAACTAAAATCAGGCATTGTATCTGCCATGGTAACACATACACAGATGAGGCCTATAGGGGATAGGATAGGAAGAGAGAAGGTGATATGATTAAATCCAGCACTAGGCATTGCCCTGGAAAGCTGGTCTGGCTAAGGACCAATGTAGAGCAAGCAACTGCATTAGCAGACTGGGGTTAGAAGAATGTATTTCCAAGGCGAGGAAAAGGCTGTCCAAATGGTCAACAGATGAAGATAGATATTTTTACCCGGAAGGTGCAGCCATCTCCCAGCTTCTGTGAGTGCTACCTGCCAAGAATTCACAGGTGAACTTCTCTGGAAGAGAAGGAAATGTATTAAAGAAAATATGGTAGAAGGGGGTTATAAATATGGAAAAAGAGTTACATAGTCTGACCCAGAATTAGTCAGTAGAAGCCCTTCTAATCTGGCTTCTGTGTGCTTTTGACATGTCCCCATCATTCTTTAGGCACTTCCTTGCTTTGAGAAACAGCAAGATGGTCTAAGCTCATCTTGTATTTTCGTTGCCCTGGGACCAGTCATTTCTCTAAAGAGACACGGTTGTTTTAGTGGAAAACAGTATTTTAAAACCAAGATCCGGATGCTAGGTGTGTGTGTTCATTTTTGTGGTGAGAGAGTTCCAAGGGTCCCTCAGAGGACAGAGCTTGGGAATATAGCAAAAAGATGCAATTACACACACACACACACACACACACACACACACACACACACTTACATGTATTTTATTTATGTATTTACATTGAAAACCATGATTCATACCAATATTTCCAATTCCAATCCAACCCCAAAGGCTCATATTAGTTTTCTCCCTTTCCATATTTGTATCTCCATTTCCGTATTTATAAACCCCCTTCTACCATATTTTCTTTAATATATTTACTTATTTGATCAATCTCCATGTATGTAACTAAATCTTCTGTTTCTGCCACTGTCCCCCCTTCCATATGGATGCCCTGTGCCCTCTCTGACTCTGACACTCTGTGCCAGGCTGTCCCCCTACATGGATGCGCCCCATTTGGGTTTTCATACCCCACGCCAGCTTCCCCTCTGAGTGGGATACCTCCTCTCCTGGCTCAGGCTGACTCCCCATGCTGGATTTCCCCCCCTCACGCCTCACCTCTACTCCCCCTCACCCCCCATATGGATGCCCTTTTCTCTTTTCTTGGGCTCTGGCTTCCTATTCCCCATGCCAGGCTGACTGACCCTCCTTTTCAATGCACACCTGGCTTTGCCCCATTTAATGGCTTCAGGACTAAATTGTTTAGGAAGGGAACAAAGGGAAAAGAATGGAAGGAAATAGGAAATAAGCAAAATGGAAGGCCAGGGGAAATAAGCCAATGAAAGGGAAGAGGTGTTATATCTTTTGAAAATTAAAATTATATATTAGCAGTTTCTGTATTTTAAAGTTTTATTAGCTATATATTATTCTATTTTATTAATGCAATATGATTCATTGAACTATTCCTTTACTTTTGGAGGTGAAGTTGACATCTAACAATAAATAGTTTGCACAGATTCTTTTCCTTAATGCAAATTCTTCCAAGTGTAATTATGAGGTCAAAGAGTATAAACCTCAAAGCTTTAGGTACCTATTCACCTATTGCCTTTCAGTAAGGTTGTGCTTATACTCTCTCCACCAGTGTATAGAATGGACCCACGTCACTATATCCTTTGCATAATTTGGTATTATATTTTATTTTAATTTTTGACAGTTTGATAGGCAAAATAAGGCATCTCATTATTATTTAACTTTGCATACCTTTTATTGAATGAGCCATATCTTTTTTTTATATAAATTTATTTTATTTTATCTTTGGCTGCGTTGGGTCTTCGTTGCCGCCCGCGGGCTTTTCTCTGGTTGCGGCGAGCGGGGGCTACTCTTCGTTGTGGTGTGCAAGCCATTGTGGTGGCTTCTCTTGTTGGGGGCACGGGCTCTGTGTCTCGTGGGCTCTAGAGCGCAGGCTCAGTAGTTGTGGCCCACGGGCTTATTGGCAGGCGGATTCTTAACCACTGCGCCACCATGGAAGCCCCAAATGGGCCATATCTAAACCAATTCTTAGTGACTCAGTGTCTCCTCTTCCCAGAGATTCTCTCCACTTCCTGATACAAACCCTTATGAGCCCTCTTTTTGCGCATATACTCTGTTACTCTGCAACCACAAATTAAAAACTCTTTAAGTTTGAGTGGATTATTCATGATGGCTGCACAGTATCATCAGTCAGGCATTCAGGGTGTTGAATCTGGGTTCATTTAGGAGGGTACACAGAGAAAACATGGTTCAGGAATTTCTCGTAGAGGAAAATTACCTCACAGTGCTCAGGTTGTGCAAGTGCCATGGATATCCTATCATTCACCCACCTTCAGTCTTGCCACACGCCCTTCTGTGGGTAATGCCATCATCAGTGCTTACCATTCTTGAGATTATCTATACCAGCCTGGGCAAATTATTCCCATACTCAGGCATCTTCTCGCTGGCTCCTCTTCTGTAATCTGTTTGGCCCAGCTTAGTCATCCCAACCACTTTTGAAGCCACTCTTTTTTTTTTTTTTTTTTTAATTATTTTTATTTTTGGCTGTGTTGGGTCTTCGTTTCTGAGCGAGGGCTTTCTCCAGTTGCGGCGAGTGGGGGCCACTCTTCATCGCGGTGCGCGCGGGCCTCTCACTATCGCGGCCTCTCCCGTTGCGGAGCACAGACTCCAGACGCACAGGCTCAGTAGTTGTGGCTCACGGGCCTAGTTGCTCCGCGACTTGTGGGATCTTCCCAGACCAGGGGTCGAACCCGTGTTCCCTGCATTGGCAGGCGGACTCTCAACCACTGCGCCACCAGGGAAGCCCCTGAAGCAGCTTTTAATGTTAAGCCTAAAATGGGAAAAGATTTAGTTAGGGTCCCAAGACTAGATTTACAAAAAAAAAAAAAAAAAAAAAAAAAGTGCGTTGTAAGATGGGAACTTTCTCCCTTGGCAGGTCCTGTTGAATGAGAATAAAATCTGAACAGGCAGCATCACAACCAGAAATAATCAAATATCCTCATAATGACCCTGTGTAATTCCCTGGTTGTACAGTTCTTTCATCTTCGCTGTTGTGGTCACTTAAATCCATCTTCTGGAATTCTAGGACTAATCATTTCCCTAAGCAGAGGTATTGTAGGAGGTGGACTCAGCAAAAGATGAATCTTACCTCAGCACGCACTTTTCATTGTAGTAAAATATACACAAACATAAAACTTGTCATTTTTGGGCTTCCCTGGTGGCGAGTGGTTGAGAGTCCGCCTGCCAGTGCAGGGGACACGGGTTCGAGCCCTGGTCCGGGAGGATCCCACATGCCACGGAGCGACTAGGCCTGTGAGCCACAACTACTGAGCCTGTGCGTCTGGAGCCTGTGCTCCGCAACAAGAGAGGCCGCGATAGTGAGAGGCCCGCGCGCACCGCGATGAAGAGTGGCCCCCGCTTGCCGCAACTGGGGAAGGCCCTCGGACAGAAACGAAGACCCAACACAGCCAAAAAAAAAAAAAAAAAAAAAAAACTAATTAAAAAAAAAAACTTGCCATTTTTATCATCTTTAAGTATACAATTCAGTGGCATTAATTACATTGACAATGCTGCACAATCATCACTACCATTTATTTCTGAAAGTTTTTTTTATCATGCCAAATAGAAATTCTGTCACTCAGTTCACGTTTTGTAATATTTATCAAAACAATACATGCCCACAGTTAAAAGCTACAGTCTCTCTCCCCATGACTTTCCAACTCTCCAGTCCAAGTCCAAGTGGGTCCAAGAGACACCATTTCTAGCTCTCGCCTCACTATCTCTGTAAAAGTCTTCTTTCTCTACTTATTAATCCATCAAGTCTATTGACTTCATGCTATGGCAGATTAAGGTTTAGCTCAATTTCATCTCACTGCCTTCTCCTTTTCCTCCTAATATAGCTATATTTTAGTTTCTCTGTTGCTTGCCTTTCTAACCTAATAATATACTAACCCTGTTAGTATCTGTTTCGGCTATGTGCTGTATATTTTGAGTCCCTATTTTGCAAGATGGGGATATTAGCATCCTTATCTTTCCCTTCACTCTCTTTTCCTCTATCTTTAATGGATAAAGAAGATGTGGCACATATATATAATGGAATATTACTCAGCCATAAAAAGAAACAAAATTGAACTATTTGTAGTGAGGTGGATGGACCTAGAGTCTGTCATACAGAGTGAAGTAAGTCAGAAAGAGAAAAACAAATACCGTATGCTAACACATATATATGGAATCTAAAAAAAAAAAAAGGTTCTGATGAACTTGGGGCAGGACAGGAATAAAGACGCAGACGTAAAGAATGGGCTTGAGGACATGGGGAGGGAGAAGGGTAAGCTGGGATGAGGTGAGAGAGTAGCATGGACATATATACACTACCAAATGTAAAATAGATAGCTAGTGGGAAGCAGCTGCATAGCACAGGGAGATCAGCTCGGTGTTTTGTGTCCACCTAGAGGGGCGGGATAGGGAGGGTAGGAGGGAGGCTTAAGAGGGAGGGGATATGGTGATATACGTATGCATATAGCTGCTTCACTTTGGTATACAGCAGAAACTAACACAATATTGTAAAGCAACTATACTCCAATAAAGATGTTTAAAAAAAAACTTGTCATCTGTCCTTTAGTTCTACATTGTCATGATTGTTAATATTAATATTTCATTCTATAATCAAAATTAAGACTTAGGTTCACTGACTCTAACACCGAAAATTGATACAAAGTATTTACATTATTTAGAATATGCAAATAATGTTTCTGAAGATCCAGAAACACCATAATTTCTTTTTTGGGGGGCCGTGAGACATGTGGGATCTTAGTTCTCCAGCAAGGGATCGCACTCCTTGCAGTGAAAGCGCAGAGTCTTAACCACTGGACTGCCAGGGAAGTCCCTAGAAACACCATAATTTAAGAAAACATTTTGTATTTCCTGGAGTTTATTGTTGTCTTTTTTATTTGTTAGACACTTTTTTGCAAGCTGTAAATGCTCACTTAAAAAAAACTTTTAGAAATAGACGGTAGTGATGCCTGCACAGCATCGTGAATGTAATTAATGCCATCCTCTCAATCAAATGAGTTTTCTATCAAGTACTTCCTTTCCTTAGAGATTTCTCTCCTAGAGCCTCTGCCCCAGTAGGTCTGTTCTTCAGCTGTGATCCTGTAATCATTCTTGTCTGGATGCCATGTTGTCCTCTTTCTTGGTCTACTCTCTTCTTTTAGTTTTTGTTGGAGCCTATTGCCAAGTAAATTCATAAGAAAGTGTGCTTAGGAGGTGCATTTTGTGAGTTCTTATATACTGGAAAATGTATTTATTCTATTCTCAGATCTGATTGATAGTTTGCCTGGGTATGGAGTTATAGACTGACAAGAATTTCTCAGAATTGAGAAAACACTTGGCTTCGTAGTCTTCTATCATCCAATGCTATTGTTGAGAAGCCTGATGCCATTTTGACTCTTCGAAAATGGTCTTTACTTCCCTAGCAAGCTTTTAGGATCTTTTAATGACTGTGTTCTCGATTTTCACATTGATATGCTTAAGTATAAGTCATTGTATCCTGCAATGGGTGAGGGATGGTGGTGGTGGTAGGCTTTAATTTGGAAAATCAAATCTTCAGGTCTGGGAAATTTACTTCATTAAATTTTCAATTTTCCTTTTTCTTTCTCCTCTCTTTCTGGAACTCTACGAGTCAAATATTGGATCTTTTGGATTTTCTTATCTCTTCTACCTTTTTCTCATATTTTGGAATGAATTTCTTGGAAATTTCTTTGTCTTTATCTTTTGACCCTAATACTGATCCTTTTGTTCCTCCTGACATTAATATGCTTATTTTCCAAGTGTATTGTTTTTCTGTTGTTACTTTTTCAAAGCATTCTGGTCTTGTTTTATAAAAACGAAAGCTCTCAGATAACCCAAAATACACTAATTCGAGGTCTTAGCCTCTAATTATTAAATATTAAGACTTTATCCTCTAGTTTCTGCTTTGTAATTTTTCTTTTACTTCATGTTTTGTAAGTGCAATCTTCAGAGATATGGAGGCCATTCAGTATGTGAAAAGAATGAATTTTTCAGACAAATAGAACTATAGTGTAACCTTGGGCAAGTAAATTTCTTTTTAAAATAAAGATAATTCAATGCTGCTAAAAGGATGTATGCATATATATTAACAGTGAAATGGTAGGGTCTAATTTTTCCTCCTGTATGTATCCACTTCTCAAAAATAACAAACTCCCAGCATCTACAACATGTGTGAGGTTTGCCACCAGATGGCGCCAATGCACTCGTCTCATAATCAGGATCTGTAAAGTGGGTGCTTGGCTTTCACACGTGTCTCAGTCTTTCTTAATAAATTTGAATACTCCGGCACTTATTTTATGGAATCAAATCTGGGAAGCTATAAACCAATAAATGAATCATAATTTTCTGTGGATGAATATGATTAATTTTTGAATAGTACTCTTTTCTTAGTCTTTACCAATTAATATGCATTATACGAGTGATAAAAATCAAAATTCAGGGGGCTTGGGTTCAATCCCTGGTCGAGGAACTAGTTCCCACTTGCATGCCTCAACTAAGAGTTCCCATCCTGCAGCTAAGGATCCCACATACTGCAACTGAACATGCCGCAACTTAACATGTCACAACGAAGATTCCACGTGCCGCAACTAAGACCTGGCGCAGGCAAAATAAATAAATAAATAATTTAAAAAGTCAAAATGATGGATCTCTGTAAAACAGTTAAATTTCAACATTAGATGTTACAATATATATCTCTTAATATTTGGGAGGGAAAGAAATTAACATATAGGTACAAATTGGTGACTCACTAATTTTTTTCCTGTTTCTATTATAAATTATTATTCCAAAGCTAATCTCATGAACAGACTTGTTAGAGTGTTTCTTTTCATCTAATACCATTAAAAAAAAAAATGAAAGACTCCTCTCTCCTCCATTTCCCATCTCCACATTTAAGAACTCTATAATGATGTCTCTTTGATTTCTTTTTAAAAATGATGTCAAACACATAGAAAAGAATAAAAAATAATTAAACATTTCCATCCACATTTTAAAAATGTTAGTGTAAAGCCTTATTTGGTTCAGATTATTAAATTATTTTTTTTTAAAGAATTAAAGGGATGCAGATGCAGCTAATGCTACTCCTCCATTCTTTCACCTCATTTTCCAGAATTAACTACCAAAGGGATGTTGGTGACTATTCTTCCCATGGATGTTTTTATGCTTTTATTAGCTATGCATGTACCATAAACAATATATATGCATGTAGTATAATATTTTGTGTTTTCAAAATGTATGTAAATTATGTTATGCATATCCTTTTGCTACTTGCAATTAACAATCAACATTGTTATTGAGATTATCAACACTAATATATGTAGGTCCTGTTCATTAATTTTTACTATTATATTCTATAAGTATACTGGGATGTTTATTTTTCCTTTATATTGTAAGTGGGTATTTAGTTTTCTGAATATTTATTATATAAATAACTCTTTAATGAACTTTCTTGTGCATCTTCCTTTACTTACATGTGTGTTTCTCTATACTAGGAAGAAGAATTCCAAATTATGATACATATGAAATTATATTTCATTGTCATAATAGTTCACATTTCCCTTATTACCAGTGAGACTGAACATCTTTTCAAGTGCTTGATGACCATTCACATTACTGCTTCTGCCACTTCTGAGAATTGCTAGTTCATATCAGACTTAGAGAAAACATGTAAAAACAGTAAAAACAAAAACCCTCCTATACACCTTTCTCCAATTGTTAATATTTTACCACTTTCTTTTTTTACGGCTCTATCTACCATTTTTGGGGGAACTATTTGAAAGAAAGTTTCAGACGTGATGCGTCTCGATTATTACTAAATACTTCCATGAATTTCCTAGGACAATGACTTTCACTTAAACATCCATAATTATCAAAATCAGGAAATTAACATGCTATAATAATACTGTCTAAACTAAAGAACTTATTCAAAATTTACTGTCTCAATAATGTTATTTTTGATTTTCTAAAAGTCCTTTCTGGCAACTACCAGTGCAGTTGATTCTTTTAATTCTTTTAAAGTTCTCATAACACACAATTAACATTTAAAAGTGTACAGTTCAGTGGTATTTAGTACATTCACAATGTTATGTAACCACCACCTCTATGTGGATCCCAATCATTTCACATCACAAATGAAAACATTGTACAGTAAGTCCCCTACATACGAACCTTCAAGTTGTGAATTTTCAAAGATTCAAATGTGTGTTCCATCAACGTCAGGTGTGAGTGAAATTGCAGCTTGCCCTCTGTCTTCTATTGCTGACCATCCTTCAGCTCTACCATCTCCCACCTCCTCTCCCTCCTCCAGTCAGTAACTCTTCTTGCCTGTTCACTCAATGCCAGCCCCTATATGCCAGCTGTTGTACTGTACTACTGTACTTTTCAAGGTACTGTACTGTAAGATTTAAAATGTTTTCTTTATTTTTTGTGTTTGTTTTTTACATATTATTTGTGTGAAAAGTATTATAAACCTATTACAGTACAGCACTATATAACCGATTGTGTTAGTTGGGTACCTAGGCTAACATCATTGGACCTACCAACAAATTGGACTTACAAACGTGCTCTTGGAATGGAACTTGCTGCTATGTAGGGGACTTACTGTATCCATTAAGTAGTCACTCCTGATTCTTTGCTCTCCTCACTCCCTGTTAAATACCAAACTGCGCTCTGTCTCTATGGATTTACCTATTCTGGATGTTTCACACAAATGGAATCATACAATATTGACAGTTTGTGTCTGCCTTCTTTCACTTAGCATAATGTTTTCCAGGTTTTTCCACATTGTGGCATGTATCAGAGCTTCTTTCATTTTTATGGCTGCATAATATTCCACTGTGTGCATATCCCACAGTTTGTTCATCCATCACTGAAAAACTATGAAAATGGCAGTGTTGTTGAGGATGTGGAGAAATTGGAACCCTCCTACACTGCAGGGTTCAGTGTGTCTATCTGCTTTCAAACCTATGCATTGAGTTTTTTTTTTTATTTCAGTGGTAGTTTTTAGTTCTGGTATTCTATTTATTTCTTTGACATTGATTTTTGTTGCCTGCCAAAATTCTCAGTCTTTTTGTATTAATTTTTTTATTGCTGTATAACGAATTACCACAAACGTGGTAGGCTTAAAACAATACCTATTTATGAGTTCACAGTTCTGCAGGTCTGAATTTTGGCTCAACTGGGTTCTCTGCCCAGTGTCTCACTGTAGAAGTCAGATGGCTACATTCTTATTTGGAGGCTTTGAGGAAGAATTTACTTCCAATGTCATCCAGGTGGTCAGCTGAATTTGTTTCCTTTTGGTTGTAGGACTGAGGTCCTTGTCTTTTAGCTGGTTGTTGGCCAAGAGTCATTCTCAGAGACCTGAGGCCACATGCTCTTCCTTGCCATGTTCCCCTTCCATCGTATAGCTAGCAATGGAGAATCTCCTCACATCAAATCCCTCCCAATCTTCCAATCTCCTCTTTTAGAAGATTCCAGTACACCTAATCAAATCAGGTGCAACAAAGATGATCTCCCTTTCTTAAAGTCAACTGCTTCATAAACCATAACATCCTGAAGTGACTATCCCATCATATTCACAAGTCCTGCCACACTCAAGGGGAGCAGATCATGCAAGGCATGCACAACAGGAGTGGACCGATCACACTGCATTTGTGTATGGGCATATTTTTATGTATTTGGTCATATTAGTAACTTTAAAATTCTTGTCTAATGACTCCGTTTTCTGGATTATGTAGATATCATCTTTCTCAGTCTTTTGTTCTTGGTTTTCATGATCATGACTTGTCTTCTTGTATATTGGTTATTTTTCATCATATGTTGAATATGACATATGAAAAATTGTGAAGATACCTTTGAGGTCTGGAAGATATTATTTTCCTCCATGAGGTTTTCCTTTGGCTTCTTGCAAGAAGTAAGGCTTGGACCATTAGCAATCCTACTTAAACTTATTCATCAGGGTTTTAAGTGCTTCAAGCCTTGCACTTAGTCTCTGTGAGGGCCAGGTCTATTTCTGGTTCATTCTTACTCCTAGGATATCTCAACATTGTAACCAAAATCCTTAGCTATTAACAGGTTTCTCCTTATTCTGAGGTCTTAAATTTTAGTTTTTGTTCCCTCAGGCCTGTGATTCTGAGTAAAGCTCTTCTTGGCTTCTTATATGCCACTTTTGAAACTGGCATTGCCTTGAGGCAGGGAAGTGACCCCAGGTGCCAGGCTCGACTATCTCCTTTTCTAAAACTTGGCTCCACAATTCATCACTAACTTTACACTCTCTGATGCCCTCAAAGAGACCAAAAACTTTTTTTACCAGCTCTTCTAGTTATTTTAGCAAAAGACTGATGTGAAACTGAAACCGAAGAAATGCATCTCGGGGGGCTCCGAGGAGCTCCAGTTCTTCATGTCTCAGCACAGAAAGAATTCAGCGAGAGGCAAAGTGAGACATAAGAAGTGATTTGTTAGGATAGGACTTTTGGGAGGCTTACAAGCGGGTGGGCGAGAGGGGGCCATGCCCTGAGAACTTAGTAGGCTACAGTTTTATAATCAAAGGAAAAGCGAGGAGGGGGGAAGACCACCTTCTTCCTCATTCTTTGAGTCTTCCATCATTCACTCATCCTACATGTTGGGTGGGGGAGTTTTTGACTCTATATGGCATGTCCAGGACTGTCAGGGCAGTATGGAAAAGTTATTTCAGGTCTCAGTATAATGAGGGTCTTTCACTTTGAAATGTCGCCTTCCCCTAAATTATTGTTTTTGTGTGTGCAGAGAGCATGTCCTAGGCGTCATTAACTTGTTGACATCACTGGGCAGACTGTAGGCCTTATTCCACCATTGTTTTATTGTTTGGGGGCATGTCTCATGCTTCTGTTGCATGGTTTTGTTGCTAAGCAAGCCTGCTTGGTTTTGTGGTAAAGCAAACCTGCATTCTTGAGTGAGCATTAACTTACAGGGGTCTCCCACACTATTTTCTCTACTTACAGTCTCCTAGTGGGATTAACTATTTAATCACCTACTTTGTCCCTTTACTCTGTCCCTGTCAAAACGATGTATTCGGGACTTCCCTGGTGACGCAGTGGTTAAGAATCCGCCTGCCAATGCAGCGTACATGGATTCAAGCCCTGGTCCGGAAGGATCCCACATGCCGCGGAGCAACTAAGCCCATGTGCCACAACTACTGAGCCTGTGCTCTAGAGCCTGCGAGCCACAACTACTGAGCCCATGTGCTGCAACTACTGAAGCCTTTGTGCCTAGAGCCTGTGCTCTGCAAAAGGAGAAGCCACCGCAATGAGAAGCTTGCGCACTGCAACGAAGAGTAGCCCCTGCTCGTGGCAACTAGAGAAAGCCCACGGGCAGCAGTGAAGACCCAACGCAGCCAAAAATAAAAAAAATAAAAAACAGCCGTGTATTCTACTGTGCCAGAAGCTGAAATAGTGGAATTTCATAATGGTGAAGACAAATTGGACTATCATTTTTAAAAAATATATTTATTTTTATTTATTTATTTTGGCTGTTCCGGGTCTTAGTTGCGGCACGCAGGATGTTTTAGTTGCAGCACGCAGGCTTCTTAGTTGTGGCATGCATGCGGGATCTAGCTCCCCAACCAGGGATTGAACCCGGGCACCCTGTGTTGGGAGCGTGGAGTCTTACCCACTGGACCACCAGGGAAGTCCCTGGAGTATCTTTTGAAAATTAGTAGAGTTGCGTTTCTACCTTGCATCATACACTAAAAATAATTTCATATTAATTAAATATTTTAAATGTAAGATGTTTAAAAATTACAATTTAAAAGCAAAGCAGAAATATAGGAAAATATATTTATAATGTTAAAGGAGATGCGAACTATCAGTCATAATTCAGTGTATAAATTTTAAGACCTCTGGATGAGAAAAGATATCACAAACAAATTTGTAAATGAAATATCCAAATAGAAAAATTATTTGCAGCATACACTAGAAGAAGGATGAGAAATAAAATACGACCTGCCATATCAGTAAACAAAAGATGTCACAGTCATCAGTGATTGCAGCCCCCCCTACAGTGAGCTGATGAACCCTGAGGAAACTCAGGATGTGAAAACACAGGATACTGGCCCCAGATATTTGAGGAGCATATCAAAGGAATGATTTCAGTGAGCCCAGACTCTTGCATCTTCCTGTACATAGAAAAGTGCTGAATTCCTTAACTTGAGAATACCTAGTTTTCTTTTATTAACAGTAATCTTTTGTTCTGATAAATGGAATATTGCCTGCTATATCAGTAAAAGGATGTCACGGTTCATCAGATTGCAGCCACAGCCGGTGGTGAGCTGGTGAGCCCTGAGGGAACCCAGGAAGGGAAAGAATACCTGCCATCTAGTAGCTGTCAGACTGCAGCCACTCCTCACAGTGTCCTGAGGAAACTCAGGATATGAAAACATTGGCTACTGGCCCCAGATAGCTGAGGTGCATATCAAAGGAATGATTTCAGTGAGCCCAGACTCTTGCATCTTCCCACACATAGAAAAGCGCTAAATTTTTTAACTTGACATACACGGTTTTCTTTAATTTACAATAATCTTTTGATGTTCAGACTACCTGCCCCTTGCTGCAAAACTCCTATATATCCTGGCTCTTCCCCTCCCCCACCTCCTCGGAGCAGTTCTCTCAGGGTTACTTGAGATGATGCCTCCCAGGCCTGAAGTCCTCAGTATGTCTGCTGAATAAAACATAACCCTCAACTTCTAGGTTGTGCATTTATTTTTTAGTCGACAAGGATTAATGCCCATTGTATGTAAAGTACTCCTAAAATAAATAGATAAACATAAATAACCCAGTGGAAATATATGCAAAGCATATGAATAGGAAAATCACAAAAGAAAAGAATAAATTGCCAGTACGCATTTGAAATGTTTAATCTCACCAATGACCAAACAATTTTTTATCTATTAGAATGGGATATAATATATTTGATAACAATGTTATAAAGATTTACAGAAACTTTTTGTGAGAGTTTGTATTGATACAGCTTTTGGGGAGAAAGACCCAATACATTAAGTTTTAAATGTAATTTCACTTTGATCCGGAAAAAATTGAACATATTAAAATTGAAGTATAACACAATGAAAGAAAAGTGCACAAAACATAAAGGTACATCTTAGTGACAGTGACAAAACAAATACTATGTAACCCATGAATTTTACTTCTAGGACTCTACCCTCTGGAAATATCTACAAAGGCAAACAGAGAATTTATATAAGGATATTAACATCTGCATATTTTATTATTGTTTGAAATTAAAAATTTTTCCATTTTCTTCAAATTTGATTTTAAACACATTTCTAATCACAGCTCTCCTCTGGATAATTAGGGGAAAGACAGACCTAAAAGTAAAGAGGAAGCAGTGCTCTTTCCCCTGAAGCTGAGGCAATGTTGGTAGGAGCATCACAGTTGTGAAGACAGGCCCATGACATCCTCAGACGGGACCGTCAGTGGACATGACCCCTCCAGAGAGGGTAATGGGAAGGACCTGAAGGAACTCTGAAAATGTATGTAGTTAGCGCAATCAGGGGGTTCAGAGTTACCCAAGGACATTAAAGGAAGATTATATTCCTGTTTGGGGACATGGGCATCTGAAATCTTTAAAATTTGTTATTCAGTGGAAGGGTAACCTTGTTTTATACTTACAGGCTATTGAAGCCTGGATATGTTGCTTCATGATTTTTATCAGTACCCATTCCCACTTAGGGAGAACAGCTGACCTCTATATATTTGAAAAATGAGTCAAGGGCTTCCCTCGTGGCACAGTGGTTAAGAATCTGCCTGCTAATGCTAGGGGACACAGGTTCGAGCCCTGGTCCGGGAAGATCCCACATGCTACAGAGCAACTAAGCCTCAATTCATAAATTCAGTCAATACTTGACTGCATTTTGGGTATCTCACAAAGCTTTCTAGTAACCTGTGGTTATAAACTATGAGATGGATATAAAGGAGGCAGAGCACTGGGAATCTCAGTTTGGGTCATGGCTGGGGTTTAGAGAGCTGAAAGGTTGACTAAAGAGCCTCACTTCTGCCTGTAATAGTCTCAAAATTAAGAAGAATTATCTGAGGCTAATGAAGCATAAAGAATTTCTGTGGTCCTCCAAGATCATAAATAAAAGTCAGTAATGCATCCTAAACTGTAATTCCCAGCCTGAGAGTTGTTTCTACTAATCCTTATGTTTGAATTTTCTTTTGTTGCTCTTCCATGCCAGAGCCTTTGAGGTAAAGACTGGGGATTGGACAGTAGTTAGAAGAGATTCTCTATTTCTCTACATAGCGTCTCTACTGTGCTTCTGTGTTATAATTATATCTTTACATGTAATTCTTAAAATTCACACCAGGCCTAGACTTGGGCAACCTCAATCTCCTCAGGCCTCATCAGTCTAGGGTTATGGGTAGGATCACTTAATAGTAATCACTTACGTCTCACTTGATTTTGCTCCCCTCCTCTCAATTTCTGAATGTACTAAGTAGAATTGGTTTGACAGTGACAGAAACTTCAAATAGCAGTGGCTGAAACAAGATAGGTGTTTATTTCTTTCTCATATTTCTTTCCCTAAAGTCCAGGGATAGTCAGTTCAGCTCTGGTATGGTGCTCCATGGTGTCAAGAACGCCGGCTCTTTCTACTTTTTTGCTCTGCCAAACCCAGCATGTGGCTTCATATGTCAGGCTGCTCTGGCTTCAGCCATCATTTGTGTATTCCAGCCATTAGGAAAAAGGAAAGGAAAAATAGGGGCTTTCTCCTTCCCTTCAAGGATGTGCCCCAAAAGTTCCACTCATTTCACTTATTTTCCATAGACGTCTCATTGTCTAGAAATTATTCACATGGCCAATTTTACCTGCAAAGAAGACTGGAAAATACCTTTTTTATTTTTGGTGGCTATGAGCTCAGGTAAAGTTTGTGGTTCCTATTACAACTTCCAGAGGAAGAAAGGGATTACAGATATTGAGGGACAATGGGTAGTGTCTGACCTACTAGATACCCTCCAGATGCTCTTAATATCTCACCCATGTCATAACTAGGATTCTCCAAGGGAGATCCCAAAATGCTCCCAGACTAGTAGGTCATGCGTACTGGGTGGTGTCTTATTCTTCCGACTCCAGTGCATCTTGATGGTATTTATCTTTTACCCGTGAAGACACTTGTGGGAGCTTGATCAATGTCATGGCTTCCTGTGTCTTCTTGACACTTGGCTTCTATATCAAGATGTGTTTTCTTCCAACAGTGCCAAAACTGTTTGGGTGGAGGTCTTAAAGGTGTGTGGTTTTCCTTTGGAAAATGGAGAGATTATGCCTTTATCACCCTGTGTTACCCTTCAGCCCCTGAGCCCCCAGACAGCATTGTTTGTTCCTCAGTCTCTCATCAAAATAGCTCTATCATACTCTACTTGAAGCTTTTTTTCCATAGTGTTCAAACACTGGTCAAAAAGGCCAGGCGTTTGTTAGTGTTTACGTGGAGTATGGGATGGGGAGGTGGATGGAGGCGAAACACCATTCTTGCTTCTTTGTCCCAGTTTTCATTTTCTTTTCTATCATGCAGAGTCCTTTCTCTTCAGCAATTATCCTCTTGCAACTAGAAACTTTTCAAACACTGCCTCACCAGTTAACCATGTATGCCTAAATCTGTTTGAATTCTGGTTTTGGGGAATAATTTAACCTATAACCATATACTCATATTTCATTTTGTGTGTGCCCCATAGCTGTTAAATTAATCGGCATATATAGACACCAAATAAATACTTATTTTTTTGTTTTGTTTATAAATTTATTTATTTATTTTTGGCTGCGTTGGGTTTTCGTTGCTGCGCGCGGGCTTTCTCTAGTTGCGGCGAGCGGGGGCTACTCTGTTGCGGTGCGCGGGCTTCTCATTACGGTGGCTTCTCTTGTTGCGGAGCACGGGCTATAGGCGCGCTAGCTTCAGTAGTTGTGGCTCGTGGGCTCTAGAGCGCAGGCTCAGCAGTTGTGGTGCACGGGCTGAGTTGCCCTGCGGCATGTGGGATCTTCCTGGACCAGGGATCAAACCCGTGTCTCTGCCCTGGCAGGCAGATTCTTAACCACTGAACCACCAGGGAAGTCCCAATAAATACTTTTTGAGTAAATGAATGAACATATGTTTAAGTAGGGTCAGAGGAAGACGCTTGCAATGCCATGGGCAGTGGAGGGGTTAGCCACCCCTCATAATCTCAGTCAGAGCACTACTGCCATCCCCAAATAGACATACAGTCTAAGTTAAAGAACAAAACAGAATAATGTGCTTCTTATTGAAGAATAAAAAAATCATCTCCGATTTTGGGAAAAATTTCAATTTCTTATTCTTGATATCATTCTACGATATTTTCTAATAAGTCTGCTCAAATAAAAGCAGGATTTATTTTTCACCAATTAATTGACCCTCATTTGTCAGTCTGGTTCCCTATCTAGCACATTTGATTGATAATCACAACAGATGGAGGCCTGGATATATTACTGACCTCATAATTTAGAGGTTAATTTCAGAATCCAGTAGGGTCTTATGATTTTATATCCCAGTAGGGAAGTTAACTCCAAAAGTATTCTCTTCTATAGCCCATTAGAGAGTAAACCCCGATAATCTAGCATTTCTTTGAAGCGAGGGGGTATTTCTTTTACTAACTATATTTATTTCTCCTTTCTAAAACTTGGGGAACCAGCTCTTTTTTTTCTTCTCCGCTGTTTCTCTCACTAAAAAGTAAAATAAACTTTGACATATGCTCACTATATATTTGTTGAGAATTTTGCTTTCATACTATGCAAATTCAACTTCAATTCAAATCCTCTAGTTCCTCTTTCCAACCAGGTTGCAACCTCTGAGCCCCGCCTGTGGTTAAGTTCTGGAGCCACCAGGAGTGAGATGCTAACTTTCCTGTATTCCTTTGGAATTCAGGGAGTTATAATGATGTAACATTTCATGGGGGAGAAAATAAAGAACCTTTTGAAACTACAGTGTGGCGAAGTGTACTGAGATTAGCAGCTGTGAGGAGGACTCCCTTTCCAATCTATCCTGGGAAGATTAGGGACTCATAACACCACAGGAGAAAATAGAAACAACAGTGAAATTATCATGGAAAGTAGTTTGTAGTGGCTGAAAAATGTGGATGATTCAGAATTGGGTCAAATCCTTCCGTGTCCTATTGCTAATTTTCTGAAATATGTGTCCTCCTCCCCCTTCCTCAATAGAGGGCCTTATAGAACTGAAAGAGAAAAGTCTAATTTTAGGGGATCTAAGGCCCTGCAATCACTTTGAAACGAGGCCATTTAGGGTTGGCTAAATGAGCTGTAATCATTGGGTCCAAAAATTCTATGTGTGTAGATAAAATCAATAAAGGACAATTTGTCACTTATCAAATTAACAGAGATTTAAACAAACAAAAAAACCCAGTTTTGATGATATTCTTGAAAAAAGAGGCTCATATATTATTGATGAGAATATAAATTAATATAATTATTTCTGGAGAAAAATTGGCAATATGTGCGTGATGTTTTGACAACATTAAACACAATTTTGCTTTCAGCAATGTTCCCTAAGAAAGTGCTTTTGCAAGTGCACAAAGATACATGCACTGCGTTGTTCACTGCAGCTATAGCCCCAGGAAATATACAGGGAGTGGTTGCACTAATTGGGACGAGCTCTAGTCACTTAAAAGTTCTTGCCTGGTACAGTGTAGGCAGCGCACGGGAAGAGGGTATCTTAGCATTCCTTCTATTGATCACTGAAGGTGGGAAGATGCTACTGCTTAGGGCAGGACTGAACTCGACTGAAGGCTCAGAGATACAGGATTATGAGATCAGATCTGAGTGTAGTCCTGTGATCAGCAGAATGGCGATTTCCTCGGTTCTTGCCCTTCTCGAGGGAAAAAATTCAGTGTAGAGGAATAGAACAGTTTTAAGTAGCAAGAGTTTTATTAAGCGGAGCGAAAGCACACTCCCAAGAGAGGATGAGAGCAGGTTGTCTGGAAACCAGAAGCAGCCCCGCAGTGGGGTAGGGTAGGGTTTTTTAGAGTGGTGGTCCCTCCTTGTGTCCTGCGTCATTTGACTGACAAGTTGATTGACAGCTTTAGGTTATGTAACTTTTCTCCTAGTGCTCAGGCGCTTTACCCATAAGCACCCAAGCGAAACCCATGGTGGGGTGGGGCAAAAACTGCAATGCTAATTTATTACAAATAAGGCATAATGAACCCTGGGTTACCTTGAGTCACCTTTTAGGTCTTGGTGTGTCTGCACCAACTTGTGCTGGCGGTTTCATGCTGCTTGGTCTTGATATGGCTGGAAACCTAGCAGTGGTCCTTGACCACAAGAGGGAGGATCTCTAGGCATGCTCCGACCACCTGTGTCCAGGTGGGAGAGGGAAAGACCAACTGTCCAGGATTGGGTGGAACCCACTCATGTCTGACTAGCTACCTAACAGTCCTAGGTTGCCAAAGAGAGGCTAGATTGGTCCCAGGAGCTTTTGCTTTTCACTGTTACATCATGGTGAGACAGAGGATATACTTTCCTTAAAAAAAAAAAAAAAAAAAAAAAAAAAAAAAAAACCTTGCCTTTTCTTTTATATTAATTTTTACCATTTTCTTTATTGTGGTAAAATATACATAACAAAATTTACCATTTTAACAGTCTTTAAGTGTACAGTTTAGTGGCATTGAGTATATTCACATTATTGTGTAACCGTCACAACTATACATCTCCCAATTTTTTTGATTGTCCCATATTAAAACTCTGTACCCATTAAACAATAACTTCACATCCTCCCTTCTCCCCAGGTCCCTGGTAGCCACTGTTCTAGTTTCAGTTTTTGTTCTTTTTGCTTTTCAGTTTTGGATGCTTCTACTGAGATTTCCTCAAGCTCAGAGATTCTTTCCTCCACCATGTCCAGTCTGCTAGTGAGTCCCTCAAAGGTATTCTTTATTTTATTTTTTTGGCTGCGCTGGGTCTTCGTTGAGGCTTCGTTGAGAACCAGGCTTCTCTGGTTGTGGCACTCAGGCTCAGTTGCATGTGGGACCTTAGTTCCCTGACCAGGGATCGAACTCACGTCCCCTGGATTGGACGGTGGATTCTTAACCACTGGACCACCAGGGAAGTCCCCCTCAAGAGTATTCTTCATTTCTGTTACACTGTTTTTGATCTCCAGCATTTCTTTTTGTGTTTCCTTAGGGTTTCCATCTCTCTGCTTACATTGCCTATCTGTTCTCATATGCTGTCTACTTTATCCATTAGAGCCCTTAGCATATACATCAGTTGCTTTAGATCTGGTCTAATAGTTCCAACCAATTTTTGGTAACCTATTTACCAAATGGTTACCATCCTATAAATGGATGGTAACCTATTTTTTACCATCTGGTTCTGATGCTTGCTCTAACTCTTTAAATAGTGTTTATAAAAAATTGTAATTTTTTCCTGATTGCCAGACATAATGTAAAGGAATTGCCATAAATAGCCTTTAGTAATGTGGTGGGGAGGTGTGGGGGGAGAGGAAGAGCTCTGTAGCCCTATGATTAGGTCTCAGTCTTTTAGTAAGCTGGGTATTTCCGTTCCCCCAGGTCAGTTAGGCTCTGATAATACCCTAGCAGATTAGGCTCTGGTTAACTAATTTTTCCTAAGGGCAGGGTTTGTTAAGAACGGTGTACTTCTGTTAAGAAAAGAGAGTGTTAAGAACAGAGTGAAAATGGTTCCTTTCCCCCCTCTCCCTGTGGGTAGCACTAGGGAATTTTTCTCCAATATTTACTGTGGGAACCTGCTTGAACTTATGGAGGCAAATCTCACAAAACTGTGGGGCATCTCTGTGACTAGGTCCCCTGAAAATTTTAACTCTCAGAGTTGTCCACATTAAGCCTTCAGTAATTCATCAATGACAGTTCTGATTTTCCTACCCTGGCACTGGTTCTCACAGTCGTTTTTCCTGGTAAAAGATAAACTAAGGCATATTAAATCTTTTAGAGTTTATTTGAGCAAAAACCAATCAAATGGGGCACCAAATGAAGTGGTTAGAAGTGTTTTACAAACAGGAGGTAGGGGATGACTTTTATTGAGAAGAGACAAAGCAAAGCAAGGAAATTACTTGATTGGCTCTAGCTTAAGGGGTTGTCTTATTTGAGAAAGCCTAGCTGACTGTGATTAGTGGTCCTTGAATTTTTTTTTTTTTTTTTAAAGTTTTTACTTGATTTTATTTATTTATTTATTTATTTTTGGCTGTGTTGGGTCTTCGGTTCGTGCGAGGGCTTTCTCCAGTTGCGGCAAGCGGGGGCCACTCTTCATCGCGGTGCGGGGACCGCTCTTCATCGCGGTGCGCGGGCCTTTCTCTATGGCGGCCCCTCCCGTCGCGGGGCACAGGCTCCAGACGCGCAGGCTCAGGAATTGTGGCTCACGGGCCCAGCTGCTCCGTGGCATGTGGGATCTTCCCAGACCAGGGCTCGAACCCGTGTCCCCTGCATTAGCAGGCAGATTCTCAACCACTGCGCCACCAGGGAAGCCCCAGGTCCTTGAATTTTGATTTCTTTCTTTTTTTAAAATTTTTATTTTTTTATTGACGTATAGTTGATTTACAATGTTTCAGGTATACAGTAAAGTGATTCAGTTTTTTATATATATATATATTTATATATAAAAATATATAAAAGAATATATATATTTTTTTCAGATTCTTTTCCATTATAGGTTATTACAAGATATTGAATATAGTTCTCTGTGCTGTACAGTAGGTCCTTGTTGTTTATATGTTTTATATATAGTAGTCTGTATCTGTTAATTCCAAATTCCAAATTTATCCCTCCTCCATACGTTTTCCCCTTTGGTAATCATAAATTTGTTTCCTATGCCTGTGAGTCTATTTCTGTTTTGTAAATAAGTTCATTTGTATCATTGTTTTAGATTCCACATATAAGTGAAATATGATATTTGTCTTTGTCTGTCTGACCTCAGTGTGAAAATCTCTAGGTTCATCCATGTTGCTGCAAATGGGATTATTTCAATCATTTTTATGGCTGAGTAATATTCCTATATATATATATATATATATATATATATATACACACACACACATATACATACTACATTTTCTTTATTCATCTGTCGATGGACATTTAGGTTGCTTCCGTGTCTTGGCTACTGTAAACAGTGCTACTGTGAACATTGGGGTGCATGTTTCAAGTTAGTTTTCTCCGAATATATGCCCAGGAGTGGGATTGCTGGATCATATGATAACTCTATTTCTAATTGTTTAAGAAACCCCCATACTGTTCTTAATTTTGGCTGCACCAATTTACATTCCTACCAACAGTGTAAGAGGGTTCTCTTTTCTCCACACCCTCTCCAGCATTCACTGTTTGTAGACTTTTTGATGACGGCCATTCTGACTGGTGTGAGGTGCTATCTCATTGTAGTTTTGATATGCATTTCTCTAATAATTAGGAACGTTGAGCATCTTTTCATGTACCTGTTAGGCCATCTATATGTCTTCTTTGGAGGAATGTCTATTTAGGTCTTCTGCCCATTTTGTTGATTGAGTTGATTGTTTTCTTTTGATATTGAGTTGCATGAGCTGTTTGTATATTTTGGAAATTAATCCCTTGTCAGTCACATCTTTTGCAAATATTTTCTCCCATTCTGTAGGTTGTCTTTTCATTTTGTTTATGGTTTCCTTTGCTGTGCAAAATTAAGTTTAATTAGGCCCCAGTTGTTTATTCTTGTTTTTATTTCCATTACTATAGGAGATGGGTCCAAAAAAATATTGCTGTGATTTATGTCAAAGAGTGTCCTGCCTATGGTTTCCTCTAGGAGTTTTATACTAATCAGTCTTCCATTTAGGTCTTTAATCCATTTTGAGTTTATTTTTGTATATGGTGTTAGAGAATGTTCTAATTTCATTCTTTTACATGTAGTTGTCTAGTTTCCCCAGCAACCTTTATTGAAGAGACTGTCTTTTCTTCATTGTATATTCTTGCCTCCTTTGTCATAGATTAATTGACCATAAGTGTGTTGGTTTATTTCTGGGTTTTCTGTCCTGTTCCATTGATCCATGTATCTGTTTTTGTGCCAGTACTGTACTGTTTTGATGACTGTAGCTTTATAGTATAGTCTGAAGTCAGGGATCATGCTCCCTCCAGCTCTGTTCTTCTCTCTCAAGATTGTTGTGGCTATTTGAGGTCTTTTGTGTTTCCATACAAATTTAAAGTTTTCTTGTTCCAGTTCTTTGAAAAATGACATTGGTAATTTGATAGGGATTACATTGAATCTGTAGATTACCTTGGGTAGTATGGTGATATTAACAATATTGATTCTTCCAACCCAAGAACATGGTACATCTTTCCATCTGTTTGTGTGGAAGATTTGATTTCTTAAATTTGAGGCATTTCAGGCTTAGGTTTTGTTTTGCTTACATAGTGTATTAAGGCATTAAAGCCACTTTAGTTTAATGGCCTCCTTGTTTAATTAATTTAACACCCCTCATGAGTCTCTCCTCTGGTAAGTTGTTATTCTCTGTATGTATTTTCCTGTAGATCTCTCCAATCTTGGGAGCAGCAGTTAGCCCTATGTCCTCACGTCTCATATAGATCCTGGAAGAATTGTTGATTTTTCAGTCTGTTCAGCTTTTAACTTGCCATTAGGGAGGGGTGGCACTTACCAAGGTTCTTATGTGTGGAAGGAACTCCTTGTATCCTGAAAGGGGAAGTTCCCCACAGTTCCATTTAGTCTCTATGAATTTGATTATTCTAGGTACCTAATATAAGTGTAATCATACAATATTTGTCTCTTTATGTCTGGCTTCTTCACTTAGCATAATGTCTTCAAGGTTCATCCACATTGTAGCATACATCAAAATTTCATTCTTTTTTAAAGCTAAATAATATTCCATTATATGTTCAGTTGACCCTTGAACCTTTAACAGCTCAAGAGTTGAGTTGCTCAGTTGAAAATCTGCATATAACTTTACAGTCAGCCTTCCATATCCTTGGTTCTGCATCCACGAACTCAACTGACTTGGATCATGCAGTACTCTAATAGGTATTTATTGAAAAAAATCTGTGTATAAGTGGACCCACACAGTTCAAACCTGTGTTATTCAAGGGTCAACTATGGACACCAAATTTTGTTTATCTGTGCACCTGTAGATGGCTATTTGGGTTTTTTTCACCTTTTGGCTATTGTGAATAATGCTGCTATGAACATTGGTGTACCAATATCTGTTTGAGTCTTTCCTTTCAATTTTTTTGTGGATATACCCAGAAGTAGAATTGCTGGATCATAGAGTAATTCTAAGTTTAATTATTTAAGGAACACCGTACTGTTTTCTACAGCAGCTACACAACTTTACATTCCCACTAGTGATGCACAAAAGTTCCAATTTCTCCACATTTGTTGTTTTCAGAATTTTTTGGTAATAGCCATCCTAATGAGCAAGAAGTGGTAGTTCATTGTGGTTTTGATTTGCATTTCCCTAATTAGTGATGTTAAGCATCTTTGCGTGTGGTTATTGGTCATCTGTATATATTTTTTTGAGAAATGTCTAATCAAGTTCTTTGCTCATTTTTGAATTAGATTGTTTGTTTTTTTGTTGTTGTTGAGTTTTAGGGGTTCATTATATATTCTGAATATTAATTCCTTAACAGATATGTGATGTGCAAATATTTTCTTCCGTTTTGTGGGTTGCATTTATACTCTGTTGATATTGTCTTTTGATACACAAAAGTTTTTAGTTTTGATGAAGTCTAGTTTGTCTACTTTTTGCTTATTTGTTTACCCTTGCTTTTGGTATCATAGCCAAGAAATCATTGCCAAATTCAATGCCATGAAGCATTTTCCCTTTATTCTCCTAAGAGTTATATAGGTTTAGGTCCTACATTTAGGTCTTCGATCAATTTTTAGTTGATTTTTGTATATGGTGTTAAGTAAGGGTCCAATTTCATTCTTTTGCATGTGGCTATCCAGTTTTCCCAGACCATTTGTTGAAAAGACTGCGTTTTCCCATTGGATGGTCTTGGCACTGTTGTTGAAAATCATTTAACCATATATGTGAGGGTTAATTTCTGGATTTTCATTCAGTTGGTCCATATGTTTGTTCTTATGCCAGTACCACACTATTTTGTTTATTTTATCTCTGCAGGAAGCGTGAAATTTCCACTTTGTTCATCTTGTTCAAGACTGTTTTGGCTATTTGGGGTCCCTTGAAATTCCATATAAATTTTAGGATGGATTTTTCTATTTCCGGAAAAAAGTCATTGGGATTTGATAGGGATTGTATTGAATCTATAGATTTCTTTGGATAATATTTCCATCTTAATATTAAATCTTTTGATCCATGAACATGGGATAGCTTTCCATGATTTCCCTTTTAATGAATAAGATCACTAAGGCACAGAGAGACTTTCTAATTCCCAGCAAGTCACTGTTGCATCAGGAATGTAATTTCTTGATTCAAGAACTATGGTGTAGGGCTTCCCTGGTGGCTCAGTGGTTGAGAATCTGCCTGCCAATGCAGGGGACACGGGTTCAAGCCCTGGTCTGGGAGGATCCCACATGCCGCGGAGCAACTAGGCCCATGAGCCACAACTACTGAGCCTGCGCATCTGGAGCCTGTGCTCTGCAACAAGAGAGGCCACGATAGTGAGAGGTCTGCGCACCGCAATGAAGAGTGGCCCCCACTTGCCACAACTAGAGAAAGCCCTCGCATAGAAACGAAGACCCAACACAGCCAAATAAATTAATTAATTAATTAATAAATTAATTAAACACACACACACACACACAAAAACCCCTGGCTCCATTGTTTTTTTAAAAAAAAGAACTATGGTGTAAACCATTGGAATCCAAGCCATTGTGAAACTGGTTTTAATTTAATATGTCTTCGTTGGCCTAAGAGGGAAAGGGCTGAAGAATGAAACAGGGGTCCGGATATAGGAAGGTTTGATAGGAAAGTAACTTAGTTTAAACACCAACCTTATGTCAAAGAGAAGATAAAATTGTATTTTGAGGGAATTCCCTGGCAGTCCAGTGGTTAGGACTCAGAGCTTTTGCTGCTGAGGATGTGGGTTCAATTCCTGGTAGGGGAACTAAGATTTTGCAAGCTGCACAGTGAGGCAAAAAAAAAAAAAAAAAAAAAAAAGATGTATTTTGAGATTTAAAACTAGATTTTCTCCTTTCTTTCCTTCAAGGAAAAAAAAAAGTGTTCTGTGCTCATTGCCTCAGAGAAGGCAGATAGCAAAAATTAATCTCTATTCCTTTTGTGTTAAAATGAAAGTTGGAAACATTTTAGAGTAGGAAAAAGAGAAGAGTGACTTATGGGCAAAGATCTTTAGCTGGAAATATGAAAACAGAATGACAAAACAGGAAATAGATACCCTTGGGGAGTGGGATGGATGGGCAAGGGTGGAGAGGATATCACATAGGAGCCGGTGTGACATTCGCAACAATGCCACAGGTCCATCTTGCTATCCCTTACATACTTGGAAAGAGTATGAATAGCTTCTCAGTTTCCTCAGACCTGTTGAGGTCTTCTAAACTTGTGGATTGACAAATATTCCTTAGAGTTAATCACACTTATTTGGTCCTGTATCTAGTGGGTCTCCAACATACCTCTGTACTCATAATCTTGAAGCTGAGTAAATTGTTTACTTAGACCATGTGAAATCTGATAAACAGTGAATAAAAGTATGTTTCAAGTTATTACTCACAGAGCTATATTTTCCATCCACAAGCTCTATTACCATCAAGATTCTGCCTTGTTACATGTAAAAGAATGAGATTAGGACATTTTCTCACACCATATACAAAAAATCCTCAAAATGGGTTAAAGACCTAGATGTAAATTGGAAACCATACAATTCCTAGAAGAAAACATAGGTAGAACACTTTTTGACATAAATTGCAGCATATTTTTTTGGATCTGTCTCCTAACGCAAGGGAATCAAAAGCAAAAATAAACAAATGGGACCTAACTAAACTTAAAAGCTTTTGCACAGCAAAGGAAACCATTGACAAAATGAAAAGATTGACTACTGAATGGGAGAAAATAGTTACAAATGATATGACCGAAAAGAGGTTATTATCCAAAATATATAAACAGCTCATAAAACAATATCAAAAAAACAAACAAATATTAAAAAATGGGCAGAAGACCTGAATAGACATTTTTACAAAGAAGACATACAGATGGCCAATAGGCACATGAAAAGATGCTCAACACTGCTAATCATCAGAGAAATGCAAATCAAAACCACAATGAGGTACTACCGCACACCTGTCAGAATGGCTATCATCAAAAAGAACACAAATAACAAATGTTGGCAGGATGTGGAGAAAAGGGAACCCTCATTCACAGTTTGTGGAAATGTAAGTTGGTGCAGCCACTGTGGAAAACAGTATGGAGGTTCCCCCCAAAATTAAAATTAGAACTACCAGATGAGCTAGTAATTCCACTCTTGGGTATATATACGAACAAAAACAAAAACAAAAAACAAAAAAAGATACATGCACCACAATCTTCATAGCAACATTATTTACAACAGCCAAGATATGGAAGCAACCTAAGTGTCCATCAACAGATGAATGGATAAAGATGATATGGTATATATACACAATGAAATACTACTCAGACATGAGAAAGAATGAAATTTTGCCATTTGCAACAACATGAATGGACTTGGAGGGTATTATGCTATGTTGTTCCCTACAACACAAAAAAGGAATGGACACCACATACAAAAGTAGCAAATGTCCGTTAGGGACAGCTGGGGAAAAATCAAAACACTAAACTATATGTGCAAAGGGAATTTCCTGGTGGTCCAGTGGTGAGGACTCCACTTTCTCACTGCCGAGGCCCCTGGTTCAATCCCTGGTCAGGGAACTGAGATCCCACAAGCTGTGCGGCATGGCAAAAAACAATCAAACAAACAAACAAAAAACCAAACACTCTATCTGTAACATAGTCCCAATTAATAGAAATATAGATTACATTGTGGAGGAAGGGGAGCTGAAAACAAAACCTTACTAAACTGTTGTTTCTAAATGGTTTATTTTTGTATTATTATCTGTAAACTTGTCTATTTCTCAAAGTTAAAATAAGTAACTCTAAGGAAGTGTCACTGAAGAAATGGACTTTTAAGAGCTGGTTTGGGTATCTTCTTAAATATTCAGTGCCAATTTCTCAGCATGCCACATTTTGATATCAGCGAACTCCCACTTTTTATCAGCATCAGGAAATGTCAGTTCCTTAGTTTGAGTGGTTGAGCAAAGAGAAAATCTAAAAAGTCAGCCCTTAGAATTAGACCTACCTTTGTGAGTAAATCCCAGAGTATCCCTTCATTAAATTCAGGAAGAAAAATCTGGGCTTTAGCCAGCTTTAAATTTATACTTTTCACAAACATATGGAGGCAACATTTATGCTTCAGACCTACACACCCATAACCAATCTTAGACTGGTGTCAATTTGAGAAAACCTGGAGAACAGTGTGATCCTTATGGGTCATTAGAGAGAGGGTCAATAGGTTGGCTGAAACACACATCTTTTGGTCAATTCAAGACACGTCTTCCCCTTAGGGTCACTGTGAAGACTTGAGTACCTGAGCTTACAGAGGTGCACAGAGTAGACAGACACAAAGTAAGAGTTCCTCAGTAATTGAAAATCAACTTTCAGAGCACAAATATAGAGTAATTTCAACATCTTACTTTGCAAAAATGGAATCAAAGCCAGGTCTTGGATCACAGGAATCTCTCTCAGTTGACTGCAGTTTTCTGCAAATTTATACTTACTCAGGCCTTGCCTAGTTTTTAATTGTATTATTCTACAAAAAATTTTTAAAGATTTGTTGCATTGATATCTCCCATTTTTTTTGTCACGTCAATGTGAGTTTATAAGGTATAGACCAGTATTTGGTTTGTTTTGATTTTATAAACTGCTCCTTCTGAGAGATTAGGAATAGCAGGAATATGGAAGTATGGAATATGTTAGGATAGAGTATCTCATAGATTTTCTTGGGAAAAAGAAAATAAATCCAGTGAGACAATGGGCTGTATATCAAGAAAAAATAACATAGATTCCAGTGTTCATTCCATATACCACAAACAGACACACACACACACACTCCCCAATGTATCATGGGCTAGAGATCAAAATAATATTTAGAAAACAACATTAAGGATATTGATGCAATTAATTAGAGTATTTTTTATAATTTTGGAATTAGTAAGGAATGTCTTTATTAAACAAAACAGGAGCACAGGCATAAAGAAAATGATTGAAAGACTTGATTACACACACTTAGGCTGAATTACATACCCATATACACAAGTACACAGAAAACTTTTCCTGAAAGAAATCCCATAATAATAATCTCTAATGGCAAAAGACACCCAAAATGAATTTCAAAAACCAACAACCTGGAAAAAAATAATTTATAGATATGTGCAGTATGAAATTTATTCTCAAACTCAGGTGAAAGAAAAGTGTGAATTTCTTTTCTAAATTCAACATATCTGCATCAAAACTTCAACTCTCAAGGGTTGCAGCAAAATTTACCTCAGTTCTTATTTTAGGTCTCTTCCACCTTTTTTACATAATTAGAAAAATCAAATTATCTGAATTTGTCCTAAAACAGAAAACTTGTGTGTTTTTTTTTTTATGTTAGTGTTGCTTGACATTATCACAGTTTATCTTTCTGTTAAAAATTATCTGAAAGAAATTGTTATCAAGCTAAAAGAAGTATGCCCCAACCATAAAGATGGTATACTGTTAGCTTGTGAAAATTTAATTTTGGTTTAATAACCACAAGATATGACTGCTTTATCATTAAATTCTCTGTAGAAACAAAAAAAAATTATCTGAGTATTGAACATAGTGTTGTTTTGTTCTCACCTTTCAGATAGCTAAAGAATTTATAATTGAATACAGGGACTTCCCTGGTGGTCCGGTGGCTAAGACTCCACGATCCCAATTCAGGGGGCCCGGGTTCAATCCCTGGTCAGGGAACTAGACCCCAATGCCGCAACTAAGTTCTCATGCCACAACTAAAAGATCCTGCATGCCGCAACGAAGATCCCACACCGGCAACGAAGATCCCGTGGGCTGCAACTATGACCTGGCACAGCCAAATTAATAAATAAATTAATTAAAAAAATAAAATTGAATACAAAACTCATTAACATACCTTTTAGCCACCAAGACCCCGAGCTACACATAAAGAATGAAATTAACACTTATCACACTATATTAAAAAGACTCAAAATGGAATTAAAGACTTAAATGTTAGACCTGAAATCATAAAACTCCTAGAAGAAAACGTAGGCAGCACACTCTTTGACATAGGTCTTTGCAATATTTTTTTGGATCTGTCTCTCCAGACAAGGGAAACAAAAGCAAAAATTAACAAATGGGGCCAATCAAACTTAAAAGTTTTTGAACAGTGAAGGAAACCATCAACAAAATTAAAAGACAACCTACTGAATGGGAGAAGATATTTGCAAATGATATTTCTGATAAGGGGTTAATATCCAAAATATATAAGGAACTCATACAACTAAATATCAAAAACAAACAAACGACCCAATTAAAAAATGGGCAGAGGACCTAAATAGACATTTTTCCAAAGAAGACATACAGATGGCCAACAGGCACATGAAAAGATGCTTGACATCACTAATCATCAGGGAAATGAAAAATCAGAACCACAATGAGATACCTTTCACCCATCAGAATGCCTATCATCAAAAAGGCAAGAAATATCAAGTGTTGGTGAGGATGTATTGGTAGGAATGTAAATTGGTGCAGCAATTATGGAAAACGGTATGGAAATTTCTCAAAAAATTTAAAATAGAATTACCATATGACCCAGCTATTCCATTTCTGGGTATTTACTCAAAGAAAATGAAAGCATTAACTCAAAAAGATGATTTACCCTAACTTTCATAGCAGCAATATTTTACAATAGCTAAGATATAGAAGCAATCTAAGTGTTTGATAGATGAACAGATGAAGAATATATATATGAATGTACATACATATTAATATTAGTCATAAAAAATGAAATTTTGTCATTTGGAGGGTACTATGTTTTGTGAAATAAGTCAGACAGAGAACGACAATACTGTATGTTTTCACTTATATATGGAAGCTAAAAAATAAAAATAATTGAAGGAATATAAAAAAACAGAAACAGACTCACAGATACAGAGAACAAACTAGTGGTCACCAATAGGGAAAGGGTCAGGGCAGAGCAAGATAGGGAAAGGGGATTAAGAGGCACAAACTACTAGGTATAAAATAAATAACCTACAAGGATATATTATACAGCACAGGTAATAGAGCCAATATTTTATAATAACTTTAAAAATTGTGAATTACTATGTTGTACATCTGAAACTTATATAATATTGTACATCAACTATACCTCAATAATAAAAAAAAAGTTACATGCAAAACTGAGAAAAATAAGATACAAGGATATAACACACAGCACGGGGAATATAGCCAATATTTAATAATAATAACTTTATATGGAATATAATCTATAAAAATATCAAATTGCTATGTCGCACACCTGAAACTAATATAATATTGTAAGTCAACTATATTTTAGTTTTAAAAAAGAAAGAAAGGAACCCAAATCAAACTTTTAAAGATAAAACTACAGTGTGTGAGATGAAAAATACACTGGATAGAATTCATGGCAGGTTAGATATTGCAGAAGAAAGGTGAATTTGTGGGCAATAGAAATGATCCAATTAAAACACAGAAAAAGAAAAAACAAAGTGAAAAGAGCATCAGCAAGCTGTAGAACAAATTCAAGTGACCTCTGAAGGACAATTTTGAGTCCCTGAAAAAGAGAAGCAGGAGGATGGGGAAAAAATGGAAGAAATAATGGCCAAAAACTTCAAAAACTTAATGAAAAGTGTAAATTCCCCAATCCAAAAAATTTCAACAAACCTGTCACAAAAACTTGAAGAAAACTGTACAAAGGCACATCATAATCAAACTGGGAAGAAAAAAGAAGCAGTAATAGAGACAAAACCGTAGAAACAGCCTCAGAAAAAAGACACGTTATGGCCAGAGAAACAAAGACAGAGGTGGCATTAGATTTCTCATCTGAAACAGTATAAGTAAGAATACAGCAAGAAAACATTATTAAAGTACTCAAAGTAAGAAAACAGTCAACACTGAAATTCTATACCTGGCAAAAATATCTTTAAAAAACTAAGGCAAAGTAAAAACATTCTCATATTGCAAAGCTTAAAGAATTCATCACCAGCAAACTGACTCTACAAGAAATGCTAACAGAAAGTCAAACAGGCAAAAGGAAAATTATACCAGATGAAAATCTAGATCTGCACAAAGGAATGGAGATTATTGTAAATGGTAACTACACGGGCAAATAAATACAATTTTATTAATTATTTAAACTTATTTAAAATATAATTGACTTAAAAAAATAGTAGCAATGTATAATAGGATTTATATAACATTTCGAAGTAAAATGCCTCACAACAATAGCATGAGATCTGAGAGGAGAGAAATGGAAGTATATTTTCATAAAGTTCTTATACTTTAAATGAAGTAATACAATATTAGAAGAAAGTAGACTATAATAAGTTAAGGATGTATACTATTAATCCTGATGCAACCACTGAATTAACAAAACAAAGAACTATAGCTAAAAAGTAAATCCAAGAGATTAAAATGGAATCACTAAAAAAACTGATAAATCCAAATGAAGGCTCCAAAAATCAGAAAAAGGGGATAAAGAATAGAAGGGACATGCATAAAACAAATAGCAAGACGTTATACTCAAACTAACCATATAGACAATCTCATTAAATATTATGGTCTAAGCATTCCAATTAAAACCAGTGATAGACTAGATTTTTTTTAAAAAAAGGCTCAACTATACACAGTCTACAGGAAGTGCACTTTATATGAAGACACAGAGAGGTTTAGAGTAAAGGATATAAAAACATATGCCATGTTAATGCCAGTCAAAAGAAACCTGGAGTGACTATTGCAATATCAGGCAAAGTAGATTTCAGAACAAAGAATATTACCAGGGTTAAAGAGGGTTATTTCCAAATGATAAAGGGATCAATTAATCAACAGGACATAACAATCCTGAATGTCTGTGCTCCTAAAAATAGAACTTCAAATTACATGAAGCAAACATAGAAAGAACTATAAGGAGAAATGAACAAATTCATAATTACAGCCTGAGCTTTTTTTTTTTTTTTTTAATAAATTTATTTATTTATTTATTTTTGGATGTGTTGGGTCTTAGTTTCTGTGCAAGGGCTTTCTCCAGTTGCGGCGAGCAGGGGCCACTCTTCATTGCGATGCGCGGGCCTCTCACTGTCGTGGCCTCTCCCGTTGCCGAGCACAGGCTCCGTAGCTGTGGCTCACGGGCCTAGCCGCTCCACGGCATGTGGGATCTTCCCGGACCGGGACACGAACCCGTGTCGCCTGCATTGGCAGGCGGATTTCTAACCACTGCACCACCAGGGAAGCCCTACAGCCTGAGCTTTTGATATCCATTTCTTATAGATCAAGTAGGCAGAAAATCAGCAAGAATATTAAAGACTTGATTAAAATTATCACCTAATTTACCCCAATTGATATTCAGAGAACACTCCACACAACAACAGCTGAATACATTCTTTTCCAGTGCATATGGAACCCTTACCAGGACATACAATATTTTCTGCCATAAAACAAGTCAATAACTTCAAAAGGATTCAAGTTAAACAAGAGTTAAATTAGAAATGAATAGGAGAAAAGCCTCTCAAAAATCTCAAAATATTCAGAAACTAAATAACACAATTCTAAGTAACCCATAAGACAAACATGAAATCAAAACGGAAATTAGAAAATATTTTGACCTGATTATTGTTGAAAACAATAACATGGCACAGCAAAATTTGTGGGATGTTGTTAAAGCAGTATTGGGGAGAAAACTGATAAGCACTAAATGTCTGTATTAGAGGTAAAGCCCATATATGTGATAAAGGACTTGTATCCAGAAATGCAACAATAAAAATACAAGTAGCATTGACATATATACACTACCAAATGTAAAATAGATAGCTAGTGGGAAGCAGCCGCATAGCACAGGGAGATCAGCTCGGTGCTTTGTGATGACATAGAGGGGTGGGATAGGGAAGGTGGGAGGGAGCCTGAAGAGGGAGGGGATATGGGGTTATATGTATGCACATGGTTGGTTCACTTTGTTGTACAACAGAAACTAATACAGCATTGTGAAGCGATTATACTCCAATAAAGATGTATTAAAAACAAATACAAGTCATCCAATTGAAAAGGGGCAAATATTTTACCAGACACTCCAACAAAGAAGATATATGGATGGCCAATAAACACATGAAAAAGATGCTCAATATGATTAGTGCTCAGGGAAATGCAGCTTAAAACCACAATGAGATCCCACTATATACCTGTTAGAATGTTAGAATAGCTCAAATTAAAATGACTGACCTTACCAAATGTTAAGGATGTTGAGGAACTGTATTTCTCATATACTGCTGATGAGAATGTAAAATGATACAACCAAATTTGGAAATAGTTTGGCATTTTTTAGAAAGGTAAACATGCATCCATCATATGATCCAGCCATTCCCCTCCCAGGTTTTATTCAAGAGAAAAGGAAACGTATACACATACAAAGACTTTTACATAAATGTTCCTGGCAGTTTTATTTGTAATTGCCAAAAATTGGAAACAACCCAAATTTCTATTATCAGGTAAATGGATAAATGAATTGTAGTGCATCCATTTGATGAAATACAAATCGGCAATAAAACTATTGATACGTACAACAACGTAGATGAATCTCAAAATAATTAAGATGAGTGAAAGAAGCCAAACAAAAAATAGTACATAGTGTATGATTCTATTTCTGTAAAACTCTAGAAAATGAAAATTAATATATAGTGAAAATTAAGCAGACCGGTTGTTTGGGAATTAGGGGTGGGGACAGGTGGGAGGAAGGAATAACTAAAGGACATGACATTTTATAGGTGTTGGGTATGTTCCCTATCTTGACTGGGGCTATGATTTAATGGGCATATATGTATGTCAAGACTTATGAAATTTGACAATTTAAATATGTGCAGTTTATCATATATCAATTATACCTCAATAAAGCTGTTTAAAAAATTAAAATATGAAGTCCTATAACAAGGCTTGAGTGGTGATTTGTTGATTATTTGCCACACCCTTAAAATTTTCAACTTGAAAGTCTTTGCCAGGGAGAGCCTACATGAAGTTGTGGAGTTGGAACAGGGACCACCATATAAAGATGAGAACTGAAGTGAGTTTGAGAAATCCGGGGCTGATCTAGGAAAAAGACATGACTGCAATGTGGCAGTAGCACACAACATGCTTTATTTGGGTGATGCTTGACAGGTTTGTGGGTGGGTGAAGTCCCTCACTACAGTAGATCTTCCAGAGACTATGTGGTGGGGATGGTTGCAGTACCACCCAGAAGGTGGTAGGGGTGGTGGTAAGAGAACTCCTAGGGAAAAGGGATTAAGAGAAGGGGTGTGTATGTCTAGATAATGTTGCTCAGCAGACCAAAGAGAGGTCTCTGGGTCAGAGAGCTCCACAGGGCAGCAGCAGCTTGTGGTTTTTTATAGCTATAGGGTTTGTTTTAGAAATGGCTTGCAGATGTTGGGTGTAGTTTTAAGGGGTATACAAAGCAGGAAGCCTCTAAATGCTAAAAATCTACTATTTGGGCTATATTTAAAACAACTGGATGGGTAAAAATTTAAACTTGACACTAGTGAGCTTTGGAGCCTATGGGTCCCACCTAAAAAGAAGTAAACAACATAGAATCAATATATATATATATATTATATATATATATATTGAACCAATATATATATATAATGAATCATCTTTGGTTCATTTATATAACAAGAATCCTCATCAAGAGTGCACTAGAAAAAAAAAAAAAATCACAGGACACCCCTGAGCTTAGAATCCAGCCCTTACATGTTTCTGATCACATCTTCCTGTTTGGGGGCCATATGCAACTGGATCACTGCTTTCTGCCAGTTGCAGGAATGGTACCATCCCTAAAGAAAACTCTCCTTTCCTTTTACTCTCAGGGAAGTGTACTCTCCCTCTCAGGAAAGACTTCTACTCTCCTTTCACTCCTAGCTATGGCTTTCTTCAGTGGGCCTAACACAAATGAATCTCTGAAAGGGTAGCACATTTTTCACTACTGTTCAGCTATTGTTACCTGACCTGAAATACAAAAGCTGTTGACAATCCATAAGGCATATGTACATAAACTTTTGCCTTTTTTTTTTTTTTTTTGGTGATGGGAAAAAACAAAAAAATAAAAATAATGCATTGTACATTAGAAAAGTAAGGAGAAAAAAAAACCAACCAACCAAATTAGTGTCTTAGTAAATTATTTTGCCATGCACATAACAGGAAAGGTGACGATATCCATAATATGTAAAGAAAATTACTTCCTACTGATAAAGAAAAGCAGCCAACCAACAGAAAATGATTAAAGATTTATATAAATGGCCAAATGTAAGAAAGAAATTACACCGATTATTTATAATCTCTTTCAGAGGATAGAAGCAGGGAGAATACTTTCTAACTCATTCTATGAGGCCAGCATTATCCTAATACCAAAACCAAAGACAGTACAAGAAAGGAAAAATAAAAACCTACAGACAGGGGCTTCCCTGGTGGCGCAGTGGTTGAGAATCTGCCTGCCAATGCAGGGGACACGGGTTCAGGCCCCGGTCTGGGAAGATCCCATATGCCACGGAGCAACTAGGCCCGTGAGCCACAATTACTGAGCCTGCGAGTCTGGAGCCTGTGCTCCGCAACAAGAGAGGCCGCGATAATGAGAGGCCCGCGCACCGCGATGAAGAGTGGCCCCCACTTGCCGCAACTAGAGAAAGCCCTCGCACAGAAACGAAGACCCAACACACCCATAAATAATAAATAAATTAAAAAACAAAAACAAAAAACAAAAACCTACAGACATTCAATTAAAAAAATCAATTTAAAAAAACCTACAGACAAATATCTCTCTTGAACATAGATGCAAAAATCTTCAACAAAATATTAGTAAGTTAAATCCAAAAAAGTATAAAAAGAATTATACACCATAGCCAAGCAGAATTTCCTAAGTAGGCAAAGCTAGTTCAATATTTGAAAATCAATTAATATAATTCATCACATCAACAGACTAAAAAAGAAAAGATACTTAATTACATCAATTGATGCAGAAAAAGCGTTTGACAAAATCCAACTTTCATTCATGATAAAAACTCCCAGTAAACTAGGAGTAGAGGAGAACTTTCTCAGCCTAATAAAGAATATGTACAAAAAGCCTAGGGACTTCCCTGGCGGCTCAGTGGTTAAGACTCTGCACTCCCTATGCAGGGGGCCCAGTTTCGATCCCTAGTCAGGGAACTAGATCCCACATTCATGCTGCATCTAAGAGTTTGCATGCCACAACTAAGGAGCCTGCATGCCGCAACTAAGACCTGGTGCAACCAAAAAAAAAAAAAAAAGCCTATAACTAACATTATACTTAATGGTGATAAACTTAAAGCTTTCTCACTTTGATCAGTACGATGCAAGTGTGTCCCCTCTCACCACTCCTTTTCAACGTTGTATTGGAAGTTCTTGCTAATGCAATATGGTAAGAAAAGGAAATAAAAGGTATACAGATGGGGAAGGAAGATATAAAACTGTCATTGTTTGTGGATGATGTAATCATCTATGTAGGAAAAAAAAATGACAAAAAAAACCCTCCTGGAACTAATAAATAATTATAGCAAGGTTTCAGAATACAAGGTTAATGTACAAAAGTCAATTGCTTACATATATGCCCACAGTGAACAAGTGGAAATTGATATTAAAAACACAATACCATTCATTGGGACTTCCCTGGTGGTGCAGTGGTTAAGACTCCACGCTCCCAATGCAGGGGCTCCGGGTGTGACCCCTGGTGAGGGAACTAGATCCCACATGCATGCCGCAACTAAGAGTTCACATGCCACAACTAAGAGTTTGCATGCCACAACTAAGGAGCCCATGTGCTGCAACTAAGGAGCTTGCCTGCTGCAACTAAGACCTGGCACAACCAGATAAATAAATATAAAAAAAAAAAGTTATTTAAAGCAAACAAACAAAAAAACACAAACCATTTCCATTAACACCCCCAGAATGAAATACCTAGGTAAAAAATCTAGCAAAATATGTGTAAGATGTATATGAGGAAAACTACAAAGCTGATGAATGATATCAAAGAACTAAATAAATGCAAAGACATTCCATACATATTGATGGGATGACTCAGTATTGTCAAGATGTCAGTTCTTCCCAACTTGATCTGTAGATTCAATGCAATATTAATAAAATGCCAGCAAGTCATTTAATAGATATTGACAAACTGATTCTAAAGTTTATATGGAAACTCTTATATCAAGGAAAAGATGCAGAATAGCCAACACAATATTGAAGAGAAGAACAGAAGTTCTAGGACTGACACTATCCAACATTAAAACTTATTATAAATCTACAGTAATCAAGACAGTCTGGTACTGGTGAAATAAAAGACAAATAGATCAAGGTACAGAATAGAAAGCCCAGAAATAGATACATATACATGTAGTCAACTGATATTTACAAAGGAGCAAAGGCAATAAATATAATGGAGCAAAGACTGTCTCTTCAACAAAGGGTGCTGAAACAACTGGACATCAATACGGAAAAATATAGATCTAGACACAGACCTATGTCTGTGTCTATATCTATATCACAGACCAATATGTTCCTCTCTTAAGATATGATATTATTATCCTGTATCTAGTGTTTCTTTTTTTAAAATTTATTTAATTTATTTATTTTTGGCTGCATTGGGTCTTCATTGCTGTGCAAGGGCTTTCTCTAGTTGCGGCGAGTGGGGGCTACTCTTCATTGTGATGCATGGGCTTCTCATTGCAGTGGCCTCTCTTGTTGTGGAGCATGAGCTCTAGGCACGCAGGCTTCAGTAGTTGTGGCACGCAGGCTCAGTAGTTGTGGCACACATGCTTCATTGCTCTGCGGCATGTGGGATCTTCCTGGATCAGGGCTCGAACCCCTGTCCCCTGCATTGGCAGGCAGATTCTTAACCACTGCGCCACCAGGGAAGCCCCTGTGTTAGTTTCTGCTGTACAGCAAAGTGAATCAGTTATACATATACATGTATCCCCTCTTTTTTAGATTTCCTCACCATTTAGGTCACCACAGAGCACTGAGTAGAGTTCCCTGTGCTATACAGTAGGTTCTTCTTAGTTATCTATTATATACATAGTAGTGTATATATGTCAATCCCAATCTCCCAATTCATCCCACTCCCCCTTCCCCCCTTGGTACCCATAAGTTTGTTCTCTAAATCTGTGACTATTTCTGCTTTGCAAATAAGTTCATCTGTACCATTTTTCTAGATTCCACATATAAGCAATATTACACAATATTTGTTTTTCTCTTTCTTACTTCACTCTGTATGACAATCTCTAGGTCCATCCACACCTCTGCAAATGGCACTATTTCATTCCTTTTTATGGCTGAGTAATATTCCATTGTATATACATACCACATCTTCTTTAATGTAATTTTAAATGTAATTTTCTCTACCGCATATCTTCATTATTATCTCTCATTATACTTGTATTGGTTTCCTATTGCTGTTGTAACAAATTACCACAAACTTGGCTACTTAAAACAATACACATTTATTCTCTTACAGCTGTGAAGGGCAGAAGTCCAAAATCAGTTTTACTGGGACTAAATCAAGGAGTTAGAAGGATTACACTCCCACAGCAACTCTAGGAAGAATCAGTCTTCTTCTCTTTTCCAGATTCTAGAGCTGCATTCCTAGCATTCCTTGATAACCCCTTCTTCCATCTTCAAAGGCAACATTGTAATATCTCACCTCAGTCCATCACATTGCTTTCTGCTCTAGAGTCAAATCTCCCTATGCCTCCTCTTATAGGGACACTTATGTTTGCATTTAGGACCAACCCAGAAAATCCATAGCTCAAAATCCTGAACTTAATCACATCTGCAATGTCTCTTTTGCCACATAAAGTAACATTCACCAGTTTTAGAGATTAGGACCCGGATATCTTTGGGAGCCATTATTCAGCCTACCACAATCCTGTGGGGGAAAAAACTATACAAATTATTTATTCTAATACTCAAAGGATCTAGTACTCATCTGTCTACAACTATGTTTCCACCCACTCCTTTTGTATGTTTCTTCCAACTCCTAGTACTTTTTTTTTCTTCTATTCAAATTTTAGCTATTTTAATGGATTATCCATCAAGTTCAAGATTTTAGTTCTTCTTTTACACATGCCTGCTCTGATCACTTCAGACAACAGAGATATGTTCCTCTCTTAAGATAAGATATTGTTATCCTGTATCTAGTACCTTGTATACAGGTGCACATTTCTTTCATTTATGCCTTTTTCCCACAGTAGCTGGTACAATGCCTTACATAGAAGTTTCTCAATTGCTTGCCTGTAAATATCTTCTACTCATTAACCACTCTATTATTATTCTGCCCCCATAGTAGGTCATCTCACATAATATCATGACATTTCTCCCCACTAGGTCCAAATGCCTATTCAACCACTTTAGGCCTACATGAACATGCCTTCACTTTTATAATTTATGGACAGGTGACTGTCTGACATGAGGAGTAAAACTACAAAATAAAAAAATATGATGAACAGATTTTTGTAACTGTGATGAAAACAAATTTACATCAGTATAATTTGCCACGCATTTAGTAATGTTCATAGCCATTATCATAGTGCCTGGTAAATAGGCCCAAAAGGAAGCAGCCCACAAAAATGTTTACAGCGTTGGAAGATGGCGAGGGTGGGTCTGGGCGCTTGGGTACCTTGTCGCCCAAAAGGAAGCAGCCCACAAAAATGTTTACAGCGTTGGGAAGATGGCGAGGGTGGGTCTGGGCGCTTGGGTACCTTGTCGCAGGTTGGGCCGGATGGCCGTCTCCTTCGGCTTCCACCGTGGGCTCAGCACGCTACTTGCACCGAAGGCCGAGCGGGCGCCACGGTGGCTCCCAGCTTGCAGACAAAAGACCTCAGTCTCTTTCCTTAGTCGACCAGACCTTCCAAACCTGGCTTATAAGAGGCTAAAAGGCAAAAGTCCAGGAATTATCTTCATCCCTGGCTATATTTCTAATACGAATGGTACAAAAGCACTGGCGATTGAGGAGTTTTGCAAATCTCTAGGTCACGCCTATATAAGGTTTGATTACTCAGGAGTTGAAATTCAGATGGTAACTTAGAAGAATGCACAGTGGGAAAATGGAGAAAAGATGTTCTTTCTATAATTGACGACTTAGCTGAAGGACCACAGATACTAGTTGGATCTAGCCTCGGTGGATGGCTTATGCTCCATGCTGCAATCGCACGGCCACAAAAGGTTGTTGCTCTTATTGGCATAGTGACAGCTGTGGATGGCCTAGTGACACAGGTTAATCAGCTTCCTGTTGAGGGCTCTAAATTTCACTTGTGGGACTAAGATCCTAGCAGAAAGAAAAGCAGTCCGGAGCAGTGGTGCAGAAAGTGTAGGCCCGAGGCCAGCAGCAACAGCGTCACCTGAGAACTTGTAGAAATGGATATTCTTGAGCTTCACCAAGACCAGCTGAATCAGAAACTGGGAGTGTGGCCCAGTAATCTGTTTGAACCAGGCCCGCAGGTGAAGTGTGAGAACCACTGCTCTACAGAGTCGGGGAGCAGGAGGAGGAGGAAAAAGAAAAAGAAGAAAAAAAGCCTATGTAGTGTTGAATAGTAGAATGTCATTGACTTTTGCCTCAAGTTCTGCATTGAATTCAGTGCCCTATACTATCTGTTCTAAGTTTATTCTTAGTTCACATTGTTCTTTCCAGCTCCTTGAGAAATGGCATTGTCTGCATAGTTAGCTTCTTCATATGATTTCCTATCAGGGCTAAAATTACAAACCTGATCTTCTTTGCACTTACCTCCTATTTCTGAATTTTTTTCACTTTCTTGATTGTTTCTCATACATGGTTGCTCAATGTCCTCATGCTGCTAAATTTTCCTACCACTGTATCCTTCTGCATATAAACCTTGGACCCCTTACTCTGTTCTCTAACTCAATAATGCAGTGCTTCTCATGGTAGGAAATTATTTCAAGAAGATGGCCTACTGGGAAAGAATTGATTAAACAATTTTGGGAGGTTATTGGCAAATGACAAGATTTATGTACATTTATTTTTATGTGTGTGTATCCATCACTCAGAGGGAAGATACGGTAGATACCCTGTAAGTGACTGAGAAGATCTATAGCCTGCAAATCAGGGTATATCTTTGCTAATCCTAAATCAGACCAGCAAAAATTCTTAAACAGAAACATGTTGACCCTTATTAACTTAAAAGCATGTGTAAAGAAAGAGCAGGGACACTAGGACCACTGTCTCTTCTCCACATAGACAGCCAGTACTAGCAGTGTCAAGGGAATGGAGGTGGAGGTTTTTACTATCTTCTTTAGCCCTGGGAATGTTAAGACCCAGCATTACTCATTATGTAAGAACTTGACTTACCTCTTAACTAACTCTAATCATTGTCTGCTTCTTTGGACAGTAGAGGGAGTCAGGCAGGATGCACAGCTGTTGGAGTCTAAGCTTCACAGCCACATTGCCTTGTTAGTTTCTTCTTGGTGTAGAAATTATATATATTGTACATTTTCTCTGATTAATACTGTTTTTGCTATTTCTGTACTTTTTGTTTTTGAGGCTTTAGGACATATAAGATTTTGTAAAGTTAAGTTTGTTCTTCAAATGGACAATATTCATTCAACTCAATAGCAGATAACAGAGCTAGTTGGGGTGGGCAATGATGCTTAAAATGCAACTATTATTAATTATGTCTCAGTAATTAACATAGTTCCCACTTCATCTCGTAATCGATGAAACTAAGTTCTTATTACGGAAATTACCAATTCAGGAACAGTCATGAGTAGCTTGAAGGTAACTGAATATCATTTTTACTTTAAATATTTGATTCATATGTTGCTTTAATGCAAAGTACCCCATCATACTAATATAAGTTCATATATTTTATAGATTTTTAGACTTTCATTAATTTTAAATCATTTGGATATAGATATTTATAAGTCTAGGTTTCAGATATACAGCTTTTTCACTGAATCAAATCTTTTTGGAATTTTATAAAAGACATTAAAATTCCTAAATACACAGATTATATCATACATATTTTACTGTTTAAATTCTTTTTTGCCTCTTTGTATTTGTAATAAGTCAACAATTTTAAATGTGGAAAAATCATAATATTTTCATTGAAAATTTAAATACAAAATTTTTGAAATAAAAAAAATGTTTACAGTGAGTATGGTTTTTGTAAAGATAGCTGAGTAATTCCAGAATTTTCTAAAGGAAGGCAAGAGGGAATTTCTAAAGCTGACTAGGGAGCAGCTCAGAGGCACTCCTCTAAAAGGGCTGGATGTGTACCCAGGGTGAGTTCAGCAATTCATGCTGCTCTTGTCCTTTTCCACTTGGGCAACTCAGGGCTATGTGTTCCATGAGCCTTGGATGAACAGGTTGCTCCACTGGGGCTGAAACCAGGCCAGATTGAATATTGACCTTTGAGTGAAAGTCTTATGGGTGGCCTGGCTCTAGAAATCTGTCCAACTTGTCACTATATCTGAACAGTGACTTTGAATACAAGACACACAGAGAAGAACACATAAAGTTAAGTGGTGCAAAGCCTGGAAGGAAAATAGGAAGCAGAGCCATGTAGGGTGCAAAAGGGAGATTAAAGTTGATGGCACAATCTGGTCAAGAGAAGAGAGCATGAAGGTTGGATGAGGAAGGGATAGAGGGTGAAAGGTGTCGCACAGGGAGAAGTAAGAGTCATCACTCTTCCTGGAGGCATGTTTCAAGAGCCCGTCCTCCCAACTTTGCTCCCCCAATTCCTCCTCTAACAGGCCCTGCCTCCCATGCCCAGGAGAGCTCTCAGAAGGGGTACTGAATGTGACAGGACAGAGATCTCATGGAGAACATGGGATTCTTGGAACAGCCTGAGCTGGAGAGACAAGGAGAGCACACGCCAGCAGCATAGCCTGCAGCTGTCACATGCCCAGGGCTCTGCCAGCTCACCTGGCCCTGCTCTCTTACATTACACAAGACAAGCCCCAGGGCCTCCTCAAGCCCTCCCGCGAGGTCCCCCGAACTCAAAGTCATCAGAGCCAGAATGGACTGAGCTGAGTCTCTTACCTAAAGGATGTATAAGAGGAGGGAGGAGTGTCATCAGTGGAGTAAAGAAACCAAACATGCAGAGGGTCTGAAAGCTAGAATGGGGTTGAGTTCAAATAGTTCTCCAGAAAGACAACAAATACCCCAATTTGTCTTCCCAGGAAGAGTGCATGAGAATGTCCCCTTTCCTGCCCCTATGCCAGCACTATGTTATTTTTTAAAATCTTATTTCTGCAGATTGGGCAGGTTAAAAAAAATTATATCACATTGTTTTTTATTTATACTACCTTTAGTAGGAAGGAAAACAATTCCAAATGTTTAATAACTATTTATTTTTTGCTTTTGTTAATTTTCTGTTTTTCTATAAGCTCCTTGCTTGTTTTTCTATAGGTATGTTCATTTTTATCTTATTACATTGACAGACCTCTTTATGTGTTAAAGACATCACCCCTTTATCAGCTATATGGATTGCAAATGTTTTTCTCCAGTTGTATGCTTAACACAGTGTCCTGATTTGATCATAATAATAAGAAAAACAGTAATAATAATGACAGCTACCATTTTATTCTCAAAACAGTCCTGTGAGATGGAGTTTACTCAGAAGTTTTCCACCATTATCTTTCTGTATGGTTATGTGCAAGTTTGCTTTTTCCTATCAAATAAAGAGGAAAGGCTAAAAGCTTGGTCCATGGAATGAGATTGTCCTTGTTTGTTTCTGAGGGACCACTTATTATGTGTGTGACTTTGTACATTACTCAAAGTCTTTGTCTTTCAGCTTCTTCATCACTGAAGTAGGGATAACCATAATCTAACTCATGGAGGTCTGTGGATAGAAAAAGAATATGTATATTGTAGACCAGTGCCTGGCATATCATAAGACCTCAATTGTTGTTATTAATTATTGTTACTATCTGTTAATCATCCTTGTGGTCATTATTGCATGTGATCTTGAAACAGTTTAACATTCTTGATAAACATGAAGGTTTAGAGATTTAAAACAGCCATCTTTTAAAAACAACTGCCGGTTCTCTGGTTGCTGGAGTGAAAAGGATGCATTTCACATGTGTGACCCTCTTCAAAATTCTCAGCCGCTGTTTAGGAAACGAGTCCCTCTTACAGTGTCCTTATGTTTTTTCCTAGATGTATACCGTGGCGAGGGAGTTTCAAGGTAAAGATACTGCCCTGGGGCTCCCCTGGTGGCGCAGTGGTTGAGAATCTGCCTGCCAATGCAGGGGACACGGGTTCGAGCCCTGGTCTGGGAAGATCCCACATGCCGCGGAGCAAATGAGCCCGTGAGCCACAGCTACTGAGCCTGCGCGTCTGGAGCCTGTGCTCCGCAACAAGGGGCCGCGACAGTGAGAGGCCCGCGCACCGCGATGAAGAGTGGCCCCCACTTGCTGCAACTAGAGAAAGTCCTTGTACAGAAACGAAGACCCAACACACCCAAAAATAAATAAATAATTAATTAAAAAGTGTTAAAGGCCCAATAATCAAGATAAATAATATTTTATTGCAATATTTAAAAATAAATTGAATGTGTATGACACAAATGAACCTATCTACGAAACAGAAATGGACTCACAGACATAGAGAACAGACTTGTGGTTGCCAAGGGGGAAGGGGATGAGGGAGGGATGACTGGGAGTTTGGGATTAGCAGATGCAAACTATTATATATGGAATGGATAAACAACAAGGTCCTATTGTATAGCACAGGGAACTATATTCAATATCCTGTGATAAACCATAACGGAAAAGAATATAAAAAAGGAATATATGTATATGTATAACTGAATCACTTTGCTGTACAGCAGAAATTAACACAACATTGTAAATCAACTATACTTCCAAATAAATAAATAAATAAATAAATTTAATGCAAATAATCCCTGATGAACAATTATCAAAATTTTAAATAACAGGATCTGACCCTGCATTGGTACAACTCGTGTACCCCACCTCATCCTAAATCCAACCCTGTCAGAATGGGTCTTGATTTAAAATTCAGATATTTTGTTCATCAGGGATTTTTGCATTTTGATTTTTAAAAAATTATTTCTCTATATTGCTCAGGGGGTTTTGGTGCTCCTTCAATTTTGCGTGTGAAGTGTGTCCCTCACTCACCTTACCTAATCCCAGTCCTGTGTGGGATTCACTCTTGGCTCTCATCAAATGACTCAAAGAAAAAGGACAAGGAATTAAAACACATGCAGAGTTTATGGTTTAATTCGGTAGATTTTTTTTTTATTAAAGCAGAATAAAAAGATCCCAGCTCAGCAATACTGAAAGGATAAATGCATTTCACTCAAGGCATGACCCCATGTCCACAATTCAGGTGCGCCTCAGGGGGAACCAGCATCAGTGCCTCTGAGAGAGGAGATGAGAGGGCGGCCGACTCAGATGCTGGTCTCAGGTTATTCATCGTATCTCTGGATATTAACTGGCCCCATGTCATCACAAGTGACGACAATAAACCCCTCTGTGAGGGAAATGTGGTAGCTGCAGGCAGGATATCTGGTGCCTTCAATGAGCTTGCAGACTGTCATTTTGAACTTGGTCTCACTCTGGAAGCAGAGAATGGTGGAATGGTTTTGGCAAGCCACCTTCCTGAGAGAATTGCAAACACTGTTGATATTTCGAGGCCTCTCATGGACGAAGACATGCTCCTTTTTGCAAGTGTTGTTGGGTTCCTTGATGAGTCTTTGTATGACCATGTGGTTGCAGTACCTTACAGGAACGTCACTCTGAGGGTAGTCCACATGCAACTGGTCTAAGGTTGCCGCCATTACTTCCTCATTCAGCTCATTTTCCCAGAATAGAAGCAGCAGGAAAAGTATCACCATTAGTACCATCAGGGGTATGAGGTCGTTCACATCTTTTGCTCTAACTCCTATAGAGTAAGAGGAGACAGAAAATATCAGAGGGTCATCAGATTCCTCCAGCACCATCCCCTGACTTTGCTCCCCTAGCCTTTGATATTTTCATTTCCTTCTCTCTGTTAGTGAAAATCGTGCTAAACCTGAAGGTCCAGCTGGAGGTACAACTCCTCAAGAAAGCCCTTTCTGACCCTTTCAGCTCTCAGAGTTTGGCATTGAACTGTTCTCTAATTTTTCCTGTTGTATTGTATTTGTTGGCTTCCACAGCTCCCTGACAGTCAGTATCTCGTTTCCTATTTCTCCCGAATCCATCAGAATGTTTAACACAGAGCAGAACATACAGAAGGTATCAAAAGTACCCTTGTCTGATTGTTTTATTCCTATTGCTGAATGACTTTCTTTCCCATAATTGTTTTAACCTTGATCCCACCAAATTCCATATGATTCTAGCACTTTCTATTAATCCGTTCTTCCCAATTCCTTCCTAATCTCTCCCTCTGTCAATCCTACTTGGTTCTGTGCTAGATCCTCTCACCTTTCCTTTTTGCTGTAACTCTCACAGGTAACATATCCTTGTGATCATGGATCCAAGAAAGTCCTTTGTGTCTCGCTGTTCCCAGACAATAACTGGTAGGGAGCCAGCTGAGTGTGGGGAGGCCAAGGGGAAAAAGCAGAAAGGGAGGAGCCCGTAAGAGGGGAGTGTGCATGGCTGCCATCGGGAAGAGAAGTTACTTTCAGAGGGACAGTTGGGTAAGGCAGGTCCTGAAGGTGTCCTCACTAAACAAGCGTTGACATTTCAAAACATTTATTATAGTCCTGAAGTGGGCCAGATGCAGTACTGTTTATTTTCCAAATTTTCATCAGTCCTTACACAAACCTGTGAAGTAGCTGTTATCTCCATTTCATTAATGAAGAAATGAGTTGCAGAAAGTTTCAGGTAGAGATGTGAGATGGCAAGAGTAATAAAAACCTCACTTTCTTAATGCTTAACCCTTGAACTCCAGTTTCAGCAAGTTTCATTCCCACATGGTGTCCAGGACAGGGCAGAAACAATTCCCTGACGTTAACATTAGTCTTGATAAAGCCCTGGACTCCTGGCGAGTATGGCAATGGTTTCCAAACTCTGCTGAACATTGGAATCTCCAAGGCATTTTTTAATGACACCTTGAGGCATTCTGCTTTAATTAGCGTTGAGTAAGACCTGGGAGTTGAGATTATTAAAAGCTTTCCCAGTGACTCTAATATGCAACAAAATTTGAGAACCACTGAATTATAGTATACTTGGGAGGCCTACATGGAAAATTAGTAGATGAGGGCTTGGTAAAAGATAGTGAGTGGCTCAAGGCATTGAAACAATAGAATTCTTTTTGTTGTCAACATCTCCCAGTCTTTGATACAGGAATGGAAAAAATGGACTTAATTGTACTATTTCTTGCTCTGAAATGATTTCTTTTTTGGAAAGACAGCTACATAGCCTCCTTTGTATGTATCTGTGTCTTTCTAATTGTCAAGTAGAAAGCTATTTGGGGGTTAAAAATTGTCTGGGAAAGACAGAGAATCCTAGAAAAGACTTCAAAGAATGTGTCTCTTTCTATGCAACAAAAACAAAAGCATAATTCCAGACCATGAAAATGAACAAGCAGGAGGTTATTATTTACTTTCCAAAAACTTTCATTCTGATTGTCCTTTCACAATTCAAACTGCTCTGTTATGGATATGTGTTGCAAAAATGCCACAATGGTATAAGTGCATAGTTAATTGTTGACAAATTTTTCAGTTAACAAATTTTGATTTGCACACCATCTTGCAAAAACATTTCCATGGTGTAAAAAGAACTCTTTCTACATATTGTAGCATGTTCAATATTTCCTGCCAGGACTTCCAAGCAGCCAAATTACAGATGTTATACTAAGTTTACAGGCAAGGAATCAACCCTTGTTACAAAATTTATCCTCAACTGAGGCAACTCGACCGATCTCTACATTTTGGAGTGTTACCCTCCTGAAATAGAGTTAAGACTGGTTTCAAATGTTTAATAGTGCTGGCAGCCTTGGAGAAGATATTTGTAATGCCTAAAACCAACTAAGGATTAACATCTAGACGTAAGGAATTCCTTCATATCAACAATAAAAAGACATAAAAACTCCAGAAGAGAAAAGATTGTCAAAAGTTATAAAAAGTCAATTTCAGAAGAGGAAGCCAAAATGGATGATGAACAATTCTTAACTTCGTTAGTAATCAAATAAATGGAAATTAACATAACCAAAGGATATCGATTTATAACTATTGGATTATCAACAATTAGAAAATCTAATATCAAGTGCTGGAAAATATGTCACTGGGCATGAGAATTGGTGTAGTGATATTGGAAACTAATCTGGAAATATTTGGCAAAATTTTGAATGGGTATAATCTGAGACTTTGTAAGCCCGTCCCGGGCATAGACTTCAACATAGTTCTTCCAGATGGAGTACGTGCAGGGATGTTCACCATGGCATGATTGGTGGCAGAAAAGAGCTAAAGGTAACTGAAATGTCCCTCATGAAGGGGATGGACAGGTAAAGATGTGTTACATACGTAAAATAAAATAGTATAAAACAGCTTCGAATAATGCACTAGCTTTACAAATAGCAACAGGCTATTTGGTGTGGTGTGAAAAAAAGAAACAATGAAAATCATTTCCAGTTGATTTAAATTGAAAACACGCATGCTCCAAAATAATACAAAATATCTTTCAAGGACATACAATATTTAAGTAGGATGGAAGAACATGGATTAAATACTCTAAGACAGATGCCCATGAGGATGAGAGAAATAGAAGCAGGGGTAAGGAATAAAAAGGGAAAATAATAAAATTGAATAAAAGAAAAGAGAGGCCTAGCATGCACCATAAACAGAATATGATCAACTCAATTCTGTGCACCTGAAGAGGGAAGGGAGGAAAGAAGAAAAGAGGGAAAGAAGGAAGGAAGGGGATGGAGGAGGAAGAGAAGGAGAAGGAGGAGAAGAGGAGGAAGAAGAAGGAAAGGGAGGGAGAAACTGGGCCTATTATCAGATGATTGCATTTGACCTAAAGTTCCCACCACCCTCCCTTTGCTAAGCCTCAAGTCACCCTCAGGAGACTGCAGGAGGCAGGTAGCTGCTGGAGACTAACATTAGTGCCAGGATGTAAAACAACATTAGTAATTCCCCTCACTACTCATTTTGTCAAATTAATAAGCTCTACTCCAGGACTGCTAGAAACCGACCCAGCTCCAGTATTGGAGCTTGCATATGTCCAAGAACGAGCTGCTCCTGATTTGGGCAGAACATGTTCTGAATCAGAGGCTGTCATCAACCTCAGCCTTGCAGGTACAGCCCCAGGCTATTCACACAGGAGGAGGGAGGTCCTGTACTCCCTTGGGGGCAAACCAAGCCTTGTGTGTGTGTGTGTGTGTGTGTGTGTGTGTGTGTGATTTTACTTGTATTCCTGAAATGAAAGCCACCAGGTGATAGGCCAGGGGAGGTCAGGTTGAGGGGAGGTTGCTGTAACCATATCAAACAGCTGCTTGGTAGGCCCTTCAGCTTCCCACTTCTGAGAATGCTTTGATCATAGCGTACCTGGCTTCTTATGTGTGTCCCCAGGCTGAGCCCTCAACAGTTTCCTTTGAATCCTCATCGAGGAAGGAGCATTAACCCAGCTTTCCCCTACAGCACCTCCAAGCACATTCACAGCTTTCCTGCCATTCCCAGCTCTGCTCTCCTCTTGGGGGCCAGTTCCAGCTTCCCTGAAAATCAGATAAGATTCCTTGAAAGCAGATGAGTGATGGCTAATCAGCAAATAATCACCAAGGCCCTGAAGAACCCAGATGCAATAAAAAATAAGTAAACAATCAAAACCAAAAATAAAACCCACCACCAACAAAAAACACCCTCCCTTTTCAAAGTCTCCAGCTAGAGCAAAATGAGCAGAGGCCTGGGAGTCATGAAAGCGAGGTTCCTATCTTCATACTGGCTTTGCCACTAACTAGCTCTGTGACCCTGAGCTTAATTCCACGGGCCTCACGGACCTCCTTTGAAGTGGCTCAGGGAGCTGGCAGAGTTGGTGGAATGCATGAGATAAAAACAGAGAACAATTTTAGAGTGGCTAACACACATTCAGTCGTAACCTTCCCTGATGCAGGGCTCTGTGCTTGCTTATTAGAAAGCTGAAGTGGGGGTCCCCATGGCTTTTTGTGCAAACCCTACTATATCACAGTAATCTTTTTAAAACACAAATCTAGTTCTGTGCCTGTGCTCTCCACCCACACACCCACCTAAACGGTGTCAATGGCTTTTCATAAGTCTTTTTTTTTTCCCATAAGTCTTAAAATAATGACCACAGTCCTTATCGCTGCCTACCAGGCCTTGCAAGGGAGCCTCACCCAAACCACTCTTCCTCTCTCTCTCTATCTCCTTACACTCCCCTTTTCAGTTCCCTGAACTCATCAGGCTTCCTCCCAACTCAAGGTTTTAACATCTACTTTCCTCATTATGTTCCTTACTCCATTCACCCCTCCCCATTCTACCTGCTTAAATCCTGTGTGTGCCTCCTTTCCTTAGACAAGCCTTCCCAGAAACCCCAGGGGAAGTGAACAGCCTCTGTTTTGCTTGTGTCACACTCTGTACTTTTCCTTTGTGGCCCTTATCACTAGCATAATAAATTAACTGTATTTCTTAGTTTTTGAAAAACTATTTGATTGTTTCATGAGGGCAGAAACCACACCTGTCTGGTTCCCTGAAGTAATCTCTGTTCCAAGCATAGTGCCTGGAATACAACAAATGTTCAACAAACATTTGCTCAAAAAATACTCTTTAAATATTGATTGAATGGAAGAATCCATGAGTAAATGTCCTAAAAGAACTAGATTTTGCTCTTTAACAACAGTATCAAAAAGCTATCCTTTGCAAAACTTAACAATCCTTTTTGATACTGTTGGTGGGACCCTGTAGCACCATATGGACATAAGATCAGAAAGATCAATAAAAGGAAAGAAAAATGTTGATTCACTTCTACTTGAAGACTTTAAATCTGTGATTGCCACTCTTAACTCTCACCTTTAGCTGTTAAAGAACAATCAAGAGTTTTGCTAGTGGCTGCTAGCTCTGTTTTCTGCTTTCCCTCTATAGCCATGTGATGCCATCTACTTTAATAAGTAGTTCAGCTTAATCCCATGAACACCATCTCCCTGGACAATAACACAGCTCTCTCCTCTATAAGTTCCACCTGCATATAATGTACACGGAAAGATCAGCAGAAAGTAATGAGGTCCCTAGGAATTAATTTTTAATCTGCAAGATCTTAAAGGGAAGACCCATGGTAATACTTAGTTTGTCCACAAGGGGGCAGATTTCAACTTGCGGTCATAGCTCCTGAGAGCAGAGACACTTTGCCTATTCATATGTACTTTGTGACCATCAACAGGTTTTCACCCCCTGTTTCATATACTCCTGCTGGCATTCTCCCCACATGTGAGCAATGTCTCCTTAGGACTCGTACTCAGAGTGATCCCTCATCACAAAACCTGGTCAAGTGAAGTTGATGAAGTCCTGCTGGGTTATACACCTCCTTCCCTAACCTTCTTTTTCCTCTCCTCTGCAGTCTCCCTTTTATGGACTTTTGTTCCTCATCTTGTTAAGTCACTTGTTTTACATACTCTTACAGAATGGCTAAATGCAACCCTACAGAGTGACCTCAAAACACCATCTGGTTCAGAATTTGCCCAAAGCCATGGAAGCCTGAAGCAGCCCTGTACTTCAGCATTTCTGCCTGGAGAAAGTTTGCAACAGAAGTCAATGGCGCTGATGCACGATTTACAGCTGCGAGAGCCTACTCTGTGCCTTTCTTTATGTCCAGTTGGGAGAACTTTTCAACCCTTCTGTAAAGCATTTACAGGTCCATACTGTGGCCGAGAAGGAAAGCTGCTAGAGAATATATTTCAGGCATGGCCCTCCCCCAGCCTTTCCCAGAGGATGGCACACACGGTGGATAACCCACACTGCAAGAGCCCCTCTATTCAAGTCCCCAGTACCTCCATGCTCTTTATTCACCTCAGTGTCCAGGATCCAGGATTCCTGTTTGATTTAAAACAGTTCACACAGAGAATTCCCTGGCTTCCAGTGGTTAGGACTCTGCTCTGTGACAATAAATAAATAAATAAATAAGTAAAATAAAACAATTCAAACAATTCATTAAACAAATATTTATTGAGTGTCTATTAGGTGCTAAGAACTGTTCCAGCCTCTGAACAGGAGGCTTTGGCAGTAAAAACAACAACAACAACAACGATGCCCTGTTCTTGCGGAGCTTCTATTCTAGTGGTTGGGGAGGGAGAATTCAACAACAGCGAGAGCAGCAGCAAAAGTCAGGTGGTGGTACGTGCAAAGAAGAAAATTAAAGTAGAGAAGGGGGAGTAGAGAGCAAAGGGGTGCTATTTCATGCACAGAGGTCAGAGCCATGCAGATACGAAGGAGATAAGATTGAAAGCAGAGAGAAGAGCATGTGCAAAGTTACTGAGGTGGGAATTTCTGAAGAGTACTAGAGGCTAATGTAGTGGGGAGGCAGCTGACAAAGGGAGAGATGGTAGGAGATGAGGTCAAAAAAGTGAGGGGAGTCCAAGAAATGGCGAAGTCATGTAGAGATTTTTAAAGCCATGGCAAGGAGTTTTAATATTATATGAAATGAAATGGAGATGCATCAAAGGATTTTAAGCAGAGCAATGATCAGCTCTGACCTAGGCTTTAATAAGATCATTCTCTATGTTAGCACAAGTTCATGTGCCCAATGCACAGTGAGGCCAGACAAACTGAAATGTCAGAGTTTGGAGCAAGAGAAAGGTTTATTGCAGGGCCATGCAAGGAGCCGGCTGGCTCTTGCTCTAAAAAATCCGAGCTCCCTGAAGGGTTTCGGCAAAGGATTTTTGAAAGCCAAGTGAGGGAGGGTGGTCGCAGGGTATGTGATCAGTTCTTGGACAATTCTCTGATTGGCTGATGGTGAGGAATCAGGGCATTGTCACACCGGTTAACATTATCAGTCCTTAGGCGCCAGGAGGCCTGGGGCTGTGTGCTCATGGTCATCAAGTAGTTAACATCTTCCATTTGGTGGGGGGTTTTCACATCTGTAAAACAACTCTGGAAATGTGCATCAAATACTGTTTTCTAGGTACTTCAGAGAGGAGCTAAAGCAGAGGATATGGGGGAAGGACTGTCCCGGGAAGGTCCCATAGGGTCCTACTTGGTTACATCTATGCTGCATTGAGAATAGACACCAGGGCCAACCAGGGGGGCTTGCTAAGGGGCTCCTGCAATAGTGCAGGGGAGAGGTCGTGGTGCCTTGGAGTACAAAGGTGGTGGAGGAGGTGGTGAGAAGTGTCCGGACTCTGGAAATATTCTAAAGGTACAGCCAACATCATTTGTTACAGGACTGACCTTAGGTTATAAGAGAAAGCACTAAAAGATGATTCCAAGATTATTTGTTTCACAGTTCTTCCACATGTCTGAAGAGGTACTAGAAGTTAAATACTCAGGAGAATAATTAAGAGTGAGGTGAAAAATACCTGTGGTTTCTAGGTCTTGTTCATCAGGTGAGTCAGGGCACATCAGACTGAAATAAGAGGATGTGAACACTGCATACCCAGCAGGTAAGGAGCGAGTAGGGGTGAAGGGCATAACCATGTGGGGACCCCATCCTCAAAGACTCCAATGTGATTGGTTCGGTGTTGGACACCGCAGTGAATGGTTAAATAGTTTTACAGGTTAAGCCTAATGTGCAGGCAGGCTTGAGCGTTCCTGTTGAGAAGTTCACTCCCAGGGTGCTGCACTACCGGCGACTCCCACACCCCGACGCACACACCCAAGGGCCCTGGAATGTTAGGCTTGACTGAGGGAGGGAGTCCAGGCTTTCTTTGACGAGACACGTCGTCACACTTGCTGACCTGCGGAGGTCCCAGCACCCAGTGGGCCCCCAGGTTTACAGTGGAGGAAAATTGAGGGTTATGCGAAGCTGTTTATATAAAATACACCTCCCTAAGTCCCGAAGGAACAATTCCTGACTGATAACAAAAAAACTATAAAAGAGAAATGATGGTTGATTTTAGAAATAATGATTTCGTAGAAGAAATACTGAATGAAATATACCTAATAACATGTCATTTATCCTCGTGAATTAATAATACAAGGAGCACTGGTCTAATGATACATACAAATCTGCAATAGTGGAGTATAAACTGGTGTTCATACTGTAATAGTAGCTACATAGGGTGCTTGCTTAAGGTGATGGTGTTTAACATCAATAAATCAGAGGCTTTATGGGAGGTAAGGTAAAAACCGAGACCGCTGCTAGGAAAAGTAGGGCTCGTCCGGGATTTGAACCCGGGACCTCTCGCACCCTAAGCGAGAATCATACCCCTAGACCAACGAGCCACACGAGATGCGCTTGCATTTCTAAACTTTACTATAGAAACTTTTCGCCACGTCCACGGTTGTAAACTCTTCTTTTACCAACTGTGGGCATGGATGACACCTAGTGTAGGAACAAATCACTGCACGCTCTCGTCCAAATTCCCGAATGCAGTGCCACACATCTTTTTTAGGAAAAAAGATTCAGGATCAACAATAATTGCGCTGCATATTTTCGCTTCCGAGTGGGCCAAAGATGCTGCGGGAATGATGACAGGCAATCTCATCAGGGACAGTCACAGGCTGAGGGGTGATCCCGTGGCACTGGGGAGGGGAGAGGACCCGCGTTCCCAACAGGGAGTCTCCCTGACGGGTACCGACCCCTCTGCCCGCTGTCGGCCGGAGAGCTGGGCCCAGGTCCGGAGGCTTCTTCTGGCTTCGGCACATTACTGACCGGTTCCTGGGCTCGGCCAGGCCGGGACGTCTCTGGCCGTGCCTTACATGCTACGGGACTCACCGCCCGGTGAGCTTCCGCGTTTCCTCCGGGAAGATCCAGGCGCCTTCTCTCCGCAGGACCCCAGACTCAGCATCTCAAGTAGCGAAAGCTCTCGCCGTGTGGCGCCCTCCATGGAGAGCCCGCCAGAGGCCCGAGAGGGCCCCGACTCTCCCGGGTGACCGCCTATACCTGGCTCAGGCAGGCGCTCCGTACCCGTTAGAGCTAACAAAGGTTGTCGGGTCTCTCGAGACTCCCTGCGCTTGTGTAATACGACTCTTTCCATCAATCTCAAGCACTGTGGCTTCAAAGAAGAAAGCAAAACAAATTGGGAAGAAAGGGGGAAAAAAGAGATACGAAGAGCCTCCTAAAAAGATAAATATATGAACCATGTGGCGTGGAGAGAAAGGGAGGAGAGTAGAGTGTACAGGATACGCTTTACGAGTGCTTGTCACAGGGTAGCGTGGCCGAGCGGTCTAAGGCGCTGGATTAAGGCTCCAGTCTCTTCGGGGGCGTGGGTTCGAATCCCACCGCTGCCAAGCACTTTTTGTAACAGTGTGAGTGTCACAGCCAAGAATGCGCTGGTCCTGCCACTTAAAGACAGTTTCTCTACTTTCCTCGCTTGTCCAACCGCTTGTCTATACTTAGTAGAGAATCCGGGTTTGCACTGTTTTGCGACTTCTCATGTTTCTGAGTCTTTCAAAAGTCAAAGTTCTTTAATGATACACAATAACACCATCGTAAGGTCATAATAATGCCTTTGAATCCATGGTTTCCCATAGGCAAGGTGCTAGGACTTTAATATAAACCTGTAAGCTTTGCTTTGCCTTTCTTCACTCAGCCAAAGGGCATATTATGAGCACTTTTATTGTTATTGGCACTGCTCTGCTGTTGGGGAGTACAGAAAAAATGAAAACACGATGCCTGTCCGCAAGGGAAGCTCACAAAGCACACTGGAAAAGTAAGCCATACTATTTGAAAACGGTCTCGGAACATTGTAAGACACCACCATGCAGCAAACAAAGGCAGTGTAAAGGAAGGCAGTGCAGTGAGGTGGAGAGGGTGGCGTGGGTGTGGAAACGCCGGGCTCCGCTGCGGCTGTTAGACCACCAGAGTCCTATTTTCATACTACTAGCTGTGTGGCCTTAGGCAAATTGCTTATCTTCTGCGTGCCTCAGTTCCTTCATGTGTAATATGGAGATTCCTCATGGAAATACTATAAAACTTAGTTCACACATGTAAGGTGCTTAGAACAGAGTTCGGCAATCAAAAAATGTTAAGTGTTTTCATTGCTTAAACACATCTTTTGCCACATTTCAGACCACAGGTCTGTCTCTTTCTTTTCTCCCATCTGGGTTGAAATTCCACTAGAGATTAGATAATAAAAGATCAAATTGTCCACAGAAAGCTACAGTAAAAATGTAGAAATGTGAAAGTCCTGTAATTATCAATATAGATATTTGTCATTCTGATACCCACAGATAAGCAGTTTAGTAGTTTCTTATTGAGGGGAAGCCTGAATTGGATACTTGGGCCAAAGTGGAGAGACAAAGACTGATTTAGGCTCTCCATTTGTATTGTAAACCAAAACCATGGCTCCTGTCCTTTGGGAAGATTCCAATCTGAGTCTACAAAAGCCAAAAATAAATGCTGTTTAATTGTGGCTTCTAGAGGCCAGCAGGTGTGTCCAGGAATATGGTAATATTCATTCATTCATTCATTCATTCATTATTAATCACCTACTATACGTTGTACACAGGGCTAAGTGCTGAGGGCACTGCAGCGAGCATAACAAAATCTTTTCTCTTGTGGAGCTTACATCCTAAGAGGGGAGGAAAGAGAAGAAAAAAAGAAATAATTAAATGTATATAAATGTGTCAAGTAGTGATAAATGCTGTTAAGAAAAATAGATTTGTATAGGGACTAGTGAGTATTGGGGGCTATTTTGGAAAGAGTGGTCAAGGAAGGTGTCTCTAAAGAGGTGACGTTTGCGCACAGAAGGAATAAGAAAGGAAGGTATACAAATATCTGAGGGAATAATATTCCAGAAAGAGGAAACAGCAAGTGAAAGGTCCATAATAGGAAACAAGGTCCATGTATTTGAGGAATAGTAAGAAGGCCAGTGTAGCCAGAAGAACGAGTGAGAAGGAGGAGGAGGGGGTAGGAGTCGGGATCAGAGGGATAGTCAAGGCCAGAACATGCAAGAGCAAGATCGTGGATTATATTCTATGTGTGAGGAGTTATTGGATGTTTTTGAACTGAAGAGAATTTTTTTTTTGCTTGTATTTTAATAGGATAATTCTGGCTGCTCTCTAGAGTAGGGAGTAGAGAGGAAGTAAGAAGATGAGTTAGAAGGCTATTGTGGGAGTACAGTCAAAAGATGAAGGAGAGTTTGGACTAGGGTACTAGCAGTGAATGCGTTGGGAAATGGATGAAGGTAGACCCAATCGGATTTGTTGGTAGAGTGGATGTAATGTATAGGGGAACTGGATGAATGATGGATCTATTTTCTGAGACATGGATGGAGGTGGAAGGGCAGTTGGAAGAGGAGTGGCAGGAGATCAGGAGTAGTGTTTGAGATGTAAATTTCAGATACCTACAACTCATTCACGTGGGTCAAGCAGGTGACTATATGTACAAACCTAGGTCAAGGCTTATGATACAAATTTAAGGATCATCAGTATAGAGACGGTATTTAAAGCCAAATGATTGGATGAGTATATGTAGACTGATCCAAAAAGGAGGACAAGAAAACATTTGTAAATTGAGAGTTCGGGAAAGCAGGGGCCAGCAAAAGAGACTAAAAAGTAGCCTCCTGAAATGAGGAGTATAGTATCCCTATGCTGCTGGGACGTCAAGTAGGATGAAGAGTGAGAACTAACCTTTAGATTTGGAAACAAAGTCATTAGTGACCTTGACAAGAGTGGTCTCCGTGGAGTGGTGGGGACAAAAGTCTGATTATGATCTTGAAGGACTGGAGATACTATGTTTGTATGCTCATGGGAATGATCTTGCACACTGGGAGAAATAGCTGTTGTGTGTTGGGGTTGTAGAAGGGAATGTTGATTGCAGAAATCAAGCCCTTGAGTAAGGGAGAGCAAAGGGGATTAATCTGATGAGAAAGTGAAGGAGTTGCCTTAAATAGGATGAGCCTTGAAACAGGAGGGAAGACAGAGAATATGAGTGTGGATGTGGGTGAATTGGCTGCAGGAAGGGGATATAGTTCACTTCTAAAGGAGTTATTCTTTTCTGTAATAGTTATTCACTTAATAAAGAAAGTTGATAAGGATCCACAAAGCATTTTTTAAAAATTTAGCCTTTAAAATTTGCCTTTGGGGATTTACATTCCCTCCTTTCTCTGCTGCTCTGCTAGAGTTAACAGAATTCTTTCCCTACTCCACAGGAGTGTTTTTTTAAAAAGAGGCGGAGGTGCGGGGGAGGAGAAAGAAAGAGAGAAAGAAAAGACACGACATATATGATAATACATAAAAACTCTTTTAAAGGATAATTATCACACTCATAAAATGGTGATTATGTTAGTATATTTGAGATCCCAGTTCCCTCGGGGAGGAGGGGCGGGGGGGATGGGGAACAGCCCCCGTATTTAGCACTATTTGAAGTTGCCAAGCAGTTTCCCAAACACTATTTTATTTTACTGAACAGGGTCCCTGGAGGTAGGCAGGGAAAGGGAACGTGTTACCATTTCCATTTCACAGCCGATGCACTGAGAGGTCAAGAGACTTATCCGCTCTCGGACCTGCCACGTCCGCCTACCAGCCGGGGAAAGTGGGGAATCGCTTCGTCAGACAGAATTCAACAGATAACTTGGAGCTGTCCCTAACTTTGCTATTTCACATCCTAGGGGGCGTTTGCGCCACTTTTCAAAGCACAGTAAACAAAATACGGAACTTTGCTCTTTCACATCCTAGGGGGCCTTTGCGCAACTTTTCAAAGCAGAGTAAACAAAATGCGGTGCCAGACGTATATTAAATAAGTTATTTATTAGAAACAGGAAAATAGGGCTCGTGCGGGATTTGAACCCGGGACCTCTCGCACCCTAAGCGAGAATCATACCCCTAGACCAACGAGCCACGCCGTAACTGCTTTTTAATTCGGCCTCAAGGCTCACTCACGTCACTGGGCGTTTCTCAAAGAAATGTGAGTTTGAGAGGCTTCTACTGGAAGGAATGCGTGTTTGTTAACCCAGCTCGCACAAGGCTCACGCCGCCGAGAGGCATTTATCAGCTGCTATGGTGGATCCAGACCGGGAGAGCAGCAGGGAAATCACTATGCGTCCGTTTTGCTTGAACATCCTCTCAGGCGCTGCCGAGCAGAGGTGAGATCTGCCGAGCACCGCCGCATTGGCACCGTCTTCCGGCCCCTGCCGCTTTGAGGCCTCGGAGGGAAAAAATATCCAGCAGGCCCCAGCGAGATTTGAACTCGCGACCCCTGGTTTACAAGACCAGTGCTCTAACCCCTGAGCTATGGAGCCCTCGCCCAAGAAACTCTCCTCTATCTTCCATGTTATAGATGTATTCAGTACGCCTAGCATCTGTTAAATGAAATGGAATTTTGACCCAGGCAAAAATACAAGATATTCTACAAAATTGAAAATTTTCCGTGTCCTGTCAACCTCTCGAAAAGGCTCCACTTGGAGCAGAGCCACTACTAGACTGTCTTCTAGTCCCTTATCTTGATACTCTGCTGAGACATCGCCGTCTGCGCCTCTGGTGCCCAGAAAGGATGCATAATACAAGAACTCTAGAAACCTGGGCACACGGGAGACCCACCTGAGAATTAAGAGGCGCATATAGAGGTTATCTCATGGGCAGGGAGGTTATGGTGCACTCCCTTCCCTTAATATAGTGGTAAAATCTGCAGAGAAGGTGAGAAGAGGTTTACCACGTGGTTTTGTCCTTTCTGAACAGAGCCCCAGACCCTTGTTTGTATATTGGAATTAATACCTCTCTCTCAAACAAAGGTCCACGGTTAGGAGCAAGCAGGAAAAAGAGGTGCTGGGGAGGAAGATTTTAATCCTTCCTTAAAGACATATGGATTTACATATATCTTTGGTTTGAAAATAATACAATTTTTTTTAAAGGATTGTGTTTTCACTTTTTAGAGACCCTGTTTTTGTAAGCTAGTAAACAGGAACTAAAATTTTATTTATTTATTTGTTTGTTTGTTTATTTATTTATTTAAATAGGTACAAAAAATCTTGTACCTATTTCTTACTGCAAATATAGTCATAGACTAGAACACTGGGGAAAAGGCACTGATTCATGCAAGCCCAAGAAGTGAACCACTTCTGTTTAGTAAGGTTTAGATCCTCTGACCACAGGCTTGCTAGCGTACTCACTATTTTTTAATGTCATTTGTCAAAGATCATGAAGTCTGTAAGAAATCTGAAAGCTCATGATTCATTGTCTCCTTTCATTTTCGTTGCATAAATGTAAAACATGGTGACACTGGCCTTACAAACTTATAAGGAAGAGAAATTCCCTATTTAGACAGATAAAGTAAGGCCTTTATGGCAGATAGTCTAGGTTCAGGGATGAGTCATGGGGAGGCATCACACTGTTGTCCTAAGGTGAGATGAAAGTGTACAATTGCCCAGGGCCAAGAATGTAATAGATCATCTGTGGCTTGACAAGGGCTGCTCCTCCCAACACTGCCTTGGTGTTCAACCTTCAGTCTTTCTACACCAGGCAATATCCTCCACTCCCCCAACCCTCAACCCAAGAGAACTACAAGGCTTTGTTTTAAATGACTGCTCTGCCTGTGAGAATCAAGAATCAGGTTGCTGTACCCTATTTGCCTACACAAGGCATTTTACTGGAGGAAACCTCCAAGGTGCTCAGCATGATAATCTCTTTGAACCTGAAGACAGACATCATAATTCTTAAGGAAACAGCAGGAATATCAAATCAACACTCTGAATCATGGGCGATGTCTTACGTTGGTCAGTGTTACACTGAGTACGTAGTGTAGTGGTTAGAGAACACCTGGAGCAGTTTTTCAGCCTTGCAGAGTCACAGTGACCTAGTTTTGTAAACGAGGGTTCATTATTATCAATCATCTTTATTATCGTTACTATTTTTGAAGAGACAGGCCTTCCGCAAAATTGCTAGAGTCAAAACTCTCTCCCACGAAGCTCTCTCATCCCCTCCCCCTTGCTGTTTCTCCCCCTCTCTTTACTTGTTATTCTCTGGTTGTAGTCTTGGCTCCTCGGACCTTTTCCTAGAATCTGTTTCCTCATCCTCACCTGTCACAATTCAACAAGCTCACTTCTACTCCACCGATCTCCTACTCCTGAAGGCTGTCCAGGACCTTAGGTCAATCTCCCTCTTTCCCCCAGCCACTGTCCACCGCTCACTTTGCTTGGCCTGTCTGATTCTAGGAGGTTCCAAGGGTCCTTCCCACTAGTTTATTAGACTCAGAGAGCAGCATCAAATGTGGGCATGTCCCAGTGTGCTCTGGACATCAGAAGCTCGTCTCTGAAACAACTTGACTCTAGTAGAGATCTTAGGAATATTTTTCATTACTTTTTTGTTTGTTTGTGTTTCTTCCATTTCCCCTCAACTTTTTTTTTTGCAAAATTTTAATCCTAGGGTGGAAATAAATGAAGACCAACTAAATGAGAACAAGCAAAGGCTAATCATTCAGAGCTTGCTGTAGCGAGGGAGTCAGCCACCATCACTTGCGTTTTGGCAGAGACTCAAAAGTAGACCCAGGAGTGGAAAAGCGTTATAGAGGAAAAAGGGGAAGGCTCAGGTGCCCTGATGGGAGGCTGCTGGCCTAGGGAAGCTGCAGGTAGGGTAACTAGAAGCCAGGTATCCTATGTGATTGGTTAGGGATGCGTATTTGACTTTGTCTGGTTTATCCTAAATTGGAAGCAGGGACTAGTATCAGGAAGGCTGTCAGTTACTAATCAATTCCTGGCCATTTGGAGCTGACTGTTACACCTGTTATTGTTTGGCTTCCCAGACTCTTACTAGACATAGTGGTCAGAGTTCCTACAAGTCTGACTTAAAGATGGTAGGCTGGCTTCCTGAGCTGGTAGATAACGGATTGGTTTCCTGAGCTGATTTCTGCAGGCTGTGGGCCAGAGTTCCATTGTTATATATAGTCTGTCCATTTGTATATTCAATCTGCCACTAGAGGAAAGTTGAAAAAAACAGTACAATAATACCTGTATACCCCTAATTTAGAATCACTAATTATTTACATTTGCCACATTTACTACTTGTGTTGCCATAGTGTGTGTGTGTATGCATATTCATTCTTCTAAGTTTATGTTGTATTATTACAAAAGGAGAAGACATTTTCTTTTATTAAAGTGTAAGCTCCCAAGAAACAGGGATAATAACCTTGTTTGTTTCATATCTCATATCTATGATCCTTCATACCTAAATACCTCAACAGGCATCTCCCAAAATAAGAATTAAGAATAGAAGCATAACTTCAGTACCATATCACACCTAACAATATTTATAATAACTCTATGTAATCTAACAGTCCCTATTTTCAAATTTCCCCAATTGGTTCCCTCTAATTTTTTTAAAAAAATCTATATTCAAAGTATGTTTCTCACTGTGTTTAGTTTTAATGTTTCTTTAGTCTCTTTAAGTCTAGAAAATTCCCCTTCTCTCAGCCTTTCTTTTTTCATGGCAGTTGTCTTACAGGAGGTCTCAGATTCTAGATTTGTCTGATTATTTCCTCATATTAGATTCAATTTAACATTTGATTTTGATTATTTCTTCATGACTGGATTCAGCTTACATATTTTTGTCGGAAACACTACCTCAGAGATTTTTAATACTCTGAGGAACCCAATAATTTCCAGGACAGATGTCTAGGCTGTAGGAAAAATTAAATTTTTAATTACCCAAGCAGAAAGAATGAAGTCTAATAGGATTATTTTATCTATTTGCATGAAAATGCATTGTGTACCACTCAAGGAGCTTTTGTTCACGAAAGAGTCCTCCTTTATTTTTTGTTTTTGGAATTTTATTTTATTTATTTTTTTATACAGCAGGTTCTTATTAGTTATCCATTTTATACATATTAGTGTATACGTGTCAATCCCAATCGCCCAGTTCACACACCACCACCCCCTCCCCACCACTTTCCCCTCTTGGTGTCCATACATTTGCTCTCTACATCTGTGAAGAGACCTCCTTGATCTCGTTGGGTGAAGACCTTGTAATTTTCAGCTTCATTGACCATAAAGTATCTTAAAAAGTCAAGGATTAATATAGAAAAGTAGGCACAATTACCAGAGTCCAGTCAATTATTCACCTTAGCAACATCCAAGTACATCTGTGGATAGGTAGACTGATTTCTAAGGTGCATAGATTATTTATCTAAAATATCAAGGAACATGGCTTTGTAAAACTTTAGCCAAAAAAAAAAAAAAAAGTTGTACTTGCCTCAATTTTTGCTTTCTTAAATTTATTTTCTTCAGTTTCCACAGACCTCTCACCCTTGGGAAACTGAGGCTGCACTCACTCTGGCAATTCTCAGTCACTACTTGTGTTGTCACCTGACCACTCTGTGTGTGTGTGTGTGTGTGTGTGTGTGTGTGCATGCATATTCATTCTTCTAGATTTATATTGTATGTATTACAGAAGGAGAAGGAGATATCTTCTTTTATTCAACGGCAAGCTCCCTACAAGCAGGGATATAACCTTGTTTATTTTCTGCACCTCCCCAAACCTGACGAAATGGGGAGTGCAGATTTATCTGGTGGATGTGAAGTGGGTTGTGTGCTACCTTGAAGGGCCAAAAGAAGATCCTATTTCTCAGTTTCAAAATGCCTCTTGGTAGATATTCCCCACTAGCCTAATCCTAAGTGCCTAAATCCATTATAATCACTCTTGTGTGTTCAAGCTGACCAAGATTTGAGCACTTGGTACTCTACTGTATTGGAGTCAGTAGCTGGGAAAGGTAGTAGAGAAATCAAAGAAGAAAATCAAGTGTACATCAGACTTGATCTTCTTAAACCCAAAGCAGCCAGACTAGTATAATATTTTGCAGGGACTGAGTCAGGGCAGGGGAAGGAGGTTATTGCTACCTGCAGGATGAACAGAAACAAAGAATAAAGTATGTCTCATAAACTTCATCTTTCCATTCTGCTGGCCATGCCCTAGTTCAGGGTTGCATTTCTTTTCACCTGAAGCTTGCAGAGGCAGTCAATCTGGTGAGATTGCTCCCTTTTGTCCCACCTCTTCCATAAACTCCAGTAAACATTGTAAGGACAAATAAAAATTTAAAGTAAGAGGCTTAATTTTCCCTGTTGAAAATAAGGGAAGGGATTTCCTTTCCCTTCTCTCCTTTTTCTTTGAACAGTTACTTTAGAAAATTCATAAGTATAAATACATTGCAGTACTTTGCATTACTGTAATGGTCAATGTGATGAACATATGAGACCACAATAAAGCTAAGTATTTAAGTAGGGGCTCAATAAATGCTGAAAAGACTATCTGATACATCCATCAAAAGGAACATATTATTTACCAGTATTTAATTTTTAGTAATATTTTTATAGTGCATGCAGAAAAGAGCCAGACCAATACCTGGATGGCTCTCTACTGGAGCCAGGGAGAGAGATTTACAGAGAGACCTCCTATAAGACAACTGCCATGAAAAAAAAGAGGCTGAGAGGAGGGGAATTTTCTAGATTAAAAGAGACTAAAGAAACATTAAAACTAAATGCAATGAGAAACACTGTTTGAATCTAGATTTAAAAAAAAATTGGAGGGAGCCAATTGGGGAAATTTGATGACATAGAGTTATTATAAATGTTGTTAGGTGTGATATGGTACTGAAGTTATGTTTCTATTATTAATTCTTATTTTTAGGAGATGCCTGTTGAGGTATTGCAAGGTAGTGCAAGTCTGGTGGAAACTTTCAAATGCCCTAAATTGAGCATAGAACAGTTGAAACATAGAGTACTTGTAAAAATTCTCTAATCTTTGGGGAATTTGTTAAGATGCCAATTCATAGGCCTGAGATTCTGCATTTCTAATCAATTACCAGGAGATGCTGATGCTGCTGGTCCTTAGACTACACTTTGAGCATCAAGACTTTGAGGTAAATTTCCTGCTTTTATATAAATTTTCATCACCTGGATTATTGCCAAGGTATGGATGGCAGGAAATCTAAGGTTAAATTCTCCAGTAATATTGCAGAATGCTAGAGCCTAAAATACTAGTATCCCACACTGAAAACAGAAGGAATAGGCATGTGCCAGACAAACACAGCGCATTTTATCTGTATCAGGCATCATTCCAAATGTCTTCAGATAATGGACAATTAAGTATTTGGCAAGGTTGGCACTCCACTAGGAAAGCTGAGACTTCTGGCTTTCAGGTCTCTGTGTAATCCAATGAGTGGTCCACTTCTGTGGGGAATGGATCAAGGATCCTTCCCCCACTGAAGGATCCAGTAAGTTCAAGGCAGGCAGTGAGTGCTCAAGCAACATCAAGGGATTGAATAGGGGAAGCCATGCACACTGGTTAGTAAAGGAAACTCAGCCTGGGATATGAGAGTGTGGTACTTTGTCCTGATAAGAAAGTGCTTTGAAGTCTGTCAGTTTGTGGAGCCTGAACATGCAGTCCCCTGGGATCAAAAGGAGCTCTGCTATAATGACCGGGTTCTTTCTTGTTAGCTGGTTCCTTTTACTGCCTGACCTGGCACTAAAAAAAAAAAAAAAAATCAAGGGCTCAGGTCACTTCCACCTTATGAGAATCTCGTACTTTTTTGAATCCGTATTTTTAAAAAGAAGTCAAAACATTTACAGAAACTGTGGTTTACTGAAATGTGCATGTTTATCAAATTAGCACTAACAGAGACTTAGATATGACTATATAATCTCATTTGATCATCTCAGCAAAAGCCTCAATATGAGGCTTCCAAAGACCAACCCGTAGACCCTGAGTCGCTTGCCTGGTTCAGTACTAGACAAAATAGTTCAATATATATTGATATTTTAAATATCAATACTTGTTCTCTCTCCTCCCATCCACTCCCTACCTCCTCTCAAGGAATAAAGAGCCCCAGGCCTTTTCTGTCTTTCAAATTGATGCTTCCTCATCTTACGCACAAAAGGTGCGTAAGGATTTTTAGGTTCTCTCCAATCTGAGATTAGCATCAGTCTTTCCATTGTGGCGTGTTGCAAAGACTTGCGTGTACTGCTGAAGGCAATAAGCTCATATTCGCTTTTACCTGAGGATTCTCAGAAAGTGTGAAAACACAAAGTGAAGTTTCTCAGAAGTCGTACCCTTCAGCCAAAGGGGCTGGCGATGGCTACTTGAACCCCTCCATCTCCAGTGATGTGGAACATAGAAACCACACCTTTGCCCATTCCGCTAGACTAGCTGGCCTTCGCCGCTAACCATCTCCGAGCGTGCGCCTCGCTCCTGACTCCGGTAGCTTCTGGAGAGAAAGAGAACTTAGTTGGAGCCCAAGGGTCGACATCCAGCTCTGCCCCGGGAGCTCAGATTGCCTATCAACTGGGACCAGAGGGAGGGAACGAGAGGACGAAACGGAGCGACCAGGTTGGGCATAACCCGGTGTGGGCGGGGGTGAGACGGGGGCGGGGTGGAAGGGACTTGGCTCAGAGGGCAGCCGGGACTGGAGGGGGTGGAGGGTTGATGGGGAGCCCGAGGAGAGCCCGCTTCCGGCCTCGGGCCCTGGGAGCCCCTTCCTAAACCGGCCCCAGCCTTCTCCCACTCGCCACGCCCACTTCCCGGCTTCGGTCCTAAATTCATCCAGTGCTCCCTGAGCCCTCTTTCCAGGCAGCTTTTCTAGTACTTCTTTTCTGTTCGTCGGCCCCCACCCCCTTCCTGGAAGCAAAGACGGGAACTAGCAGGACCTTCGCCCCGTGAAGATCCAGTGAAGAACAATTTTGCCTGTCTCTAAGCACCCCTGACCCCGACCCCTCAAGCCACCACGGGAGGACTTCGGAGAGCCCTTGGGCAAGGGGAGGCAAGAGCAGGGTGTTTTTATGAGTGATCGAGGAGGAGAGTAAGAGTTAGGAAGTTAGGAAACTTTAATTAGACTCCTAAGAGAATTTCTGCATCCGGAGACCCAGACATGGCCAATCAGAAACAGCAAAGAAGAATATATGTAACGTGTAACCCAGGACTTTTAGCGCCTAGTAGAGGTCATTGACAGGTACGAGATCCCAGTTGGGTGCTGAAGATCCCCGGGATCACTTCGGCGACTTTACTTAGCCTTTCCTCTACTCCATTCGAAAGAAACGATATGGAGCCTAGTGGATCCAGGATCCCAGGGAAGCCCGGGACCCACTCCTTTCCAGTGTGGGAACGTTCTTGGATGTAACCTCCCTCTGGCAGTCACCCTGGTTCCTACATAAGGGAAATGGTTCAGAGGCTACATGCGCATGGGTCTACCCCAGAGTGCTACTTTCAAGAAAATTAGACCCAACATTCTGACTGAACCTGCAGGGGATGCGACCAAGGATTTTCTTTTTTATCGGTGACAGGCTTACCAGATCTGTCAACGGAAGGGGGCCTCTTACTGGATCTCCGGCCCCATTCGCACTGTGAGTTTCACAGCCACAGACCAACGACCCAACAGCGAGGAGTTCCTTATTCAGTCTTCTGTAATCACTTGCAATAAGTCGCCTGTGAGATGGGTTTTTGTTTTTTGTTTTTTGTTTTTCCCTTTCGGCGTGGAATTGCCTAGGTTAAAGAAAAGGCGGAAGTCTTCAAAGGATATTCACGCTAATATCATTGACCACTTTCTAGCTCACTGCTCAGGCCTGTGAGAATGCGATGATTTCTACTCTCTCTAGGTTTGCTCAGAACCCTAGGGGTTAATGAAAACAGTGAGGGAGATCCGACTAACCATGAAGAAATTTCAGAATGTTGAGCCTGCGGCAGGTAGTAAACAGCTCAGGGATGAAAACTTGCAATCGCATGTGGTAGTGTGGCCGAGCGGTCTAAGGCGCTGGATTTAGGCTCCAGTCTCTTCGGGGGCGTGGGTTCGAATCCCACCACTGCCAACTGTATTTTAGTCTAGCTGTAAATCCGAAGTAATACAGAAATTCCGATTAAATCCCAGGAGATCCTCTTTCCTCCAGCAAGAATTCCCCCGGACCTTCGATCAGTACCGCCCCCGGAGAAATATCTGTTACCGGATACCAAGTCGGGTTACCTCGGATTCCTCCCAACACCCGTGCCGAAACTAGCTGTATGCACTCTACTCGACTTTTCGTTGTGTCCAAGTTTTTGTGTTCCCGCAATGGGGAATTCTTTCGGTCCTCCTCTTCTAAAACCCATGCTCACATTGAATCATTCTCATGACCTGGCTTAGGCACCATCCAGTAGGGAAGGCTTCCTAGAAAGTGCCCCGCAGCCTCCATCAGCCGCCGCCCACACTGGTTTAGGAGCTGCAGCTCTGTGGTCGCGAAGTAACCTGCACAGACCCGATTTTGCTTTTAATCACATTACTTTTGTAATTGAATATGATGAATGAATGAAGGCAGAAAGCCACTTCCTACCAGGCTTCCAGCTGTCACTCAGGCATGGGGGTGGAGTAGGGCAGGTAAACGGTTCTTTTGAATTTGACTTTGCAGGTGGGTTTGTGATTCCAAAACACTTCAAAGCTGATTCTTGGCTGACTCCGCGCGTCTGGCCCAGTGGGGTGTGCTGTGAATGTTGGCTTAGCCACTGCTCTGCCCCTTCCAAGTGAATTCACTTATCTTAGAGACTGTCCAGGTCTCTGAGCAACCCAACTGCAATACCTGTGCAGAACCTAACTCAGTGTGGGAAAGAGGAGCCGGTAAACTCAGGGTCTATTTAGTGGTGCCCTACCAGAATGGTTGTCCCACTGCACTTAGCCGTTTCAGCCCGTTACCCCACTGCAGTATTCACAGATTTGGCTGTATAGCTCTCTCAAGGAGGTACGAATTTCCCTGCAGTGCCTTGAGGAATGAATGAAAGGAACAGAGCAGAGAACTAGGACTCTGTGCAGGAACCAAGGTCTAGGGATTTTTTATGACACTTTTTAATTCTGCCTTCCTTTTTATGTCTTTTCCCCTCCTCAATCAAAAGCCTCTCCTGTGTCCTCCCAGACCCACTCCCATTTCACTTTGATGACTCCTCCAGACCAGTTCCTTTCATTTTTTACCCACCTTAGGCCCCTGAGGTCTTCACAAAAACAAAAACCAAAACAAACCTCTAAAGCCCATAATTTACATTAGGGTTTATTCTTGGTGTTGCACATTCTATGGGTTTTGACAAATGTATAATTATATATATCCACCATTAAAGTATCATACAAATAGTTTCACTGCCCTAAAAATCCTCAGTGCCTCACCAATGCATCCCTCCCTCCCCTTTAACCTCTGGCAAACACTGATCTTTTATCATCTCCGTAGTTTTGCCTTTTCCAGAATGTCATATATTTGGAATCATACAATATGTAGCCTTTTCAGACTGGCATCTTTCACTTAGTAATACACATTTAAAGTTCCTCCATATCATTTCATGGCTTGATATCTCATTTCTTCCTGGTGCTGAATAATATTTCATTGTATGGATGTACCACAGTTTATTTCTCTATTTGCCTATTGAAGGATATCTTTACTGTTTCCCAGTTTTGGAAGTTATACATACATAAAGCTGCTATAAACATTCATGGGTAGGTTTTTGTGTGGACATAAGTTTTCACCTCATTTGAGTAAGTACCTAGGAATGTGATTCCTGGATTTTATGGTAAGAATATATTCAGTTTTGTAAGAAACTGCTAAAATGTCTTCCATAGTGGCACAGCGTATTTTTAAACTTCATTTTGTAAGGTTAAAACACTGTTTTTTTAAAAATTTAATTTAATCTGGGTAAATATAATAGACTTTTTCTCCTTTTAATTCTTTAAAATGTGTATGACTATTGGAAGCAAAAACTGTAACATTGTCATTGGGGGTATAGTGTTCATTGTATGTATATGTAATATATATGATAACTATAATAAAGTGGGAAGGCTGAAAGTAAAAAAAAAAAAACATTTAATTTATATATGTGGCATATTTTGAAAAAAATACCTTAAAGTAAAAAGAACACAATTTACCCACAGATAAACATCTTTTGCCATATTTCCTTTTCTCCAAAAATGAATGATAAATTTCTAGAAGCAGGAAAAGAATACCTGATCAAACACAATGTCTTTTTAAGTTTCCTGATTTATAATGCCCAACTGTCCTCCAGAAAGTAGTGCCATTCTACAAGAAACTCCTCGTCACTGTATCCTGCCCAGTACTAAATAATAAACACTCTCTAATTTGGTGGTGCAGCAAAATCCCCTAGTTTTTATTAGTATTTCTTCTTATTATTGAAGGAACATTTCCACATGCGTATTTTGCCTTTTGCATTGCTTATTCTCTACACTGTTTGTTTACATTCCTTTGAAGAACAGATATTTCTACAATATTTCTCTTTAAACCCTGAATTGCCCGGTATAAAATATTCACGGTAAGGGAAAAGTGTAGGGATGGGGTGGGGTTGAGGGATGTTACCCAATATTCAGTCAACTCTAGCTGGTCTTCAAGATTAGGAGATAACATTCAAATCTAAAAGGGGAACCATTAATTTGTATCTTCTCTGTAAATCGAATCACGTATACTGCATGATCACAAAGAGGACACACAAAATTGTTTCATAGTCGGCAAAAAGCTGTTCTTTTGTTGCCTGAAAATAGAGTTAAAGTAAATGTTTTACAGTCGTTGGTTTAGGAGGATAAAACCTGGTGTGCAGCGAAATCTCGCGTATTTCCTTCGAGCCGGAATCGAACCAGCGACCTAAGGATGACAGCAGGAATTTATCTCTATAGTCCTCCGCTCTACCAGCTGAGCTATCGAAGGACACATTTAGCAAGACTTAGTGTCAATTATTGAGCATATAGTAACAGCCAGTGCGAGGCCTAGCTTCTTTGTATTTAAAGTTCGGGTTCAAGTTCAGGAAGTCTCCAGAGAGTTGAATCTCTGGTGAACCAAATCCAGGGAGCAGCCGGGGGCCGAAGGACGAGGAGTCTGAATCCGAGGAAGTAAGCGATAGGAACAGAACAGGAACCATCCGGATTGGGCGTAGCTTCTGGACTAGGCTGTCCCAGAGTAATCTGCAAACCAATTCTCCCTCCAGGAGCACAGGAAAAACTGGGGCGCCAGGCAGATTGCAAGTGGGGAAATGCGCAGGACGCCACGCTCCAGTGGCAGCCGGGGGATCATGGCCATCAATAGGCCGAGGCTAATTTGCTCTTTTCCGTAAACACAGGTGTGTGTGGACTCCGCCAAGGCCCGGAGTGTTCTCGCAGAGACCTGAGTAATCTAGTTTCTCCACTACTTACTGAATGGTACAAACACCTGGCTTTTCCCTCAGGATTATAGTGCTCCCAATACTATAGTCTTTCGTCCCAAATACTCGGGATCTGATTTTCCTTGAAACATCACACAGTGCTTGCTTGCTTTCAACAGTCAGTGGACGTAAGAAAAAGGAGAGGACGCCACCCTCTCTGTGACAAGAGCACGAACAGGCCCCAGTGAGATTTGAACTCACGACCCCTGGTTTACAAGACCAGTGCTCTAACCCCTGAGCTATGGAGCCTAGCCACGACCCCCCGCCTTGTGTCGAATTCCCGAAATTTTAAAAGCTGCAGCCAAATGGCATATCTAAGCAAAATTTAATAACTACTTAAAAATTAAAAGGAATTTCTTTTGAAGGAAGCGCTTCTTTATATACGAGGAAGAAACGTGTTCTTGACTAGGCCCAAACGGGAATGTAAGTCCCTGAAAGAGCCCTGGTAGCGCCTGCAGTGCATGCTCCTCAGTCTCAGGCCTGACAAGTCACTCAACTTGGGCAACACCAGGGCCACGAGCAGAGCCGTGGGATAAAGTGGGGTAGGTGAGGGTGCCTTACCGAAGAGAAGGATGCGAGAGATGGCATCACGTCACTATCTCCTATCTGCTTGGATTCTTAAAGTAACTGCTCCAGCTCTCGTAGACTGAGATTAGGGTTTGTTTGTTTGCTTTTAAAAGGAGGCGGCCTTCTCGAAGCCCAGAACTTACCCCTTGGACCCTCAGAATGGAGGGGGCGGGGGGCGAGGCAGTGAGGATGTGAAGGTATCCAGGCGTCGAGGCCGCCCCCTCCCACGACCTTTCAGCGGAGTCAGGTTCGGTCATAGTCAATCTGGGCCTGACATTCCTCCAGGTTTCCTGAAGCAGAAACTGGCTTTAGAAAAGGAGTAACCTTTCCCTCGGTCCTTTAACACTCTTTGCCAACAGCTCGGAGTCTGAACGGTAGCTGCTTCTCTCTCGGCCTCGGGGCTCTTCTAAATGCCCAACCTGAAGTCCAGAATGAATAGAAAGTGGCGATACTTTGGAGGGCTGGGAAGGGACCGCTCCCCTTCTTTTCTCTCCCGTCTTAGCCCGCGCAGCGAGCTGGCGCGGATGTTTAGCCATTCATTCAACTGTTATTTATCGAGTTTGTCCCCTACGCCAGGAATGTGCTCGGTGCATGGTGAACAGGTGTGACCAAACCAAACAGGCTAGAGCCCAAGAGCGTCGTTCCCCAAGCAGAAGGGACTGCGGCGTAAGGACAACGCTCTCCTTTCCCATTCCACCCACTACCTTCTAGGTGATAGAGAAGCGGGGAGAGCAAGCTTCTCTAGAAGAGGATATTGGAAGTGGGCAACTCTCCCGGACGGTTGCCATGTTCTGTGCGCCCTTGAAGGGTGCCTTAAATCTAGACCTATAGTACAAAGTTCATTAAGTAAAGCTGCAAGGAAACAGCAAGAGCATGTTACAGGGTGTGAGATAGCAGGGCAGGCTAAGACAATGGTTCTAGGATTTGACCTCTGCAGGGGAGTGGTATCGAGTTCCTTCGCTGCCGCACCCTGGGGAGGAGGGTCTTTTGACGAAATCAACGTTTTGGGTTTTTTGTTGTTGTTGTTGTTGTTTTGTTGTCCTTACTTGTCCTCCATCCCCAGACCACCTGCAATGGTGTTGGTCCTAACCTTGTAAGTACTTGGGCCCTCGCGAGAGGGTCCACAGGTGGACTAGCTAGCAGCTCAGCCTGAGTCCCATACTGAACATTCCTACCTCTGGAACGCTGTGGCTCAGGTTCCTCCGAATCTGCACGGTGACGCTCTTGGGGTCTGGAGAAAATCGCTGGACTTAGGAGAGGAATCAAAAACGGTCCTCAAATATTGTGATACAACTAACAGAATGTATGACTATTCCTAAATAAAATGAGGCGTATTCGCGGGTGGCTCGTTGGTCTAGTGGTATGATTCTCGCTTTGGGTGCGAGAGGTCCCGGGTTCAAATCCCGGACGAGCCCTCCGTTTTCTCTTTTTCCCCCTCCCTCTTTAGAGCTAAATGAAGCCAACACCGCCCAGCCTAGATCCACCTAGACGAAGTCCCTTTCAACCTCGACCTGATTCGAGATTAGCTTGTGAGCAAGTTGGCCACTTCTGTTGACCAGTTCAGGGACAACGAAGATGCTACCGTGGGCCAAGGGCTTCGTTGTATAGATAGGGGCCCCTCGTCCCGCTATGACAGGCTTTTTTGTCAGAAATATCTTGCTCAGGCAGGTCTCACGCCGGCACTTCGCGCGGAGAAAAACTAGTGCAGTTCTCACTAGGGCATTTCACACGGAAGAGAGTGGTACCTGGAGGTGTGTTGGGGTCGCAGCGCCATACAGAACCCTCTTCCTGAGGCCCTAGTCCATCTACCCCAGAGTCGCAAGTGCTCTGGCAGTCTTCCTAATGCTAAATAGGGGCCCCGGGAACCCTCGGGCTCAAAGGGTGCAGATATTCATTCCGTCCAAAGGGAGTACAGTTGAATTATTTTCAGGCTTTACTTTCCAAAACGCGGTATAACATAGTGACAGTCGTCTTGCCATTTCTGGCAAGAATCCACCCGGCTCTTTAGCGCTCTTTGATTGCTCACTTGGAAAACCAGCAGGCTATAGTGTGAGGTGTCTACCTGTCACCTTAGAGTGTGGTGGATCTTGGTTTGTCGAAGTTGCCCAAACTTAGAAACTACTGGTACGATAGGCCTTCAAACTTGCTAGTCTTCCTAAACTGCTTGTACAAGGGGATCCTTGACAGGATTTCTGTCTGACCTGATCATATTTGCCCTTTGCAAGGTTCGTCTCTTGGAAAAGGTACGTAGACAGGCAAGAATAAAGAGGTTTGTGATTGGTAATTGGAGGGAGGGGAGAGAGTACAATCTGCCAGGACATCCTGACTTCTAGGTTGGTTGTCTCCTGAGAAAGATGTTATATCTAGCCTGGGTTTTGAGGTATTTGCTGAATGATTACTGGTGGAGATGAACAGAAGGAAGTTGGATATAAAGTCCTGAGATTCAAGAGAAAGATCCAAATCAGAGAAAGGAATTTTAGGAATAAAACACACAGGGCAGTGGTGAACACTGGTTTTGGAAAGAACCCACAGGGAAGAGCATTCATAGAGAGGAAGAATTTAAAGACAGGCCCTGGTGATCACTAGTGTTTAAAATTCTGATGGCTGATTTGGTTACTCAGGGGCTGTTGACAATCTTTACCAGCATTTAAAGCAGAAAGTTTAGGGAAGATGATAGCATTGGATGGGTTGAAGAATGAGGGGAAGGTGTGGAAACTAAGTAAATCATTCTTTTTAGGATCTTGACTGTGAAGGGGAGGACCTAGCCGGTTCACACGTCTGGCTTGGAAGTCTTAGGGTAGCTCCACAATTATTCTGTGGGGCCTTTCTTTCCCTGCCCTGAAACCTGAGCAAAGGTGTGTTGGGTTGCCAAGAGTGCACTCCTTGGCCTTGGTATGTTCTGACTCTTAAGGGATTTTATCACCAGCACAGATGAAAATGGCAGAATTACTCCTCCTGTCACCATGGTAAGAGGCAGAAATACTGGCTACAATCAAGACAGAGGGAATTCTGCAGCACTTGAAAAAAAAGCAAATTAAAGAATAGCTCATGGGGAACTTGTTGGAAGCTGAGAACTTGCTTGTTGGGGCTGAGAACTACCAGTTCATCCTCATTGACTGGGGAATGTCAGGGGTCACAGAGAAGGTCTGGATCCGGGAAAACCTGCCAAAGTCCTTACTGCCAAAATCCTTTCTGTATTGTCAGATCTTGAAATGTTTCCTATATCTGCAATGCATTAAAAAAAAAAAAAAGGGAACCCAAGGGAGATATCCATATGCAAAGTTTTGCAAAATCATGGTTTTCCTGGAACAAGGATCTTTAAGGAGGGACTTGACTGTGTATAGCTACTGAAGTTATCTGCTCCAAGGCCCACTCAGGAGCTCAGCCAGTAGAGTCAGGGCCTGTACAATCTTAGCTCGAGCTGCTAAACTGTCTTCCTCACCTTCTGAGCAATAACTATGGTACTTCTCAGCCAATGTGGGCCTTTAGTATGCTATTATCAACGTGACCCCCTTTGAATTACACAAAAGTGTCCCCAGGAAATCACTATAGAGCATGACTGTTTGACACTTTTTCATCCCTTATGTCATTTGTCCCTTCAAGAAACAAAAAGGTAATGAGTCTTTGCTATGTTCTAGATTTCCAGGTACTCTTCTAGATGGCATGGAAACAAACTCAGGTATGACCCAGTCTCTGTCTTCAAGGGGTTTGCAAAATAATGGGAAACAGGAGAAATGCTGCAGCTTATTAGTATTGCAAAAGAAATTATATCATTTAGGATTCAACCAAAGAGGAACCACTATAAGTGATGAAGAATAAGAGGTTTATTATAATTCTGGAAATTGATGAAGAAGTTTATATGTAAGGCTCTTGCCTCTACGTCTAGTGTTGGGCCTGAATCTCTGTAACTCAGCAGGATGAGCAGTTGAGAAGGAGAAGTGGGCATGAAGTGAGGAGAATCAGTGCAAACCGACACCATGAAATCCACGAAGACAAACTGAAATCAAAAGGGCAGATTGGAACCTACAGCTGTCTCTCACTGTCTCCAACCTTGTTGATGTGGGAGACCTGCAGGAGAAGCTGGCTCCCTTCATTATGGAGATACCCATGTACTTGGCCTAGGAGTTGGAGGAGCTGAAGGAGGAGATTCATTTATGCCAGAGGAGTTGTGGGTCCAACTGAAGCCCCATGCCAATAAGTGAACAAGCAGGCCAGCATCGATAAGTGCAAGCTGCAACAGAGCCTGGCATCCTATGCCAACCTTCAGAACACTGTGGCTGCCGTGTGTGACATTTTCACCTTCCAAATCTCACTACAAATTGCACCATATCCATATAGAAAATTTAGATCCATACAGAAAAGAAAATTCTCCATAATGTAGTTCTAGCTTAGATAAACTGACACAGTACAAAGTCAACCTTATTGGGCACCTTCTAAGTACCAGGCTCTGTTCTATGTGTTTGGAACACATTCTTATTTTCACCTTCCTCTTATTTTGTGATCTCTGGAAATAATCTTTTTTTCCTTGACAGCTTAGCTAATATTTAATGGCTTTATTAAAGAGGATACACCTGCAAAACAAAACAAAAATAAAACAAAGCACACACACAAAGAAAGAGCAATTGGAAAGGTAGAGACAAAATCAGGCAAGTGTGGTCCCAGGGAAATCAAAGAATAAGACTAATTTAAATAAGAAGCCAAGATTATCTGTGCCAAGTACTGCTGAGATTAAAGTGAAGAGTAAAAAAAAATTTATGGCACAGAAATTTATAAAATAAGACTGAAAAAAATACATTCACAGATTGCTCCCTAGTACAATTTTTATTGTGATATTTCTATTCCTAATCACATTCACTTACCTAGTATTTGCTCTTGTGCTTTATTAGTAAAATGCCATCTTGTTAGACCCACTTTAAATTTTACAATGATCTCATTACATTTTTGACCCACAGTCAGAGAGAGAGAGAGAGAGAGAGAGAGAGAGTGAGAGACATCCCTATCTCCCCCACCCTCTCTGTCTCACCCAAAAGAGTCGGTGAGTTCCTTGATGGCGGGGATCATGTATTTGTATCTCTGCATACCAACTTAGTTCCCAGAACATGGTACTCAATAAATTTTTATTGAATTAAATTGAGTCCAAAGTAATTTCCCACTATAAAATAATTTTGAAAATAGATGGTTTAACATGCTTTATTACTAAAATTTGGTGATGATTCCTTCCAGAAATGCTATAAACTGTTATATGATTTCCTCTCTTTGGCCAGTGTCTGTGATTCACTTCACGTTTTTATGCTCCATGAAATTAGGGAGCTTTTAAGGCAATACTTCATCTGTCCTCTGGGGAACACTTCTAGATCACTCCAGAAGAATTCTTTTTCCCTCTCAAATTACTGATCATTCCTTCCATTCCTTTAGTTCTCACTCAGAAATTTTTCAGGATAGAAATATTATGTGTTTGTGTGTATTACTAATGGAACCAGATAAAAGCATTACTATTTCCAGTGATCACTAAAACTTTATGGCCATCTCTTTGCATGTTAATGCTCAGTTTTCCAATTTTGCACCATTTTTTTGAGGTGCTGTCCATACTTTCTTATTTGTTTTTTTTTAATATTGTCTCTATATATACAAACATACTTTAACATGGAATTAATTCCTGTTTAGTGAATGATAGCTTCTGAAAACTTCTCTAACAAGAAAATACTAGACAGGGTAAATCAATTTGCACATGACCTCCAACATTATTTTGTAAGCCCCCTTATCATCCCCTTCTTTTGAATTATTATTTGTCTCTTAGTCTTCCCCTCTAAGGTCGAAGTTGCTTGAGGTTAGGAATCATTGCTTGTTCATCTTAGCATATATTAGTGTATCACAGTATCCAACAAAGATGCTTAAAAGACCTTTGTTGAATGACTGAATAAATAAATAAATAAATAAATAAATAAATAAATAAATAATTTGCCCAAGATTCCAAGGTCACCACAAATGGAAACTCCCTTTCCCTTTCAAATATACAATGAGGTAGATAAAACATAACACAAAATCTAGTTCTTGGTAGGTACAACAATAGTTGGTATTCATAATTTTTTGATATTAAAGGTCCTCATTCCAATCCCAATTTTGCTAAAAATAAAAGACGAATGAAGACAAGAGATATAAAAATGTAGAAAGATGGACAAATGAAAGAGACAAAATCCAATGACAAAATGAGTGGATATGTCTTTAATTCACTTTTATAATACAGTGTAAATTAGAAAGCCACATTAAATGCTATTATTCATGAACTTTCTTTTTGATCTGCTTTTCCAAAGGCACCTGAAATTGCCATGGAGAAGTAAATAAGTCCCTTATTAAATTTGCTTTACCTGTTTTCCACCTGGCAGTAAATGCAATTTTTTTCAGAAAGTATGTACAAAAATAAAATGAGTGGATGTATGGATAAAATTAGCTTGGCCATGATTTGGAAATTCATGGGACTATGAGTTGGTTACACCATTATTCATTATACCATTCTATTTTTAGTATGTTTGAAATTTTTCATAATGAAAAAGCTTCAGAAATATGTAGTGACAATCAGGTATCTAGTTTTAAAAAACTCAAAGTTTTTAGAAATACAAGATGTCTGCAGTTAGAAATTAATGAATGTCAGAAATATTTCCCTAAAGATGGCAACTTCATTTCCACAAAATTAGTCAGCCAAACCCTGGGGAATGTCAAATACCATGTGGGCTACTCAGAGCCAGGAAATGTAACACTCTAATGAACTTCAGCTCCAAGAGGAATTCAAACCTCTCAGTAACAACTTGCTTTTTGATCCAAAAGTAGTGGAGGCAATATAGAAACACATCTATTCACACAGAATCACAGTTCAGAATGGAGAGATAGGATTAAAATAATATATTGAGTGCAGAAGCCTATCTTTTTCATTATTACAAAATTCCTTAAAATAAAGATTACTTTTTCTCTCCCTTGTTTTCTTCCCTTTTCATTTTTTAAAAGGGTAAGTAAATAACAACATAGGAAAACAAGACAGAGTGCCATTACCAAATTTTATATAAAAGGAACTTCCAGGAGAAAAAAAATAGCACATAAAATTGAATTAAAAGGAACAGAGAAATGCAATGCAAATCTAAAATATGAACAGGAAATACTTATTCCATAGTCCTTAATTCATACATGTTAACTCACACCCATATATCACCTGGCCTTGAGTATAACCACAATGTGAAAGAGAAGGATAAAATAGGACAAGTGACCTTAGAGGAAACAGTCACTTCAGGATTGGCTGAAGACTATCTTCTAGAATATAGAACTAAGAGATAAAATATATGAGAGAAATGTTAACTGAAAAGGTAGACAAATATCTACGAAACAGAATAGAGTGTGCAGAAAGTGACCCACATATTTATGGCAACTTGATTTTCAATAAGGGGAAAAGAAAATTCGGTGGAAAAAGTATAGTCTTTTCAACAAATATTGCAAGAACATTTGGATATTCATATGATAAAATGGACTTTACACCTTAGACCATATATAAAAATTGTCAAAATGAATCATAAACTTAAATGTAAAACTAAAAATTTTAAACTTCTAAAAATACAAAATAAGATATAATCTCTGTGACTTTGATTTAGGCAGATTTCATGGAAACTAAACCAAAAGCACAGTCCATAAAATAAAAATTGATAAATTGAACTGTATCAAAATTACAAGTTTTCTTTCTCAAATACTGTTAAGACAATGCATAAACAAGTCATCGCCTGGGAAAAATATATTAAAATCACATATCTAATAAAGGACTTTAGACTATATTAAGAACTTTTAAAACTTGTTCATAAGAAAACCAACAACTAATTTTTTTAATTAAAAAAAAGATTTGGACAGTCCTACAATAACAGTTGGAGACTTCAACATCCCACTCTAAATAATGGATAGAACAGCTAGACAAAAAATAAACAAGGAAATAGAGGACTTCAACACTGTAAGCTAACTGGACCAAACAGACATACATAGGACATTTTATCCAACAGCAACAGAATACACATTCCTCAGAAGTACACATGGAACATTCGCCAAGATAGACATTAGGCCACAAAACTAGTCACAGTAAAATTAAAGTATTGAAATTATACAAATGTCTGTTCTGATCACCATGGAACGAAACTACAAATCAGTAACAGAAGGAAAAAATTCACAAATATGTGGAAATCAAACCACACAGTTTTAAGCAACCAATTTATCAAATTAGCTATCACAAGGGAAATTAGAAAATACTTAGAGATCAATGAAAACAAAGTCACAACATACCAAAACTTACAGGATGAAGCAAAAGCAATGTTCAGAAGGAAATTTAAAGCTATAAATGCATACATTAAAAAAAGCTCTCAAATCAATAACCTAGCCTTCAATCTTAAGGTTGAAGAAAAAAGTTTAAGAAAAGTTTTAAGAAAAAAGAAGAGCAAACTAAACACCAAGCAAGCAGATGGAAGGAAATAATAAAGATTAGAGTAGAGATAATGAAAAAGAGAATTTTAAAAAATAGAATCAACAAAATCAAATGTTGGTTTTTGAAAAGATGAACAAAAGTAACAAATCTTTAGCTTGACTGACAAAGAAAAAAAGAAAGAAAACTCAGATTACTAAAATCAGGAATTAAAAGTGGAGCTGTTACTACCGACCTTACAGAAATAAAATGGATTGTAAAGGAATACTATGAACTATTGCACGCCAACAAATTAGATAACCTAGATGAAATGAACAAATTTCTAGAAACACATAAACTATCAAAACTGACTCAAAACTTTCTCAAAAAAAAGAATAGAAAATCTGAACAGATATATAGCAAATAAAGAGATGAAATCAGTAATCAAAAACCTATCAAACAAAAATTCAGGATCAGATGGCTTCATTGGTGAATTCTACTGAACATTTAAATAAAAATTAACACCAATTCTTCTCAAACTCTTCCGAAAAGTAGTGGAGGGAATGCTTCCAAACTCATTCTATGAGGCCAGTGTTATCCTCATATCAAATCCAGACAAAGATATCATAAGAAAAGAAAATGATACACCACTATACCTTATGAAAGCAAATGCAAAAATCCTCAGCAAAATACTAGTAAACTTAATCCATCAGCATACTAAAAGGATTATACACTAAAACCAACTGGGATGTACCCCAAGAATGCAAGGGTGGTTCAACATATGAAAATCAATACAATATGCCATGTTAATAAAATATAAGGGGGAAACACATGATCATCCCAATTGATAAAGAAAAAGCATTAGACAAATTTGATATCCTTTCACGATGAAAATACTGAACAAACTAGGAACAGAAGGGAATTTCCTCAATATGATAAAGGACATCTATGAAAAATCTGCAGCTAATATCAATTTTAATGGTGAAATACTAAAAACTTTCCCCCAAATTCAGGAACAAGAGAAGACAACCACTTTCACCACTTCTATTCAACATTGTACTGGAAGTTTTAGCTAGGGAATTCAGGCAAATAGAATGGAATGGAATGGAATAAAGCAAAATGGAACAAAACAAAATGAAATGATACAATGTGATACTATGCCATACCATACCGTGCAATATAATGCATCCAAATTGGAAAGGAAGAAGTAAGACTGTCTCTACTAAGGGAGATTTTATGATTTTTATATCTAGAAAATCCTAAAGAATCCACCCGCCTTAAAAAACTATTGAAGCAAACAAATCAATTCAGAAATGTTGGTGGAAACAAGATCAACATACAAAAATGATTTGTATTTCTATACATTAACAATAAACAATCCAAAAATTAAATTAAGAAAATAATTCCACCATTTACAATAGCATCAGAAAGAATAAAATACTTAGAAATAAATTTAACCAAGGAGATATAGAACTTGTACACTAAAAACTACAAAAGGTTGTTCAAAGAAATTAAAGAAGCCTTAAATAATGGAAAGACACCCCATGTTCATGAACTGGAAGACTTAATACCATTAAGATGGCATTACTAACCAAAGCAATCTACAGATTCAGTGCAATCCTTACCAAAATCCCAACTGCATTTTTTGCAGAAACGTACATGCTGGTTCTAAAATTCTTATGGAATTGCAAGAGACCTCTAGTAGCCAAAACAGTATTGAAAAATAAAAATAAAGTTGGAGGATTCACATATCTCAATTTTAAAATCTTCTACAAAGCTACAGTAATCAAGATAATGTGGTATTGACATAAGGATAGGCATATAGGTCAATGAAATAGAACTGAGAGTTCAGAAATGGACCCATATATCTATGATCAATTGATTTTCAGCAAGAGTGCCAAGACCATTCAATGGGAAAGGAATAGTCTTTTCAACAAATGGTGCCAGAACAATTGGATATTCACATGCAAAAGAACAGAGTTGAACTCATCTCACACCACATACAAAATGAACTCAGAATGGATAAAAGATCCAAATGTAAGAGTTAAAACTATAAAACTGTTAACAGAAAACATAGGGGTAAATTTTCATGACCTTGGATTTGACAATAGATTCGCAGATATGACACCAAAAATATAAGCATCAAAAAAAAAAGTAGGTATATTGGACTTCATCAAAATTATAAACTTTGTACATCAAACAACAGCATCAAGAAACGAATCCCCTTAAAATCTGACAAACTTTCAGGAATTATTTTTCTCCATTTTTTCTCTCTCTCGCTCTTTTATTGATTGGAAATACAACTTTTTAAATTGATCCTCAAACGTTTTTTAACTATTCTTTCCTATTTTCTATTAGTAATCATTTGCTTTACTTTCTGGGAGCTTGCTTTTTCTCTACATTATGACATATATTAAAAATTCCTGCTATCGTCTTTTTTAATTCCTAAGAGTTCTTATTTCTGAGTGAGTTTTTTGGTTTTTCGGTTTTTTTAATATTTTAATTTTATTGGAGTATAGTTGATTTACAATGTTGTGTTAGTTTCAGATGTATAGCAAAGTGATTCAGTTATACATATACATATATTCTTTTTCAGATTCTTTTCTCATATAGGTTATTACAGAATACTGAGTAGAGTTCTCTGTGCTATACAGTAGGTCCTTGTTGGTTATCTATCTTATATATAGTAGTGTGTGTATGTTTATCCCAAGCTCCTGATTTATGCCTCCCCCCGCCCCCCCGAGTGGGTTTTTTGTTTGTTTGGTTTTGGGGTTTTCTGGCAACATCACTTTTTGCCCCATGTCTGCAGCATACTATCACTGAAAACATTTATGACATTTTTTAGAAAAATAAGATGATATCTTTCCTATGTGGTCACTGTTTCCTCCAAGTTACCCTTTTCTGTTTGTTTCAGACAAATAAAATCACATTAGATGATTTCCCCCAGCAATTAGCTGATCCTTGGTTAAATGTTTATATTAAAGAGAGGGAGACTAAGTAGCTGTTTGGAAGTTCTGAGTGCATGGATGGTACTTGATTCTGGACCTCACTCTACGGTGACATGGCTGGCTTGTTTTTTAGGAAACACCAATGCCAGTATCTTCAGATCTTTCATTTTGGACTTGTCAGATAACACAAAGAAAATTCTTCAGCTTCCTGTCTAGCTGCCGAACGTGTGGGAGCTAAGTAGGCAACTCAGCAACCAGTACATATACATTTATTTAATCCCCTACTTTCTGTACAGTATTCCTATCTTTGGCAATCAAGAGGCTCTCTCTTTTACCTGTGCCAGAAACAAATCATCCAGTCTCCTGTTGGAGTGGGAGAGGGACAACAGTCAGCCTGGGTAGTAAAGAAGTATCTAGAATTCAACTGCTTCTTAAATATTTTTCAATTCTTCTTAATTTAGCCTTCCATTCACCCCACTTCCAAAAATATAGAGGGACTCTATGGATTATATCAAGCTGATTCTTGTTTTTTCTCACTGCTTGAATAGAAATAATCTTTTTCCATCAGTCTTTCCATGCCAGTTACTACTAAATTATCTGCTTTCTAGCTTCCAAAATGTTGTTGCTTTGTTTCCTTTCCCATGCTATAGATTTAGTGGAGTTTTGGGAGGGAGAAAATTATGGATGCATGTGTTCAATCTACCATATTTATGCCCATATTTACCAATTTCTTTGTTGATCTTTCCTTCTTGTATCTCAGTCTCTCTTTCCAGGCTCATTTTCTGTACATCTTTTAGATGTTCCTTTAATAAAAATCTGTTGGTCATTAACACTCTCAGTTTTTATTTATCAGAAAATGCCTATTTCACCCCATTCTTGGTATTCTTTCTGCATACATAATTAACAGTTATTTCCTCTCAACACTGTCTTCAGTCTTCAATTAATACGTGTTGGAAAGTCAGCTATCATCTTGTTATTCTTTGTAGGTAATGTCTTTTACTCTGGCTGCATATAAAATCTTCTCTTTGTCACTGATATGCTAGAGTTTCACAATAATGTATCTATGTTTAGAATTTTTTTTTTTTTAATTCCTGCATGGTCAACATTGTGCTTCCTGTATTTGGAATTCAACTCTCATCAGTTCTCTGAATTCATCACCTATTATCCCTTCAAGTATCCTCTCTTCTTCATTCTGTTTTCTTCTTTAGGACATTATTTCTTATATAGTTTTCATCTCCTTGTGTCTGTTAAATTCTGGGTAACATCTTCAGATGTTTATTGACATTTACTAATTCTCTCTTGGTATGTGTAATTCACTAATTAAATCATTCATTGAGAGTTTTATTTTAATAGTTATATTTTTCATTTTAAAGGCTATAGGTTTTTTTCTTTTGCAAATCTGTATGATCATTTTTATAGTTTCATATTGCTCATTTATTTATATGACCCCTACCTTTTATTTCTTTGAACATTTTCTATTTAGTGATTTTGTGCTGTTTAGCTGAAAACTCCAATATCTGAGGGCCTACTGAGTTTAAGATTTTTTTCCTGCTGCTTTGTTCCTGTGTGTTGGTGATTTTTGAGTAAGAGTTCTTTTCTGGTTTATCTTTATCTGTGGAAATACTGAGGACCTAAGCTGGGGTGCCCTCCTTCTGATAGTATTTGCCTCTGATTCTGTCTGCAGCCAGGACTACCTATCTTCACACACTTACTTATGTGTTATTGGCTTTTCAAACCATTGAGAGCTATAAGGTAGCTCTTTAATACGTGAAATCTAAACACCTTTGGCCCCATGATAGTTGAGAAATGCAGTTCATGTAATTTCAAGTTTTTAGACACCAGTAGTTTGAGAGTTGATTAAAGATAGTGAAATAGTTTGTGTTTCTCTGAAGTAGAAGATGATAAAGAAAAACACATTTTTTATATGAGCATTCATCTATGTTTAAAAATAATTGATTTTAGTATCCTTTTCTTCAGATATTAAAAGTTATTTTCCTAAAGAATCTAAATATTTCACATAAAGACTTTCACGTATAGGATTTTTTAAGGCTTAAATTTTTCTTAAATTTTAACCTTCGGAACTTAAATATTTTATCTGCTAAGTTTTTGGAGAACTCATTTTCCTAGATGGAATAAAAGCTCCTCAAAAAATAGTTGAAGTAACACAATACTATATATAAAATAGACAACCAACAGGGACCTACTGTATAACACAAGGAACTCTACTCAATATTCTGTAATAACCTATATGGGTAAAGAATCTGAAAAAGAATGAATATATGTATATGTATAATTGAATCACTTTGCTGTGCACCTGAAACTAACACAACATTGTAAATCAACTATACTCCAATAAAATTAAAACACAAAACAAAATCAAACAAACGAAAAAATGGTTGAAGTAGCAGGAATGACATTGCTTTAAAAACTGATAAAAGAAAAAGCATTTGAGATGGTTGTCAGTTGTTTTTCTTATTAATTTGTAGGCATTCTTTATATATTTGGGATGTAAATCTTTTGTTGGATATACAAGTACATTCTCCCACTCTGTGGCAGGCCTCTTTACTCACTTAATGGGATTTTTTAAATGAGAAGATCTTAATTTTAATGTTACCCAACTTATCAATTTTATCCCTCTACATTTGTTTGTGTCTTGTTTAAGAAATGTTTGTCTAACTCAAGGTCATCAGGGTATTCTCTTATGTTTTTTTAAAGATGTTTTACTGTTTTACATTTCATAATTAGATTTACAATTAGATTTATAATTCATCAGTGTTGTATGCAATATGTGCTCTGAATCAAGATTCCTTTCCCTCCATTGTAGTAGCCAAATGATCCATTATTATTTATTGAAAAGACAATTATCTCCCTTGCAGTGTAATCTTTGTCACAAATCAGTGGCCAAGTTTGGGTCTATTTCTAGACTGCACTGTTTGATTGGTATATTTGCCTGTCCTATATCATTACCATCCTAACTAAACTGTTGTGTCTTTATAAAGTTTCTTGGTACCTGGTATAGTTAAGTCCTCTCTATTTGTCCTTTCCAAGAGTATATTAGCTGTTTTGACACTTTGCATGCCCTTATATGCTTTAGAATTGTCTTATCAAGTTTCCCTGCCCAATTACGGAATTTTGATTAGATTTTTAAGATCATAGATTATTTTGAGGAGATTTGATATTTTTACAATATTGAGTTGTTTAGTCTATAAATGGACTGTCTTTCCATTTATGTAACTTTTCTTTAATTCTCCAATAATATTTTATATTTTGTGCCTTGAGATTTTGCACATTTTAAAAGATATGTTTCTAGGTATTTCATTGTTTGATGCTATTATAAAGGTAATCTTTTGAAAATTTAATATTCTAACTATTCTACTTGATGATGGCATATAGAAATATAAGTAATCTTTGAATATTGACCTTTGATACTGCAAGTGTATTAAAATAACCTATTATCTCTAGTAATACAGCTGTAGATTTCTTTTTTCTTTTTTCTTTTTTTTTTTGGGGGGGTGCTTTACACAGTGAAGGTTTATTTCTCACTCATATTATAGTCTCGTGGCCTGCAGCAATGGCTTAGAGATCCAGGGTCTTCAGCATGAGGCCTGCACGGTCACTAAGGGCATTCTAAACTTGTTTCAGTCTCAGACAGAAACCTAGCACCATTTCACCATTAAACACATTGTTAGATGAACATACAATGAGACTTTTGTTTGTAAATGCACTTTATCAAACAAATTGCCTTCTGGTTTATTAATAACATTATCATGAGAGATACTGAATTTTATTAAATGAATTTTCTTCATCTATTAAAATAGTCTTATTTTTTCCTTTATTCTGTTAGTATGGTGAAGTACACTGATTTTTCTAATGTTAAATCAATGCTACTTTCATCCAATAGCTCCAATTTTGTCAGATATGTAATAATTTTTATATATGTTTTATTTGATTTGCTAATGTTTTGTTTAGAATTTTTATAACCATGTTCATGAATGAGATTGACCTGTAATAAATCTTTCTCTTAATATCCTTTTCTGCTTTTGTTATAAAATTCATACTGGCTTTTTCATAAAATGAGTCATTTTCATATATGTGTGGATTTTCTAGTTATTATCACTCTGGATTTTACCTCTCTTATATTTTGACTGAGTAAGTCTTGTCATCTTTTTTCTCTCTCCAGTATCACGAAGCAGATGTTTTCATATATTGTTTCAACTTTCAGATTTCCTCAGTGATAAGGGTTAGTTTGAATATCTTACTATGTGATTCCCAGAAGCCTCTTCATTTGCTTTTCATCACAGAAAACCCTGGACTCTTTACATGGAAACTGTCACCTCTGGTTGTTACCTTAGAAGGAATTATGGACCTTTTTTTACCTTCCAATAAATCAGGTCTTTAGTCATTACTCCAGGGTGTCATTATTTATCAGAGCCTTCATCTTTCTGGAGCTGACGGTGAAATGCCTCAGGCTAGTAAATAATTTAACATGTGCTAGATGTCTGTCCTGTGCAAGGTACTGTGAAAAGCAAGGTGCTGCTGGTACCAAAATAAATATGAGATTCCCCAGATTTCAAGGAGCTCACTCCAAAAGAGGATATTAAAGTATAATATCAGCATAGCATGATAGGCGGAAAGGTGAAAGTAATTAAGGAGTACCAAAGAGACAAAGAGGATGAAGACAAAATTGAGACTTGAGGAGCTAGGAAAAGATTATGATAAAAGATGATCCTGAAATGAGTAAGAGAGAATGAGAAGGAATTTGATAAAAGAGGAGGCAGAGGGATCAAAGCAGAACGAGCATCTTGTTACTGTCCAGTGTTCGTAAACCCAGGAAACACGGCACATTTTGACTGAATCAAAGAGTTTGGGTGGAGGTGGGAATGGGGGGCATTGAACTGATTAAGCTGGTTACTTCAAATGTGATCCTTTCTGAGGCGCCAATATTTTTAGTAAAATACTAAGATGATAGGAAGAAAAAGCCACCAGTAAAAAGAGCAGCCCTTCCTGTCTTCTTGGGCAGTGTTGACCTCCCGTTGAGAATGGGTCGTGCTGCAGGGCCTAGAGGCAGGAACTCACTTGCTCTCTTTGTGACTTGGATTCCTGCCCTATTACCTGGCATACAGTGAGAGACAGTGAAGTTGCAACAATGGGAAAACAAGGAGCTTGCCTAGTAAGATACTGCTTGTTTTTTAGCCTTTCATCCTAGGTGTGGCTTCTCAGATGCTGTTCTTCTGCCTTGTAAAAATAAAGGGGGTGCCTTCTGATCCTGAGGAAGATGAGTCACCTTCTTGTATCTTGTGGCTACCAGCCTCAAGGACCCCACCCTCCCCTCTTTTAGAGAGTTTTATTTATCTACAATGTACTTAATGATTTTGGCTTGAGCATGCTCTGATATTTAAATAAAGGGACTTTGCCACAAAATGCCCCAAGACATTTCGGTCTGTGTACAATATGGGATTGGCAGGCAAAAGGTGGACTTGAAAGGATTACACTTCTCATCCTCCATCTTGAAAAGACTGTGATATTTATCCACACTCCCTTACCCACTACTGATTGAAAAACTGTTCCATTTGAAGCCAGGTTTTATGTTTCTTGCTTATAGATTTTACATGCAAATGTCATTTTACCCATCTTGGACCACATACTTCTTGATCACTTGTATTAGCATGAGTGTAGAGATGGAGGAGAGTGAAAAAACTTTGGTTTCTAATTAATCTCACTATTGAAAGGTAAACATTTTCATGTATAGCCTATGTATAACTATTTAATTATCACTGGGTATGGCCTGCATAGAGGGTTTTATTGATCCAGACATCATAGAGGCAAGACTTTCTGAGAAAGGCTACCTTGGTGGTAAACAGAAGTGATGTTGAGGTTTGAGAAAGAGAGAAGACAATTTCAAGAGCTCCTGAACAGAAATTTCCCAATTCCCCATTCCTGACAAATCTGGAAAGGAGGTAAACCCTTATACAACATAAGATTTTTCTCTCCTGGCATCGGCAATGTCTCTGCCTTCTCTGTCAGCTAATCCAAGCCAGGTAGTTGCAAAATGTATGTGCAGAGAAAATGACAGTAGGTGTGGGAATGGATGCAATGGAGGTGATTGTGGAAGTACAAGGACATTATGAACCTTTCTTCTGCTGGTCATTCTGGAAAAATAATAAACATATCACGTTAAAAAGCCATGGTGTCTTCTCCAAAAAGACTCACAAGGGATGTTGAGAAATCTTTCCCTTGCTTCTGGGGTGAGCAGCAACTGGAAATCAGGGGTATGATGAGATAAGTTAAAATTCCATGCACAATTATTTGTATCTTCATTTCCTGCTAGTCCTGGACTTCTCTGTATGCTCTAGTGATACCATATATAGTTACACAAAAAATCAACACTCTTCAGGTTTCTGTTTCTTTTCTGCTTTTGATCCACTCCACTCACCTGATCACAGATCTACTACTCCTCTTCTAAAACTGAGCTGACTACAGTGCATTGCCTCTACCATGAGATCTTCCATATTTTCTATTTTGCCCTCCACCCCAGCCTGAATTAAAACTTCCTAAGATTGATTTTAATTTTACATTTACATGGAATATTCTATCTACCTCAATTGTAGTTTTCAGCACATTGTATTATAACTGTCTACTTCCATCTCTGCGTAACCTACAGTCAGAAATATTTTAGGGCAAGACCTATATTTTAACCTCTACATCCCTGGCACAAGCACAATACATGGTACGTATTAGGTGCTTATTAAATGGTTTGTGAACAAAACATACCTGAATACCAGTCCTAAAGAGTGGCAATTCTATTGAGTGAACACGACCTGGGTTGATGAGCTAAGAGGATGCAGGACTTACTAGTCCCCTTATTGATGCATACATGCCTTCATTCATAATTCTAAGAACACATTCTTAGTAAATACATAATGTTGTAAAAGGTAGAATTACAGGATGTCCAAGAAAGGCCCAATTCCATCACTGGTCTCACTATGTTAATTTCTGCATATGGTGACATTCAAGGCTGGGGTCTCTTTGTGGATACAGAGCAACAGAGTCTTCATATAGATCACCTGTCTGAGCTAAATAATATAAGCAGACTAGGAGATATCATTGCTCATAAAATAGCCAAAAATCTACATGAGCGCCGGGAAATATTAACAATACAAAAAACCTGAGGATTCTTAGCAGAAAAAAATCCAGGGATCAGATTGACAGACCACCTAAATAAGACACTGGGAGTAATAATTATCCATTAAACTACAGGGACCAAACAGCTGCATATTTCGGCTTAAATGTCATTTAAAAAGCAGTGAAGATTAGCAAATACATTCTCAAAAGGTAAATCCCTGCAAATACCATGCTAAGAAGGCAACCATGGGAGTTTACTACATAGCTGGGTCTCTAAAAATTATAGTTCTCAGGTAAAATAAAAAATACCAACAGAAAAAGAAAAAAACATTGAGGAAAACAGACATATACATAAAATGACATGAAAAGTTTCACAGATGCATGCCAGGGTTATCCGTGGCCCGCCTAGTGGCCGGTATGGTTGCAGACATACAGGGCTTGCAGTAAACAGTTCCTCTGGGGCAACCTGTTTGACAGGGATCTGTCCATGATTAGAGAAGCTGTGGTATCAGATAGAGACAGCGCTGTCCTGGGCAGAAGGAGCAAAAGCAAGAGCTGTAGGTGAATAAAAGTATAAAGGGCTTTGGAGGTGTCGGGTCGGGGCTGGCTAGTTGCGGCTGCCCGCTAAAGCAGGAGCAATGGGGGCTGGGCCGTTTTGCGTTGAAGGGCATGGGTCAATGGATTTCAAGAAGTAGGTGTGTTCCTTGGCGACAGCCCACAGGTGGCTGTGAAGGTGACTCCGGAAGGGTTTTCCTGGCTAAGTTCAGCTGCTGACCTGCTGTAAGGGCCAATTTGCAGGGCTGGGCGCTAGGGGGTGGTGACGGGGCAAAAGCAACAGGGCACTTCCTTCGAGCCGGAATCGAACCAGCGACCTAAGGATATCCTCGTGTGTCAGATCTACAGTCCTCCGCTCTACCAGCTGAGCTATCGAAGGGTGCACACTAGTTAGTGCTGGGTCCTTCATTTTTTTTCTGGAAACGACAGAGGCCAAGGCTCTGGAAGGCCCCGGGTGCAATACGCCCTAGGTTAATTGGAAGCCCCTTGGCAGGGAGCCGTGCACACGCCGGGGATCCGTGGTGGCCAGGCATCCCGGGGAGGCGATTTTCAGAATGCCTGGGCCCGGGCCGCCACCTGTTGACTCATTTTCTCTCCCCTGGGCTCTTTCCACAGGGAGAGACCAGGACGACAGCCCTCGGTGGCCAGAAAGCCGGTAAGAGGGTGAAGGGAATGGGGGCGTTGGTGAAACCCACACGGATGAGTGGGTCGGGTAGGGGCGGGCTTGCGGAGGGAAGCAAGGGAGAAGAATGCATCACCAGGCAGGCACGGTCGCTGAAGGGCCCTCGAGGAGTTTCTGAGCTAGCCCCCCGCCCCACCCAATCACATACCCATCCCCTGGTGCTGGGGCGTCATCACCCCCGCCATGTAACCTCGACCCGACCCTGTTGCCCACCGTGAGCTGGGCTCACTTTTCCGCGCAGTGAGATTTCCTGGAAGTGAGGGAGAAAGGATGTCCGCATAAGTACCCAGCCGTCTGGCCCGCTGCAGGCCGTCTGGGGACTTGGCTCGCGTTCTCTGCCCACAGACCCGGATTACTCTGGCAGAGGCGGCGGCTCCCTGAAGTAGCTCAAGATTCTGTGGGCTTCCTGGACAGGCAGAGCACACCGTTGTCCAGGTCGGACCTTTTGCCCTCGCTCCGCGTCTTTGACAAACGTTTCAGATCCCATCTGGTGTGTGCCCGCCACCTGACACCGCTCGCTCACCCACCCAGCTCAGGTCGCACAGAAGTACGGCAAGCCACACCCAAGTCACCTGTCCTCTGATGCCTGTGTCGCCACCCCTGATCGGGAGACCGGCAGGTCTGCACCTGCGAGGATGAGGGCCATGTCTGCGGAGGCCCCCTCCTGCCCGCTGTGAGGCCCCAGACAGGAGGAGGTGGCCGTGCCGGGCTCACCGGGGTGTGTCCAAGTCACCAGAGTCCACCTCCCAACCACGGGCACACACCCCCCCGTTATATCCCCTAAAAACCAAAGCTAGTTCCCCCAAACCTGGGAACCTTCTCTCCCTCTCTCGAGGATGAGGGAGAGAGAGAGAGAGAGAGACGGAAGTTGGAGAGAGAGATGGACGGAGATACACAGAGACTGCAGTTGTTGGGCTAGACAGAAGAGAGAAGCCATGGACCATCCTAGGACTAGGCAAAGTAGGAAAGAGAAATTGAGTGGGAGGATTTTCAAGAAGAACGCCTTGGTTGTCCGCGACCCATGTGATGGCCCGTGTGCTTGTTGGGCTCCAGGGCTCCCGTGTGGACACATGTTTGTCGGATCTGTCCACGTTGAGCAAAGTGGTGGTGGCAGAGGGGGCGCTGCTCTCCCTGGGGAGAGGTGAGAGAATAAAAGTGTTAAGGGCTTGGGAGGTTGACTGGCTGGCTGGTGGGGGCACTCTGCTAAGGCAGGAGCACGGGGATGTTGTGGACTGAGGGGCATATGTCTGTGGATTTCAGGAAGGAGGGGTAAGTGGTTCTGGAAGGGCTTTGTTGGCTTTGTCCGGTGAGCATGAGCATGCTCTTGTAGTGCAGGCGGAAGGGCCAATTTGCAGGGCAGAGGCAGAGGGCGTGGCCCTCATGATGGGGCAAAAACTACTAAAGCACCTCCTTCGAGCTGGAAGCGAACCAGCGACCTAAGGATGCCTACACGTCATCAAGCTTACAGTCCTCCGCTCTACCAGCTGAGCTACCGAAGGGTGCACAACCACCCATCCACTGACAAGCACTGGGTCCTTTCTTTTTGCAGAAACGGTGGAGACCAAGGAACTGGAGCCTCACCGTTCCTCAAAGGGGAACACCGCCTCTAAGCTCCTCCCCCCATGCCCTCCATCCCACCCCAAGCCCTGCTCCCGGCTCTGTACACCCCTCAGCTCGCCACTCACTCCAGACAGGGGCCGTGGTGCCCACCTAAACCTAGTTTTACTTTTCCGCGCAGTGAGGGCTCCTGGGAAGTGATGGAGAAAGGACGTCGGGCTAGACCTGTCTGGGGGCTTGGCTCGCGTTCTCTGCCCACAGACCCGGATTACTCTGGCAGAGGCGGCGGCTCCCTGAAGTAGCTCAAGATTCTGTGGGCTTCCTGGACAGGCAGAGCACACCGCTGTCCAGGTCGGACCTTTTGCCCTCGCTCCGCGTCTTTGACAAACGTTTCAGATCCCATCTGGTGTGTGCCCGCCACCTGACACCACTCGCTCACCCACCCAGCTCAGGTTGCACAGAAGTACGGCAAGCCACACCCAAGTCACCTGTCCTCTGATGCCTGTGTCGCCACCCCTGATCGGGAGACCGGCAGGTCTGCACCTGCGAGGATGAGGGCCATGTCTGTGGAGGTCCCCTCCTGCCCTCTGTGAGGCCCCAGACAGGAGGAGGTGGCTGTGCCGGGGCTCACCGGGGTGTGTCCAAGTCACCAGAGTCCACCTCCCAACCATGGGCACACCCCCCTCCCCTGTTATATCCCCCAAACACCAAAGCTAGTTCCCCCAAACCTGGGAACCTCCAATTCCCATGGGGGGTGGAGGGCATGGGCACATCCAATGGAAATCTTAGTATCTCTCTTTGGTCCCTGTCTGCTGGTCTCTGCATATGGTGACATTCGAGGCTGGGGAACCTTTGTGGCCACAGAACAGTAGGTTCCTCCTGAAGGACTCCTGTGGGAAAGCAGTGGCACTACTCCCTGGACCCTGGAAACTCCACAGCCCCAGGCTCAGCTCCTCTTGGTCAGCAGTGGGGCAGCGGGGAAGACTGCTGCTGCAGAGGAGACCTGGAGACGAAGATATGCGGGAAACGCAGTCTGGATGCAGAGGCAGAACCCGAACCAAAAAGGAGCTCGCGGCCGCAAGGGTCAGGGGAGGGCAGCGGCTGGGCCCCAGGGCCTGCAGAGAGCCACACTCCCATCACCGTTCCTCTGACAGTGCTTTCCAACTGTATCTCCAGCCTTCAGGAGTTTCCCTCCCACAGGAGAGAAAAGAGCAAGGGCCACTCCTTGGCTTTCCTCTCTGCACCCACATGCCCTGACAACCCTCCCCCAACCAGCACCATCCCTGAAACCCGGCTCGGTGGCGGTGGAGGGAGGAGGGTGTGGAAGGCTGTAGCCTCAGGGGCCCAGCACTTAATTCAGCCAGCTGGTCAGAAGGCACAGGCTAGTGGCCTGTGTCAGGAGGACAGTCGATGTGCGCCTCCAGGATCACACATCCGGCCACCAAGCCCCACTCCCTGGCCCTTTCTGCTCCCTGCCTTCAGCCACCATTATCTGCCCCCTGACCCCGGCCTTTTCCTACTCTCAGGTCTCTTTCTCAGGTCTCAGCCTTTCCTTTTGCTCACAAACTCCCTTCCTCTCCCAATCTCCCCCTCTCCCTTGCAGTCGCTCTCCCTCGGTCTCTCTCTGTCTCTATCTTTATCTCTGTCTCTATTTCTCTGTCTCTCCATCAGAAGTAGCAGGGGAATTGGTGCAGGGGTTTTTCCCACAACTGTACAGAGTGTGAGCAATCGTTGCTCTTGCAGAAGGAACTCAAACCTTCCTGCGGCAGCAAGAACAGGTGTGAAATTTTGAGGAATTTGAAGTTTTCCCGTGGCCTCAGCCTTGTTCTCTGACTGACAGGAGAGCTGAATGGGGCCTCTGAAGTTTTCATCGTGACTTCAAGCCTCCTCCCCTGTCCTGAGAGCCCTGGTGTCTTTTGCTTCTGCCAGTGCCAGCGGCTCTTGATGCAGGCGCACAATTGGCAACGGCTTGGCAAACCTCAGGGTAGCAGTCCTGTCCCACAGTATATAAAGCAAATGGTGAAGAAGGTTTTCTGTCTCCCTAAGTTTATATATTTATGATCATTCAAGAGAGACACAGAAAGAGAGAACAAGTTTGAGAATGAGGGAGAGAGAGAGAGAGATAGTTGGAGAGAGGGATGGACAGAGATACACAGACACTGTGGTTGGGCTAGACAGAAGAGAGAGGCCATGGGCCATCTTAGGACTAGGCAGAGTAGGAAAGGGAAATTGAGTGGGAGGATTTTCAAGAAGAATGCCGTGGTTGGTTGTCCGTGACCCATGTAATGGCCTGTGTGCTGGTCGGCCTCCAGGGCTCACAGTGGGCAGCTCCTGTGTGGCCACGTATTTGTCAGGGATCTGTCCACGTTGAGCAAAGCAGTGGTGTCACAGCGGGCACTTCTCTCCCCGACGAGAGGTGCGTGAATAAAAGTTTAAAGGATTTGGGAGGCTGAAGGGTCTGGCTGGTTGGGGCTGCTAAGGGTGTTTTTGGTTGAGAGGCATGTGTCTCTGGATTTGGGGAAGGGACAAGTGGCTCCAGAAGGGCTGTGTCGGCTTTCTCCTGTGAGAATGAGGGTGCTCTTGTAGTGCAAGGGGAAGGGCCAATTTGCAAGGCAGAGGCAAGGCGGCACTAGGCAGTGGTGGGCCAAAAGCATCAGGAGCACTTCCTTCAAGCCGGAATCGAACCAGCGACCTAAGGATGTCCACACGTGGCAGGTCTACAGTCCTCCGCTCTACCAGCTGAGCTATCGAAGGGTGCACACTGGTAAGTGCTGAGTCCTTCCATTTTGCAGAAACGACAGAGGCCAACGCACTGGATGGCCCCAGGTACAACATGCTTTTGGTTGGTTGGAAGGCCCCTAGGCAAGGAGCAGTGCATATGCTGGCTCCGTGGATGTCAGGCATCCTGGGGCGGCAATTTTCAGAATGCCTGGGACTGGGCAGTCACCTGTTGACTCATTTCCTCTACCTCCCCGCCCTGTCCCTTTCTACACGGAGTGGCTGGATGACGCCCTTCCCAGGCCAGAAAGCCAGCAAGAGGGTGAGGGGAAAGGGGACGTCGGACAAACGGATGCGTGGGTTGGTTGGGGGCGGGCTTGCGGAGGAATGGAGCGCAGAAGAACGCAGCCCACAGGGTCACAGAAGACCCCTTGAGGAGGAGCACAGCCTCTAAGCGCCTCCCCCCATCCCACCCCAGCCCTCGCCCCCAGTTCTGTACCCCCCTCACCTCGCCACTTACTCAAGACCGGGACCGAGGTGCCCACGTAGACCTAGTCTTACTTTTACGCGCAGTGAGGCTTCCTGGGAAGTGATGGAGAAGGGATGTCGGGCCAGGCGGGCCGGGGGTGGAGGGAAGGGGGTGGGGGACGACGACGACGCCACGCCCATAGGTACCCATCGGCCCGGCCCGCTGCGGCCAGCCTACGGACTTGGATCCCCTTTTCTGCCCACAGAGCAGAATTTTTTTCAGTATCTGTTTCTTCAGCATCCATCTTCCACTCCCTGCACCCTTCAGTTCCCTTCCTTCAGCCTCCTTTGTTTTCCCCACCTCCTTCCTGCTACCAGGTGTATTTCTGATCCCTAAGCCTGTGTTTTTCTCTCAAACTTTCCCCCTTCTTGTATATCTGTTTCTCACTTTCTTTCTATCTCTCAGGGTGTCTGGCTCTCTGTTTTGATTTTTTGGTCTGATTTTTCTCTGAAACTTTTTTTCACTGTTTCCTTCTTTGTTTCTCTCTATGTCTCTTTCTCTTGCTTTTTGTCTCTTTTTTTTTTTTCTGTCTCTCTATATTTCTATTTCTATATCTCTATGTCAGAATTTGCAGTGTATTTGTTCCTGATTCACCTATTTTCAGCAGTCATTGCTCTTTCAGGTGGAACTAACACTTTCTGGGTGCAATGAGAGCAGTGTATAGGGCAATAGATATTATCTGAAGTGCAGGCTGAGAGAAGCCAGTGGGAAAATAAAGGAAGAGGTCCAGAAGTTTAGGAGTAGTTATCCTGGATGTGTTTTTATTTATGTATGCTCAGATTCTCTTGGGCTTTTGCTGCAAGTTTCTTTTACTCTCCAGTTTTGAAGAAATCTTTAATGGCAATCAAAGAAATTTTGCTAGGATGAAACGTACGTATCTCTGGATTTAATTATTAATAAAGTAGTACAATTGGCTCACCGATTGTAACAAAATGTATTATACCAATGCAATTTGTCATTAGAAGGGAAAATAGTGGAAGAGGAGCATAGAGAACATATACATGAGAACATTCTTGACAATGTACTCAATTTTCTTTTACAGAAAACTGCCTCCAAACAGAAATAGTATTAACTGAAAAATTAATAAATTGATTTTGTCCATGTATATTCATTTATGTGTATACAACTGCTGGAAAGAATGTTCTTGGGTAAACAATAAAGGATGGCATCTAGTGCACAGTTAGAGGGGATGGTCTTAGCTAGGATGTTGGATACGTCATCCACAGTAACAGGAGGAATGAAAGTATTCAGGTGCCTGTAAATGGGTACCTTGTAGATGTTCTCCTGTGAATGCTTCTGTTTTCTTAGTGAAATAGAAAGCTGAGAGTGAGAATGTATGCTGAGGTATTGCTATTTTGAAGACACAAGAGAAGGGATGAAAGAGTAGAAGTGAAGGGATTGAGAAAAATAGTAAGATTGTTATGCATATGCACTTGAGATTATTGTCATGAATTTAAATTGAGACCATTTCAGCATCATTGGGTTTCTCTTCATTCTAGTTCAGCTAGGTGAGGGCACGTATTGAATGCTTACATTAAATAAAGATTGCTATTTTGTTAAGTGAGTTTTTCTAAGCAAAAGAGGGACAATCATATTCAGACCCCTAGATCAAGAATTCAGCCAGGAACTTGAAACTTCTCTTGGTGATTCTTTTAAGGACATGGGCCATCTTCGTTCCTTCACCACCTCCTGAAGGTGCTCCCTCCCTTGCCTAAAGATGCTCTCACCTACTAAAGGTGACCTCTCCAAAGGCACACTAAGAAAGGGGCAACACTTTGATTCAACCTGGGTTTCAATGGACATCAAATTGCACCCATCCACTCTCTGGGACCCCCAAAATATGGGCTAGGATCCAAAGTACACTGTACTTACAGTTCAAGCGGTGAAAATGTCTAATAGGAGTTCAGATTATGGGTTAAAACATTCTCAGGATCTCTGAGAGCAAACTGTAGGGGCAGTGAGCTAATTTTCCAAGTTAGTTGTCAAAGATGCTTGATTCAAGTCTGCAAGAATTGAAACATCTCCATCATCCCTGGGGCATTGCCTTTTTGCTGAGTCACATCTCGGGACAGTCTCTCTCAGACCCTCTCTGTCCTTCTCACTTCCCGGCAGAGAAAGATGCAGAGGGAAGGGTAGGAGCTCCATCAGGATATCAGAAATAGGGCTTGGGCGTGAGGAGTCAGAAACATCCCAGAGCAAACAGACCAGTGGGGAGCTGAGGACCCGAGGAGCTGATTCTAAGGTCACTGATGTACTCCAGCAACAGTACACACCCAAGGGCCTGCACCGGCACTCTTGCCGAAGGAGTTAACTCTTTTTTTTTTTTAAACATCTTTATTAGAGTATAATTGCTTTACAATGGTGTGTAGGAGTTAACTCTTGAAGTTTGCTTATAGACTGCGCAGGAAGCTTGTGTGAGTTTCCATTATGAGGAAAAAAATGTAAATAAAATAAAAACAAACACCACTCACTGTTTTCTCCACCTTTTTATCAGTCTCCTTTCACATGTGACAGCTTTCTCTTCTGGGGTTACACCTGTACTTAAAACTTCTGTTTCTTTTTTTTTTTTTTTAATTCAATGCCCCTGTCCATTTTTATTTTATTTATTTTATTTTTTTATTATTTTATATATTTATTTGGCTGCATTGGGTCTTTGTTTCTGCGCGCGGGATTTCTCTAGTTGTGGTGAGCAGGGGCTACTCTTTGTTGCGGTGTGCGGGCTTCTCATCACGGTGGCTTCCCTTGTTGCAGAGCACGGGCTCTAGGTGTGCGGGCTTCAGTAGTTGTAGCACGCAGGCTCAGTAGTTGTGGCTCGCAGGCTCTAGAGTGCAGGCTCAGTAGTTGTGGCACATGGGCTTAGTTGCTCTGCGGCATGTGGGATCTTCCCGGACCAGGGCTCGAACCCATGTCCCCCGCAGCGGCAGGCTGAGTCTTAACCACTGCGCCACCAGGGAAGCCCAGAGCTTCTGTTTCTTACCTAACCCTATCCTCCTGATGAACTTCATCCTTTAAGACTTATCAAAATTATCAAAACTTACTAATTGGCAAAACTTTCCCAAGCCCTATCTGGCCAGAAAACAGGAACCCGCTTGCCTTGAATAGTCTGACCTGAACCTCACTCTGGTACCCTCCGTAACTTATCTCAGCCCCAAACCGAGGACTACAGTAGTATTCCCGTTATTAGACCTCAGTTCTACAACGAGCAAAGCTGTTACTTAGCAGCGGTGGGACTCAAACACCCCACCCAAAGTAACTGGAGCCTCATTCCAGTGCCTTAGACCGCTCAGCCACGCTACTTGGCATTGTGTCATAGTGCCTATTCTTTCCCATACTATCTACTTTCTTTTACGTTTCAGCTGTGCTCTATACAATGTGTTCTCGAAATCCTAACTTTATACCTCAAGAGCAAGTGGAGGAAGGGTTCAGGGAACAGCGGAGGCTTATCACAAAAACTTACTTTCCTCATCGGCTCTGAATTTTTCATCTTTCCACCCAGTGCTTAAATGGGAAGAACTTAGTGGACGAATAATGAGTGAATTGAATCTGTGCCACACAGTAGGCTGTGGGCCTTCTGTAGGTGTTACTATGTTTTATTCTTTTAGGCTTCCTCTCAGTCTCGCCACAAATTTCTTAGAAAGACAAACGAAGGCTGACGCTAATTAAAGCCACAAAAATCCTATCTTCGAAGGAGCATGACTTACCAAATGGCGTTTTAGAGCATTTGCAAATGCTTGCGCACCTACTTAAAGCTGGAATCTAACCCACAACCTAAAGATGCCAACGGAGTTCTACAACGCCGCCCCCCTCCCCCATTTTACCAGCTGAGGCATCAAAGAATGCACACATGGGGCTCTGCTGAATTATTTCTTCAGAGAAGCAGAAGCCTCTCACATTGTTTTATACTCTATTCCTAAGACACCTAGAGATGTCTTCTGCTCTCATAGAGAGCAGATGCTCACGCCGTTGGAATTTGACGGTTTTAGGACTTTAGGGGTCGCCCAGGTCGCCACGTTGACATCTCTGCGTTACAAATCCACCCTCTTGTTGCTCCGGAACTTGTGCGGGGGGGGGGGGGGGGATGTGGATGTGAGCAGAATGCAGCGCTCAAGTTCCCTGTTGACAAACTCTGCTCCCCTGGTGGGACCGTCAACGCACCGCGGAGAGCTCTGCCCAGGGCTCCCGAAGGATCTCCGTCTCTAGGCCTCCCTCCTAGCCCAAAGACACAACGGGCTCATTTCTCCGAGAAAAACGTTTTGGTGATAGAAGTCCTACAGCTCCACAGAGGCCTGACTGGGGCTTCCGATTCTGGCAGCTGTCCCCTCCCACCAGGCAGTTTTTACTATCACAGAATATTCTGTCCTCATGCACAGATCACCATCGTTTAATGGTTGACGCCATTTTTCAGAAGATCATTCAGGGTCCTTCAGGTTTTTAACCTGGCTCATCACATCCAAAATAATAATTAAATTATTAGCAGTAGTTCTCAACCCTGGCTGTACAGGAACTTAAAAAAATCCGATGTGGACACCACAGCCTAGACCAATTACATCAGAATCTCTATGGGTGGTATCCAAGCATCAACGTTTTGTAAAGTTTCCCAAGTGCAGCCAACATTAAAAAAAAAAAAAAATGCAGTGCAGGAGGATACTCCAAGAAGCCTGTTCTATTCCTTTACGGAAATCTCACATGTCCTGCCTGTCAAGTCAAAACCTGCTTGGCGCGCAGCTCTTTCTCTGGACACCTCCTGGGACACGGCCAAGAAATGTTATCGCTGGGTTCAATGCTCGGATGGCAGCCGCCTGGCTACTGTTGTCCGATCACGGAAAAGATAGTGTGCTCTACATCTTACCAGTCACTAGACTTTCAATAAAAACAAGGTAAGGTTGTTATAGATTACAACGAGGAACCACATATAAGAAGGGCTCTTCCCCAGTCCCTCTAAATTCATGTCTTTCAGTCCCGTTCTTTCACACGTCTCAGGATGATCCAGGGCTTCTAACTCCCTTATTCCCACCCACACACCTAAAGTGAGCTCTGGACTTAAAGCCTTAGTACTAGGAGCAAATATATCCCCGAAATGACACCTGAGAATAGGTTTTCCGGTTCATGATTGCGCGGATCCTAAATCGTTCATTTAATCGTCAGAGGCTGTCTTAATCAACATAGTCTAAAAGTACTGGCTTCTCTTTGACCTTTGACACGGCGTATAGAAGAGATGAGACAGAGATGCTGCTCCCAGAGCCATTGCGCTCTTCCCAAAGCTTCTGCCCAGGAACTGCGGGGAATGTTGGGGGGCGGGGAACCTTGGGGGAGAGTCTGGCAGCAGTCTCAGAGCCGTCTGCACCAACACTGGAGATTTTCTTCACCTGAGACGAGATGAAGGGAGCGCAGGCCCTGCTCACCCCTGACCTTGTCAGAGACCCCACCCTTGAACCACCGCTATAAAGCTCTCATCAAATCCTCCCGGGTTGGGACACATAGTTTTCGAGGACAGGAGCCCACTGTGTCCCCCTTTGCCTGGCAAGGCGATAAAGCTATCCTTTTCTACTTCACCCAGAACTCTGTCTCCGAGATTTGATTCGGTACCGGTGTACAGAGGCAGAGCTTTTGGTAGCAGGGTCAGTGAGAACGGCGGTATTTTCTTTAAGGATTAGTGTTGGACTCTTCTGGATAACACCTGAACATGCCCTCGGGTTGAGTGGCTTCGGCCTAGACAGAACTCTTCTAGCAGGTGGGGCATGGACCTCTGAGGACAACGTGCGGGGTTCCGCGCTCTCACTGTTCCTGTGCTGCGTGGATTTCCAGTCAGTCTGAGCAAAGTGGCAGGGCCAGGAAGGGAGAGACACTACTGAAACCACACACCTGCGAACTCAGGACCACAGGTTGTTCTGGGAGCTGGCTGAGTCACTGACCGCTGCTGCCCTGGCTCCAGGACATCGTTCTATATTCCTTGAAAATCTGTAGCTGACACCACACTCACAGATGAGCAGTAGCTTCAGTTCTTTCGTATGTGGGTTGATGGAGGATGGAGCTGTTAGCAGTGGGGAAATGTACTGGGTTTAAAATGTTCTGTAATAAAACTCAATTGGAAAAGTGAAAAAAAGACATGAAAGCCTATGTAAAAATCCGATAGAATCTACAGAAAGCTATAACAAATAATTGAATCTAGAAAAGTTGTAGAATACAAGATTAATATTGAAATTAATTGTATATTTACTGTTTATACTATATATACATATATAGAGAGTATATACCATATATATGTGTGTATATATATATATATACATATATATACACACATATATATATATAGTATCTAGCAATGAACAATCAGAAATCGATTTTGGGGCTTCCCTGGTGGCACAATGGTTAAGTAATACACCTGCCAATGCAGGGAACACGGGTCCGAATCCTGATCCATGAAGATCCCACATGCTGTGGAAAACTAAGCCCGTGTGCCACGACTACTGAGCCTGTGGTCTAGAGCCCGCAAGCCACAACTACTGAGCCCGTGTGCCACAACTCCTGAAGCCCGCGCTCCTAGAACCCATGCTCCACAACAAGAGAAGCCACCACAATGAGAAGCCCGCACACCGCAACGAAGAGTAGCCCCTACTCGCCGCAACTTGAGAAAGCCCACACGCAGCAACAAAGACCCAACACAGCCAAAAATAAATAAATAACATAAATAAATTCATTAAAAAAAAAAAAAAAAAAAGAAAAGAAAAAGAAAGAAATCGGGGCTTCCCTGGTGGCGCAGTGGTTGAGAATCTGCCTGCCAATGCAGGGGACACGGGTTCGAGCCCTGGTCTGGGAAGATCCTACATGCCGTGAAGTGACGGGGCCCGTGAGCCACAATTGCTGAGCCTGCGCGTCTGGAGCCTGTGCTCCGCAGCAGGAGGGGCCGCGATGGTGAAAGGCCCGCGCACCACGATGAAGAGTGGCCCCCACTTGCCACAACTAGAAGAAGGCCCTCGCACAGAAACGAAGACCCAACACAACCATAAATAAATAAATTTAAAAAAAAAGAAATCGATTTTGGATTCTTTTAAAAAGCAATCCAATGTACTATAGAATCATTAAATATGAAATACTTAGCATTAAAACGTGTACACTTGTACACCGAAAAAAAAAATGCTGAGAGAAATGAAAGAAAACCTAAATACAAGGAGAAACATTTTGTGTTTATGAATGAGAAGACAATACTGTTAAGATATCAATTATCCTTAAATTGATTTATAGGTTCAATGCAATCCAAATCAAAATAACAACAGGTTTTTTTCCCAGAAAATGACCAGCTGATTCCAAAATTCATATGAAAATCCAAAGACGTAGCATGCTCCAAACAACTTTGAAAAGAAGAACAAAGTTGGAGGACTCACTGTGCCTGACCTCAAGACTTATAAATCTGCTATAATCAAGACCGTAGTATTGGCATTAAGATACAAAAAATAGATCTATGGAACAGGAGTGCAGAGGTAGAACCACAGATGTATTATCAACTAAGTTTTGACCAAATTTCAAAGGCAATTCAGTAGAGAAAAGTAGTCTTTTCAACAAATGATGCTTTAAAAAAACACAGTTTTGATCCCTACTTCACACTGAATGAAAAATTAACTCAAAATGGATCAAAAATCAAAACTATAAAATATTTAGAATAAAATCTTTGTCAATTTGTGTTGGGGAAGATTTCTTAGATGCAACATTAAAAGCATGATCCATCAAAGAAAAATTAAGTACAATGATTAATTGTACTTCATAAAATTAAGAACCCCTGCCCTTCAAAAGACACTGTGAAGAGATTGAGAAGACAAACCAAACACTGGGAGATAATACTGTAGTTGCACCCTCAGTCTTTAGGGAGGATTTTGCCTCATAGAGGACATTTGACAATGTCTGGAGACATTTTCGGTTGTCAAAACTGGGACAGTACTACTGGTGTCTAGTGGGTAAAGGCCAGGGATGCTGCTAAACATTCTGTAATACATATGACAGGCCCCCACTACAGAGAATTATCCAAAATGTCACTATGGTAGAGGCTGACTAAAGTAACAAGTCACAAGGACAAATTTATCTCTTGCCTCCTTTAGGGCATGGGCCAGTCAGGACTATCACCACCTACTAAAATGAACCGATGACTCCTTCTCAAAGGCTTAAGGAAGGGACAACGCCTGGATTCAGACCTGGGGGCAATGGGTGCCAAACCGTGCCCAGTGTACCTTTTGGGTACCAAAGGCAGTGCACATGGGGCAGGAAAGTCATTGTTCAAAGGTCAGAAAGTGAGAATGTTCTTTAAAGAGCTCAAATTCTGCCTTTGAACCCATCCTAGGATATCTTGCGGGCTGTGGGGGGGGGGGGGCGGGGGGGGCGGTCAGGGTACTCTTCCTTGGCTGGCTCAAGCCTGGGAATTGAATCACTTCCCTGAGCTGGTGAGCAGTTGCCTCCCTCGATGATTCGCTTCCTGCTTAACCCATCTCCTTTACTGGCCTGACTTTACCACCTTTACCTGGAGGGAGAGACGGAAAGAGAAATGGTGGTGGTGGTGGGGGGTGCTGTTGTAGCGGGGAGACCAGTGGAAAAATAGAGAACATCCCGTAGGAAACTGTAGGGGTCCCAGAGGCAGTCAGCCGCAGAAACTGCACAGGGACACTTTGCATCTGCCCGAATTTTGCCGGGTTAACACTTAGGAGCAAATGATGAGACAAAGTCTCACTTCACTCCCCGCTCTCCTCCGTGCCCCACCCCAGAGTCTGTAGAGTCTTCCTCCCCAATTCAGCCCGCAGGGAGGGAGGCTGTCGTTTAGATTGGATCGGTTCCTGCTTCTGGGGAGCCTAACCCCACCCCACCCCGCCGGTTTCAAGGGTCTCCACCTCTCCTCAACTTGAACGCCCCAGCTAAATGCCACACCTTTGGCAAGTCCTTATCCGCTCCTGTAGTGAGGACACGGGCAGTGATCGCTTGCGATTAAGAAATAAAACCTTGGCAGCGGTGGGATTCGAACCCACGCCTCCAAAGAGACTGGAGCCTAAATCCAGCGCCTTAGACCGCTCGGCCACGCTACCAAGCCTACACCACAGAATTCTGTACACTTGTTAGTTATACCTTTCTGCCTCTTTTTTTTTTTTTTTTTCCCCGCGTTGTCTTCTACTCCCTGACCCGAAACCATGATTCTAGGCATCACCAAGGGACACGAAGAAAGTTCCTCTCCGCTCTCCTAGGACTCGAACCTGCATTCACCCAACCCAAATAGCTCTTCTCACTCCAGGAACTAAAAGGGAAAGACCTTCAAAACCAAGTATCCGCTCCCGAAGCGCAGCACTTGGGATCTAGAATGTAACATCTTTCCGAAGGCGGGTCACGTCAGCTTCCGCCTGGCGCCCAGTAAGCGCTCAAAAACTGTTGAAAGGACGAATGAACTCCTTGATTTAGACTCCAGATCACTTGGGGATCGCGGTGGTGGAATAAGAAAGAGCCAACTGTCTTTCCCTGTCACCCACCGCGCGCCGCGACTTCAATTCTTTGCTAAATTTTGAGTTTGATACTTTTCGGTTCTGAAGCCGGGAGAGGAGTCTTCGAGTCTCCAGAAGGCATGCCCAGTGCGTGCGTTAAACGACTGGGAAAAAAAAAAAAAAAAAAAGAAAGCTTGTCTCCTAGTTCCCTTTTGCTTCTCTTGGCCGAAAGCGCAAATAGCTGACGCCAATCAGTGCCCGCTCCCTAGTGTCAGCCCAAGCAGAGTCTGCAGTCTTCCTTCCCAGTTCAGCCTGCGGGAAGGGAGGCTGTCTTTTAGGTTGGATCGGTTCCTGCTTCCGGGGGGCCTCCAGTCCCTTTTGTATCTCTGCGTCTCCCATTTCTGCGTCTCCCAGAGAGGTCCCGTTTCCCCTGCGCAGCTGTAGCCATGTGGCGGCTATTATTACTGGCGACTGCGGAAGGAGACGGACTGAGACGTCCTTCCATAGGGACTGAGGCCGGATTCTGAGCCCAGACTGGTACTCAGGGCGCCCAGGATTCCTGAGAACTCTCATGCTCCCGCTCGTCATCCTACCTAGAAGCCCAAGCCTGCCGGCCTCCGGAGGGGAGCCTGGGAACGGGGCCAGAATAGGCGAGAGAATTAGCTTTACACTGTCACGCCTCTTGACACGGAGAAGGGTAGCCACACATCAGTTCTCCAAATGTTTGAGCATCTGTCTAGGGTCCACCAAACTTGAGTTTCCATGTTCCCTATGTGAAAAGGAATTCTTGCTGCTTTTAATTACAACGAAGTGGAAGTTACAGAAGGCCAAGATGCTATGTCTCTTTTGCTACTGTGTGGCAGTAGCTGAGAATTATTTCACAACTACTGCCTAAACTTGCGGGGGGCAGGGGGGCAATAAAAATCATTGCAGCAGAGATCGGTTTTGTATTTTGGAATTCTAACAGGTGACTGAGCAAAAGGCTGGGTGATGGGATTGGGGGATGCTTGGGCCAATTTTCTGCCTTCTAAGGGTAGAAATTGTGGTTCCCTGGTGATATCCGATCACATCCTTCATTTGATAAAATTAAAGCTATTTGGGGGGCAAATTCCACCAAGAGCTTTAAACGGGGAGGTTGTATATGTGTATGTTCTGTGCTTCCCTCTCTCTTGCAAATATGCAGTCTTTGTCAGGGAAGAAGTGCCCAGAATTGGCTTACTTCCCTAAGAATAGACAATTGTCATTGTCTCTTAATTCCCCCAAGAGAAGGGAAAATTAATCCCATGGTGGTGTTGGAGGTTCCCACGACACATAAAGGGGATTTTCCCAGAGCCTCCAGTAAAATTCTATGGTCTTTGTTTTGGGTGGAATTGTGTCCCTCCAGAAGGATATATAGAAGTCCTAATTCCCAGTGCCCCAATATGTGACCTTATTTGGAAATAAGGTATTTACAGAAGTAATCAAATTAAAATGAGGTCATTAGTGTGGGCTCTAATCCAATATGACTGGTGTCCTTATAAAAAGGGGGAAATTTGGGCATAGAGATAGAGATCTCTTCCTGAAGTCCCGTAAGTTTCAACATAAAAGTGAAGGGAACAGGGATTGCAGGAAGACTGCTAACTCAGATTCTCTGTGGGATCTCTGTAAAAGAACCTCAGTGTATTTTCAAGGGTAATAGAGGTAGACATATGGGGGCTGGAGCTCCCTGCTGGTGTGGAAAGAGATCACTGGAGAGGGGCATCTCACCAGTGGTAGAGCGGTGGCCCTCAAATGTTAGCATGCATCACAATCACCTGGAGGGATTATTAAAAAGACAGATTGCTAGACTCAACTCTTGGAATTTCTGATTTAGAAGACCAAGGGCCTAAGAATTTATATTTCTAATAGGTTGTTAGGTGATGCTGATGCTACTAATTCAGGGACCATGCTCTGAAAACCACTGCAGCAGGGATCAGTTTTGTATTTTGGAATTGTAACAGAAATGAGGAAGGCAAACGGAAGGAGTCAAAGATGTGCAGACTTCTTGAAAGCAGTGTGCAGGGAAGAGATGTGTGCTCAATATGGTGGCAGTGGGGAAAAAATGAGAGGCCTTGGATACAAATGAGAGGGAAAAGCCTGGCAAAATAGTAAAGACTACTGTTAAGGACAAGGAAAAGGTCTTTCCAATACTGGTGAACAGTACCAGTCACTTTATGACCCTTAAGACATGAATAGAATGTGGACCCAAGGATGCCCAGGACTAGAAACACTAGAGGTCTCAGATGAACTACGCAAAAATGGAATCCAATGGTGCTATCTTCTGAAGTCTCTGGTCACATGTATTTGTCTTACTGGGCATGGCATAAAGACAGATGAGTGTGCAGGAGAAACTAGGAGAAATGCTTGCACCCTTACCCTCTCCTAGGCCACATGGAAAGCTTTGCACATGTCCAAATTAATCAACTGAGGTCACCCTGGAAACTTGATACCAGAGATCTTTCTCATCTGTGAAAGAACTTTAGAGACTTGAAACCTAGGAAGTCTGAGATCCATGAACAATGCACCTGCAAGATCTTGGCCCAAGAACAGGGAATCTCATCTACCCTTGATCTTCTATGTCCAAGTGTATTTTTTATCATGTCCATTTTACGGACTTAGACAAGGTAGAGTTCACACCCTTGTTAGTAGTGTGCAAAATACTTGCATTCTCCTTTGAAACTTAGAGACCTAAGGATGTCTACCAGGATATGCATCCTACAGTCCTTCATTCTATCAAATGAGTGATTGACGTATGTGTCGACTGAAAAAACATGTACAATGTGAGAGTTGTGAGTTAGTTTTATTTGGGGCAAAATGAGGACTATAGCCTGGGAGACAGCATCTCAGATAGCTCTGAGGAACAGCTCTGAAGAGGTAGGGAGGAACTCAGTATTGTATATGATTTTAGTGAAGGGGGTACATGCAGTCAAGCACACATTTTTGGCAAGGCTTGCTGCTAGTCACAAGGAGCAGATGTCTCTGTTAATTATTTTAGTGCTTTTCTAAATGTAAGAAGATGCAAGAATTTGGGCTCGCAAAATCTCCTCCTGAAAATATCTAACTATCTGAAGGCCTGTTTTGCCAGTTTTTCCCAGAGCACAGATTGCCTCATTCCTGATCTCCACCCTGAACTCCTTTCAGGGTGTGTTGAAGGTCAGGGACTGCAGTGGCTAGTGACTTAATCCTTGTAGAGGCAGATGGCAAATGCCAATTTGTAGTTGGCATATGCATAGTAAACTTTATTCAGATTTTCTTTTTTTTAGGAATCTATCCAGTTGCCTCCCAGTACCAGATATTGGTTACTGTGTTCATAAAACCTTCGAAGTCCTCACTGAATATTTTGTCTTCTTGTTTAATACTTACTGAGAGAGGATTGTTCAAATATCCAATGATGATTGTGTATTTTTCTATTTCTTCTCTCAGTTCTGTCAACTTTTGTTTCTTACCTTTGAAGACATGTTATTAGATACATAAAAATTCAAGGATATTGTGGAGGGTTTGTTTAAATAGAATTTCTTTTCAGGGCAGTTTTAAGTTCACAGCAAAATTGAGTAGAAAGTGCATAGAGTTCCCACACACATGCACAGACTCCTCCATCTTCAGCATCCCACACTAGGGTGGTACAGAATGGTACATATGTTACAATCAATGAATCACACTGATACATCATTATCACCCCAAACCATAGTTTACATTAGGGATCACTCTTGGTGTTACAAATTCTATGGATTCTAACAAATGTATGACATGTATCTACTGTATCAAATAGAATAGTTTCACTGCCCTAAAAATCCTCTGCGCTCTGACTATTCATCCCTCCCTCACCCCAACCCCTGGCAACCAGTGATCTTTTTGTTTTGTTCATAGTTTTGCCTCTTTCAGAACATCATATAGTTGGAATCATACAATATGTAGCATTTCAGAAGGGCTTCTTTCATTTAGTAATATGCATTTGAGTTTTTTGTCTTAGTCAGCTCAGGCTGCCATACAAAATACCATAGACTGGGTGACTTGAACAACAGAAATCTATTTACTTACAGTTCTGGAGGCTGGAAGTCCAGGATCGGGGTGCTAGGATGGTCGGATTCTGATGCAAGCTATCTTCTGGCTTGCAGGCAAGCACTCTGTCCTCACATGGCAGAGAAGGAGAGAGAAAGAGAAAGCAAGCCCTCTGATGTCTCTTCTTATAAGGACACTGCTCCCAGCTTGAGGGCCCCATCCTCATGGCCCCATCTAACCCTACTTACCCCCAAAAGCCCCATCTCCAAATACCATCACATTACGGGTTAGGGCTTCAACATATGAATCTGGGGGAAACAAAGGCATTCAGTCCATAACAGTTCTTACATGTCTTTTCATGGCTTGATAGCTCATGCTATAGGTCTTAGTGCTGAATAATAGTCCATTGTATGGATGTACCACAAGGAATATTGTGCTTTTGTATATAATTGACCCTTTTATAATAAAATATTCCTCAATATCTCATATAGTACTTCTCACCTTAAAGAATCTGTTGTCTGATATTGATATAGCTACATCATCCTTTTCCTTTAAAGAGTTTTCAATGGTATGTCTTTTCCATTTTTTTACTTCCAGCTTATCTGTATGATGGAAGAAATTTTCATATATTTGAATTCATAAATTCAAACTTTTCATAAATTTCCATATATAAATGTTTAAAACATTTGCATCATCACAAGTCATTCTGGCTTACACAGTTTGGCTTGAACTTTACACTAACTAGAACAGCCTGTCTTATGACCTGTCAAGCATGCATTGTACATCTGCTTTAACCATTAAAGAAAATAATGTACTGTAAAATCAAAATGGAATAACTGTTTTTTAGGTCTCCTCTTGTAACTATGCAACCATTTTGGACCCCAGCCAATCCTTGCTTAACAAACACCCTTACTTCTTGCCAGCTCCAAACCTAAATCTTGACAAGCAACTTACATAACTTTGCAGTTTTTGCCTATGTAAGCCTCCATTTTATAGGTTGGTGGAACACAGTTCAATTGCTTCTTGAATCTGTGTCTCCTAGGATACAGTCCTCAGTTTGGAACAAATAAAACTCTTTTCTCTTTCTATTGTTCATTGTTTATTGATTATTTCTGTCAACACTTGTCTTTACATTTAAAATGTGTTTTCTATAAACAGCATAGAGTTAGATCTCATTTTTACTCAATCTAACAATTTTTGCTTTTAACTACAATATTTGTAACATTTACATTAAATGTAATTTCTGATACAGAGGAGATTGAGTCTACCAATTGTTATTTGCTTTCTATTATTCCCATCAATACTTTAAAAAAATAACTCTATTGAGGTATGATTTACATACCTTAAATTCATCTTTGTAAGTATACAATTCAATGATTATTTTAGTAAATTTACTAAGTTGTACCACCATCACAATAATCAAGGTTTAAAACATTTGTGTCATCACAGTAAGATCCCTCTTTATCTGTTCTTTGTTTCTTTATTCCTTGTTAACCAAGAATTCCAGGAACAGAGACCTGGTTGAGACAGAGAATAAATGCTTTTATTTGGGGTTTGTTAGGACTGCAGCCCAGGAAGCACAAATTCAAGGAAGCACTTAAATTGTGTTCTATTGGATTACAAAATGAGGGAAGCTTACAATGGCAAAAAACTGTGGGGTTACATAAATTGTTTGTCATGAATTAGAAGAAGTAAGTGTGCTTATTAAGCAAGGATTGAATGGGGTTTGAAATGATAACATAGTTGTGACATGGGTGGGGGACATTTTGAAACTACAAGGTTGTAGCTAGCAGCCGCTAGCAGATATATATATATATATATATATATATTTATTGGAGTATAATTGCTTTACAATGTTGTGTTAGTTTCTGCTGTACAATGAAGTGAATCAGCTATATGTATACATATACCCCCTCCTGCTTGGACCTCCCCCCCATCCCACTCATCTAGGTCATCACAGAGCACCCAGCTGAGCTCCTTGTGCTATACAGCAGGTTCCCACTAGCTATCTATTTTACACATGGTAGTGTATTTATGTCAAACCTAATCTCCCAATTCATTCCACTCTCCCCTTCCCCTCCGTGTTCACACATCCATTCTCTAGGTCTGCATCTCTATTCCTGCCCTGCAAATATGTTCATCTGTACCATTTTTCTAGATTCCACATATATGAGTTAAATCGACAGATGAATGGATAAAGAAGATGTGGTATATATAAATATATACATATACATATAATGGAATATTACTCAGCCATAAAAAGGAACAAAACTGGGTCATTTGTAGAGATGTGGATGAACCTAGAGTCTGTCATACAGAGTGAAGTAAGTCAGAAAGGGAAAAACAAATATCGTACCAGATATTGTTTTGAAAATGACAGGTAATGTCCTTGAGTTTGATACAGTTCAGAAAGTTCAAGCTCTCAGTGATTTGGGAACGTTTCTGAAACCACATCCACAATGGGTACCTGGCTCCATTTTGGATGCCTGAAACATAGTTACTCCATTGTGATTTTTAAAATAATCTTAAATATATCATCATTGTCCTTTTCTGACTTTCTTTGTATTAAACAAGTACTTTTATCATTCCATTTATCTCCTCCATTTTGTTTTACTTTTAGTTATCATTCTTTAAGTTCTTAACCTTAAATTTACTAAATGCATCATTTTTATTAGTCTACCTGAAATTAACATTTTAATCTTATCCCAGACAATGCAGAAAACGTACAATGCAAGAAACGTATTGCAGATGGCAGAATTTCCTCCTTTTTAAAGGTTGAATAATACTTCATTGTATATATGTATACCATATTTTCTCTATCCATTCATCCATCAACATTTAGGTTGTTTCCATATCTTGGCTACTGTGAATAATTCTGCAATAAACATAGGAGTTCAGATGTCTGTTTGAGATACTGATCTCATTTCCTTGGGATATAAATCCAGAAGTGGAATTGCAGGATCATAAGGTAGTTATATTTTTGATTTTTTTCAGTATCCTCCATACTCTTTCCATAATAGCTCTACCAATTAACATTCCAACCAAAGTGCACAATGGTTTTCTTTTGTCCACATCCTCACCAACAGTTGCTATCTTTTGTCTTCTTGATAAAATCCATTATAGCAGGTGTGAGGTGATATCTCATTGTGGTTTTGATTTGCATTACCCTGATGATTAGTGATGTTAGTACCTTTTCCTTTATCTGTTGGACATTTGTATGTCTTGTTTTAAGAAATGTCTACTCAGGTCCTTTACCCATTTTTTAATTGGTCATTTGGTGTTTGGCTATTGAGTTATATGATTTTTAAAAAAATATATTTTAGGTATTAATTCCTTATCAGATATATGGTTTGCTAATGTTTTCCCCCATTTGGTAGAAAATATTCACTCTATTGATTGTTTCCTTTGATGAACAGAAATTTTTAGTCTGATGCCATCCCCCTTGTCTATTTTTGCTTTTGCTGCCTGTGCTTTTGGTGTCATATACAGAAAATCATTGCTTAAACCAATGTCGAGAAGTTTTTCCCCTATGTTTTCTTCTAGTAGTTTTATAGTTTTAGGTCTAACACTTAAGTCTTTATTCATTTTGAGTTGATTTTTGTATAAGATATGAGACAATGGTCCAATTTTATTCTTTTGCTTGTGGATATCCAATTTTCCCAACACCATTTCTTAAAGAAGCTATCCTTTCCCTATTGTGTGTTCTTGGCACCCTTGTCAAAGATCAGTTGAATATACATATGAAAATTTATTTCTGGGCTCTCTATTATGTTCCATTGATCTATGTCTATTTTATGGTAGTATGTCACTATTTTGATTACTGTAGCTTTGTAATACATTTTGAAATCAGAAAGTATGTCTCCAGCTTTGTTCTTCTTGCTTAAGATTGCTTTGGCTAGTCAAGGGTTCAAAGAAGACAAAGAGATCAAAGAGAATAAATCCAGTCCTTGTAAGAGCTGTAAATAAACACTGATATTTACTAAAAAAAAACAAAAAAAAAGGATTGCTTTGGCTAATCAGGGACTTTTGTGGTCCCATTGAATTTTACGATTTTTTTCTATTTTTGTAGGGAATGTAATTGGGATTTTGATAAAGATTGCACTGAATCTGTAGATCACTTTGGGTAGTTTGGATATTTTAACGCTATTAATTCTTCCAATCCGTGAACACAGAACACTTTCCACTGAACAGATGTTTAGAAAACAAAGGTTGTCCTGTTATGCAGGCAAGTTTCTTAAGTGGGGCTTCTTTCACTAGAAAGTGTGTATGCCTGAGGGTCTGAAATCATGAATTGGCCTGAAAAAGGAGGTCAGAGATTTTTCAGAGGAAATCTGCCCCAGCAGGGCTAAATGCACATGCCATGTTAAACTGTTTCTACCCAGTGTTTTGTTATGAACATTATCTTAGAGATTCTCAGTCTCAGTAGGTAACCATATGTTTATTCTTAAGTAGCTTCTCCTTTTTCTGTAAGGATACTCTGTGTGTGTTGGGTGGGTGAGACATTCATCTCTGTGCTGGTGTCAGGTACACCATTCAGTGACCACATAAATATGAGAATTGGCACCTGAATTCAGACTAGTTTCCTGGAATTTATGCTTAAATTGGGTGACAGCTAGAAGTACCTCAGAGATTTTCAGTGCTTGTTTTACCAAGAATTTCAGGAAGAGGAAACTAAAAGAGTCTATTGTATTCCAGATTTCTGAGGGTAATAATTTCCTTCACTCTCTGCACATATCTGTGTATTTGTTTGCTCTCCATTTCTAGTATTTATTAATGCCCTGATATGTGATGGTCACTTTGCTAGGTATTTTGGAGACCCAGAAGTATAATCCATACAACCTTCCCCCTCAAGGAGCTGTATAATATATAAACTGTGGGTGGTGTACTAATACACACAATTCTAAAAACAAAACAAAGCCATCTAAAGCCAAAGTGCAGTAGAGTCTCCTTCTCTTTTTCTTTTCCATCCCATTCAGTTCTTTCTTTGTATCTTTTGTAGCATTTTCCAAAAGATGGACATAGAAATAGACAGAAAACCACAACTCAGAAGTAATTCTGGAAGATTAAAAAAATTAAAATGTGCATCCTTTTGACAATATTTCATATAAGATGAAGAAATATGGGAAAGAAGACAGAATCATGATAATTTCATGATTGACTGAGTGTAGTTGAATGGGTAATGTCAGTCTGGATGCTTACTTCTGGGTGCTGGGGGGCACTTCCATTACATGTGTCCTATTCAAAATCTCGAGAGAGGGAGTGTAGAGGAAGGAATAGCAAGGACAAAAAATGGTTCATGGGTTTCAGAGGGGAAAAGAGATGAAATCTATTTGGTAAAAAGCAAAAGCATTGTGAATTAGAACATTGAGATGGTCTTTCCAGGATAAGTAGTGTTTGATAGGTATGGAGAAATGGGAAATCATTCTAGTTGAAGAAATAATAAGCAAATGATCACAACTGGAAAAGGTGTGAGTTATATCTGGGGAATTATAAGTGGACCGAGTTGACTGGAGCAAAGATCTGTACAGGGCAACCTGTTGCCAATATATAACTGCCATTTGATAAATGTTGATCCGAATATTGGAAGATAAAAGCAGTAAGGTAGAGAGACACATACTAACACCTTCAGTGTTAGTTAGGAGTCTTTTAAGTTGAAAATAATTTTTGCTAAAACAAAAAGGGAGGATTTCTGTAAGAATTCAGGGAAGTCTCATCGATTCCAAGTGGGAATACAGCGAGACCTCTGGAGTGGGCCATAGCTAGGGACCTAGAAGGTATCCAGGCTTCCTTTCTCACTATCACTGATCTCTTTTTTGTTCTTTGGCATTCTCTCCCTTATGCTCTTTCTGTAGTAATGCTTTCTCTGCTTCTCAGTTCATGTGGTAGAATATGATTGATGTTATAACTCCTACCACTCTAATTTCCTTTCTAGTAATTGTGGGCTAATTAATTTGTACCAACCTCCTTGAGGAAAAATGATAAAAATATTGAATAAGATTTTACCAAATCTTCGTAAAAGCATCAAAATACTGATATGATAACAAGCAACTAATAGGTCAGAATCTAAAGGAAAGATGGAACCTGAGAGCATTAACCTTTGTAGCTCTTAAGACATTTGTTAATTACTGCAAAATTGGGCTATAGTTTTGGCAGCATCTTTGGGTGGGAGAAAAAAGAGGGACAGATGTCAAGATCCAGCACCCACCAAAAGTAGAAATTCTAGTAAGTCACTCTCCCAAATATTAGGTTGGGACCCCAAAGAGATATTCTCACAAGATAAGGATGAACAAGATGTTAACCTTCCACTTCCAGTTAATTGTTGTGGAGCTCAGCAGAAATCAGCTAAGCTTAGCAAGAGAAAACAGAAAGGATGAGCTATCAGCTTTTCCTGGTCTTTTCCTGGTGATCACAGGTCTGATTTGGGCTTACATCATCTTGGAGGCCCACATCATCTTGGAGGCCCAGGGAATGTCTGGCCATGAACTTTTTTCAGGGTCCTCTTGGGCTGATAATGGTCCAGGTACATGTGAGAAACAAAAGCCATATATATATTTTTTCCAGGAAGACAGCTTCAACTTGACCTCAAAAATTCACTGCATATAATTTTGCAAAGATATTGAGCAGTACACATTCAAAGATAACCAGTTACACACGGAAACAATGTGACATGAGTACGAATCAACTAAAGCAACAGATAGCATAATACAGAATTATCAGTTATAGATATTAAAAATTATAATTACTACGTTTAAAGAGATTTTTTTTTGAAGTGGCAGATATCTGCGAGGAATGGGAAATTACAAAATTTGGCTTAGTAGTTTTAAAAAAGAAGCAAATAGAACTTCTAGAATTGAAAATTACAATTTATAATTACAGTTTACTCAGTGGGTAGCTTTAACAGCTGATTAAACACAGCTGTAGAGAAAATTAGTGGATTATGAGTAAGAACATGTAATCCATAATGCAACTTGGAGAGAAAGAAAGACAGAAAATACAGAAGAGAGATTAAAAGAAATGGAGGACAGGGTGTGAAGGTCTAATATATGTTTAATTCCAGTTTCATGAATGGAGAAAGAAAAACAGAGAAAAACAACGTTTAAAAAGATAATGGCTGAGAATTTTCCAGAACAGAAGAAAGACAGCAATCTATAGATTTAAGAAATCTATAGTGTTAGTATGTGTCTCTCTACCCAAGAATCTGACACCTTCACCATTGGAAAAGTATGGGATTTCCCTGTGGGATTATTTACTCCTGGTTTACACTTCTAAACTGAAATCTTCCCTGGATGCATCTGATTGGTAGACCTAGGTCACATGCTCGCTCTCAGCTGCCAGGTGGGAAAGCAAGTTTTCTAGGACAGACTTACTTATAATGTGAAATTACAAAAAGTAAGGAAAATGTTTAAAAAATGTCGGACACTCACTAGTATGACAAACACCTGCAACAGGGCTATTCAGAAAGCTCATGTTCAGATGTCTGCTGTTTTCTCTCTGTACTCTCTTCTTTCAAGAACACATAATTCTTAGAGGCTCTGACTCAATAAATGACTTATGTAATTTGATCTAACCTTGACCTATCAATCTACAGAACTCTAGATAGAAGAGTATTCTGGCTATCATAAACTCCTATATCCTCCAACCACACCTCAGATTCAGCCTACCTAAATCTGAGCACTTCTCACCCCTCTGCCTTCTCGAGATACCCATCTCTCCCTTAGATTCTTTTTCAGTATCGTCTTGTTTCTTCAAGGTATGATATTTGAGAATCCTCCCTGACTCTTTCCTCTTTGTTGTCTCATTTCTTCTTCATTCATATCTAACTTCAGCAGAATCTCCCTTGCCTGTGTCTCTCTCATTCATTCCTTCCTTTCCAGTCCCATAACTATTACTCTCCTGCATTTTATGTTTGAGGATCTGCACCATGGCCAATCTCTGGTGTCCCCTTGACTCTGATTTCTCTTTCCTTCAATTCATTCTGCATCTCCAAGCCTTGTGAGTTTCCATGTTCAATTTTTTAAAAGGTGTAACTTCATTCCAGAAATTTCACAGCCTCCTGCTAACTTGTCTTACATTCCCTCACTTCCACCAGGGCCGGCATCTGCCCCAGCGTCTGCCTTGGCCCTTTAAATGCCTAGGTCTTTCTCTCCAACTTTGCTCATAAATTTTTCTCTACCAGGGATCACTCCGCCCCCAAACTTGTTTGTCTTAACCTTTCTTCAAAGCGCAGCTCAAGTCCCATCCCCTCCTGCAGGCCTGCCTCTGTGATGGCTCACTCTGCAGGTTTGTGAACCTTGACCCTGTCCACCGCCCCTCACACCCAGCACAGCTACTTTTCATTGTTCTCTTTCATGAAAACTAACTTTCTTTAATACCACAAGACTGTGCCAGTGACTTCAAAGTAAAGACCATATCTGGATGCCTCGTTCCTAAGTGCAGAGCCTAGCACAGAATTGGAGCTCAGTGTTTATTGAATGAAGGGAAGAATTAAACAGAGAATTAACGAATGCCTGCTCTGGCGCTGAGACTCGAGCTGTAAAGAGGTCCCTAGTCTAACGAACTTGAGGCAGGCGGTTGCCGGTCGGTGGATATCCAAATCAAGGAGAAAACCAAGTGCGGATGTCTGGGTTTCATGTGAGAGATCTTAATTTTCACAATCTGCAGAGGGCAGAGGGGAAGGAAGCTTTCACTACATCAGACTGTGTTGGGTTGGGCAGATTTCTGCAATTTAAAATAGTGGTAGTTCCTGTCACCGCCCCGCATATTGCTCTGTCCCCAGCAAGAGTCTACCCACTGAGTTCCAGTAGTTGGGAAATAGGTCGAAACGACGTTCAGGTTTTGGTCGCCCGGTACCTACAGACACTCTAATAAAGGCCCAGCAGGGAGAGAAAGCCCTTGCACATGAAGGCCCTATAGCTCAGGGGTTAGAGCACTGGTCTTGTAAACCAGGGGTCGCGAGTTCAAATCTCGCTGGGGCCTCGTCTGTACTTATTATTTTCAAATCTTCCTCACCAGCCACCCACCTCTCTCTCGTAACTTTAACCCCTGCGAAAATTCCGCTCGTATCTTCTCGCCAGCGTCCAGAGGTGCCAAATAAACACCCAAGCGGAACCGCTTCCTCTCAGTTTCCAGTACTAGTGCGCAAGTGCTGCTTCGCTGCCTAGATTGTGGCTGAGTCCATTACAAACTGCGGGGAGGGCTGCCAGCCTCCGCGGACGCCTTGGCTGTGCGGACCCGCAGCAAGAGCCCTGAGGGCGGCCGGAGCCGGAGCGGGGCTTAAGGGCGGTGGGGAAAGAGATGGGATCGAGCCCTCAGCACCCGCTCTGGGCAGATTTAGAGCCCAGAGCAAGGTCCCCTCCCCACAGGGGAAGAGCCGGCGTCAGCTGTCCAGATTTGGGGGTCCGACAAGTTTACATGTTTCAGTGGATTTTCGAACATTTAAGTATCTCAGCGGGAAAATTAGCGTCGGGACTTGGGTCACTAAATTTGTTATTGACTCAAAGAAACTGTGGCTTCCTCTTTGAAAAACCTTAAAATAGTTTCTCCAAGTCAATTCTCATAGCAACATTGGGTTTAGCCATATGTATTATATACCACAGCCTATCCCTCCCCTACTCTGTGGACGTGTAAGCGGAAGAGAGAAGCAGCTCGCATGTGCAAACGCTCCTGGATTTGGAGGCGAGCGCAGGAAGTGTGGAAAAGAAAGGCCCAGGCCAGAGCTCCGAGGCCCGCCCTTCTCCCTGGCTCGCAGTTACGCGATCAGAATTGTATGTTCCACCACCTCAGCCCTTAGTTCTCCGATGCCCAGGTGTCCGCTCCCACTTTAGACACACATCATGCCAGGGAGGTCCCGGGCAGCGCACTACGTGAAGAGAACAGCCCGGGGGCGAGCAGATCGCCACGGGCCGGGGCGGCCTCGGGATGCACAGGCTCTAGGTGCGCCGGTGAAGAGCCCACTGGTTGGTCCTGCTTGGAAGCCCGTACCTGAAGCAAGAGAATCCAGCTCTAGAGGGGCTGTCCGCAGAACCGCGGATGTAGGACTTTCTCCTAAGCTGGCTGCTACGTGGTGTCCATGCACCGGCAACTAGTGGGCCATTATGCACGAACCTCTGCTTATTAATGTCCTCAATATAGAAGAGTAGGCATACTTTTTCCGTGCTTCCTTCGATAGCTCAGCTGGTAGAGCGGAGGACTGTAGTATACAACGGTATAGTCATCCTTAGGTCGCTGGTTCGATTCCGGCTCGAAGGAAGGGTTGGAATTTTGAGGGTTGCAACCACCCAGCGAGCGAGTCGTTGCTTTCCTGTTTCTTACGTCGTTTTCCCTCTTCTAGAGTCATTTTCTCCAGACCTTACCCCGTCCCAAAGATAAACTCAGCCTGGTTGTATGAACTTCGAGAATCACCTCTTGAAAAGTTGGACTTGTTGGGCACGGTTCTCAGTAAAAAAGGGAGTGTGCACTAACTCTTCCAACCAACTAAGGAAGTTCTGGGTTTGATGTTCTAGCTGAGCTTAGGTTGCTGCCTGAGGTCCAAAGTTTGGAGATCCAAGACCGCTCGTTGGTACAGAATATATATATATATATATATCCTGCGGCCCTTGGGACTCTAATTTGCGGGACAAACCCCTGAGACCTTCATTCACTCTATACACATACATCCACTCAGGGGGAGGCCCTTTTAATTTATTCAGCTGTTTATGGATTTTTATAGTTCCACAAAAAACATTTTGAGCTGGAGCAGGAAGGAGGAACAGGATTTGACGTGAATTGGGATGAGACTGGGAGAGAGAATTCCAGACTGAGGAAACAATTTAAGCAGAGGCAGAGAGATGGAACATTTGATTCTCATTCTGGGAAACTGCAGGGGTCTGGACTTTACGAACACGCCCCAGACTGGTTCACCTCCAACAGATCAAAATACTGGCTCCCCGTATGTTGATGCCCATCAGTCCTGCCTCTAGGATTTTTAACTCGCGTGAAGCAGTAGCAGCCCGGCAGATACACATCCTGTGCGTCTGTCCTGGGGCTCAGGACCCTACAGTGTTGCAATCGACCCCAGCTCGGGCCCTCAGGCTCCAACTCGGTTCTCTCCAGGCTCCCTCCAGGCTGGAGCTCAAGGCTAGACTCCTCCCGGCGGGGCTTGCGGGAGCACAGACAGGTGGCCTGACGTCTGAAAAGTTGCCTCTTCTCACCCCATCCGGCGTCTGGAGGCGTCCAGGACAAGGATCGAGGAGAATTAGCGAGGCTGGAGTCAGACGTGAGACTTCTTGAAGACGGAAGAGCTAAGCAAAGAGAAAGGTAAATGTCGCAACAGAAGATCAAACTCCAGAGCAGCCTGGCAGCCAATTGCTGACGGAGAAGTAAGATTCAAAGAAAAAGTACATAAGCATTAGTTACTGTGGCTCGTCGGGCTAGGGGTATGAGTCTCGCTTTGGGTGTATAGAGGTTCCGAGTTCAAATCCCGGACGAGTCCACACCGTTAACACTTTTTTCCCTCTACCTTTGCTAACCGCTGAAAAAAGCTCAGTTCTGTACAAACTTTCCAGCGTTCCAAGCTGTTCTACAAAAAGATTGTGCGGAGCCAAACTGCCTGGCTTCTTGGACTCTCGCCAGCGGACGCCTGGGAGGGGCAGCCTCGCTCCCGGGAGCAGGGGCCAGGGTCCCGCCGTCTGCAGCCCCCGCAGGCCGTGTCCTCACGGCCCCTGAGCGTCGGGCTCGGATCTCCAGGCTCGCTCCCAGCCCAGGTGGGGACCCACCCCCTCCGCCTGGGGCGGGGGCTGCTCTGATGCCTGCGTCGGAGGCGGGTCCTGGAGGAAAGCGCCTTCTCGGAGAAACCGGGCGGGGCCTCAACTACAAAAAGGCTCGCACCCCGACGTTCCTCTCCTCTTTGTGTCTTTGCGTTTCTACCGGCTCCGCATCGTCCTTACAGGGAGGAAGAAGCGGGTGAGAAGCAAACACTTCTCTTTCCACCGTTCTACCTGTTTCTGCAGACTTGTTCTGAGGCCGAGGTGGGTTCACACTCCTCCTCCTCCAGCTCCTCTTCCTCCATCTCCCCACCCCCCTCCTTTTTAGTAGTTTCATCAGGGGCGTTTGGGTCGGGGGAGTCGCCTCTTAGCAGAGGCAGTGTGGGGCTCGGTGGGGAGGCGTTTGCGGCACCGGACTGGAGGAGCTGAGGAATGGGAAGGAAGGTAAAAGTCCAGTTCTTGTAGAGTTAGAGATTCCCCGTTCCTACTCCGATGCTTATTTTCCGCAGCTGAGTGGAGATGCCAGCGTGAAATGCCTGTTGCCTGGAACATAGGCTCTAAGGGGGACCCCAGAATTGGTGAACCGAAGGAAATCCGGGGAGGCCTACACTTCCTCAAAACTAAGGATTCTTCTGCTTGGTACCCAGGATGATCGCCAGATTTATGAAACGGGTCTTGTCCAGTTTTTGCAACCATAACTGACATGTGGGAACTCGTGTTTTCGTTTTCCGTTTGCTCCTCTGTCTCCTCACCCTTAACCCACCTTCAGCCAGAGTTGAGTTCTTTGAGACATTGCCAACAACCTCTTCTCTAAGCTTTCTTAGTGGAACCTTGGGATCCTCAGCTTTCTTACTCTGTGACAGCACATCAAATGGTAACAACACAGGGCTTATTTAGGCAGGATGGTAAAAACAGTTTCAGCAGCATTCTGGGGCCTGGGGAAATCTCAAGTGAGCTGTAGGGGAGCAGAATATGCCACCCCAAAACGTCTCTGTAGCATATTATTTTAACCTGGTTATTTCCTAAGAAACAGCAGGCAAGGGGAAAATCCTGAAAGCCTAGTAGGAGTTAACTTTTTGTAATAAGAAACATTTACATTTATAAGGGAAATCTCCATTTGTAAGAGTGTCTCCCTCGCTGTCCCTGGAAGAAGAGGATGACCAAATATCTGCAAACTCTTGCCTGCTGGAGAAAGCCAAGACTTAAGTTTGCATCACAACCCTACTTTTGTTTACTGCGCTTTTCCTGGTACCCTAACATAACTGACTCTCCCCACCGTCAACATCCTTTTTTGCCTTGAAGGGAGGATGGTATTTAAAGAGAGAGCTTCTGCCATTTTGGCGAGTTACTCAGTTTTCCTGGGTCTCTCTAATGTGTCCATGATTTTAAACATCTGTTTGATTTTCTCCTGTCAATCTGTCTCATGTCAATTTGATTCTTAGACCAGCCAGAAGAACCTGGAAGGGTGGAAGAAAATGTCCTCTTCCCCAACAGAGCCAAAACCTTTCCTGTGTCATTGGGAACCTCACAATCAAGTCATAAATGTAATCACTAGAGACCCAAGTGACATAATTATCTGAATAGCACATGGCTAACTTCCCAGAAGCAGCCAGAGGTATTCAAAGAGCCACTTAACTACACAGCTACTAACTAGTTAGTGCAGAAGGATAAGACACTTTATTTCAAGCAACTTTTTAACAGATAATGGGGGAGTAAAATATTTTGGGAATATATGGAAATAACCAAAGTAGTTTTCTCTTAAACAGCAACTTTTCATTGGCACCTTTAAAATTATCTTTGATTTCCTAGAAATCACTAGTGTGGTGCAGTGGGAAGCGTCTAGTCCCTGGAACTGCATATATTCACTGGGCGACACATATTCTTTTTTCGTTCCTGGTTCCTCATCTGTAAAATGAGGGGTTGATAGATAGTCTCTGAGGTCCCTCTTCTAATTCCGACTGTAGGATGTTGGTAACATGACTCTTATATGAAAGAAGGTACTCCAGTAATATAGAGAAGAACTATAGTTTGGCAGAGAGGCTGGGGAAAATCATTCTAGGAAAAGAGGAATGGCTCTGGCTATTGTTGAAAGAGCAGATGTGAGCTTATAAGCAGTCAAAACTAAGGGGTTTGCCGAGTTACTGTTGTAAGCATTTGCCAGTGTGATTCATAAATTAAAGTAGATGGCCAAGAAAGTGGACCACAGCAGGCCAGTGAAACCCCTCTTTAGTTTTTATTTAATCTTTATTTGAGCAAAGAACAATCTCTGTAAACAGCTATTCTCCGAACACATTGAAATACCTGGGAGAGAGTGAATGGGCACAGAACAAGAGTTTGTTGAAAATGGAATGTTTAATGTTTGTCTTTGTTTGGAAATATAGGTGGGTCAGCGGGACTTTGTCCCCATCCTCCCTCAATCAATAGTGTCCTTTACTTCCTGGAGGTAGAGGTGTGACCTTTATTTCCATGTGGGCTTCATCCTCTTTTAACCATTACTTCTGTTACTAAATAAGTTTCATGCTTATAGACCTAAAAAATTTTGAGTTATGAAGGAATTTAGAGATTAATCCCTTCCCTCCATCATCTACTTTTATAATTAGCCTAAAGGACAGAATTAAACATATGTACTCTGCATAAAGGGAAAAGTACACCAGCACTAAGGCCTTAGAAGGAGAACCCATGCTTCCTGTGTCCATGTGCAGGAAAGCTATTGGCTTTAAGGAGAGAGAGAAAAACATTTCAGGAAACGGGGTATGGCTTTAAGTTCAAGCTGTCAGAACATATGAGCTTTTTTTTCAATTGGCAATTGCTTCACATCTATTAAAGTTACTGACAAAAAGATATAACATTCATTAATCATAGATTATAGGTAGTCCCTCAGTATCCAAGGGGGATTAATTCCAGGACTCGCCAAGGGTACCAAAATCCAATGCTCAGGTCCCTTAGATAAAATGGCATAGTATTTGTATATAATCTATGCACATCCTCCCTATACTTTAAATCATCTTTAGATTACTTATAATACCTAATACAATGTAAATGCTATGTAACTAGTTGCTGGGGCACAGCAACTTAAAAATTTTGCTTTTTGGAAGTTTCTAGAATTTTTTTCAAATATTTCCGATCCATAGTTGGTTGAATCCAAGGATGGGGAACCTGTGGATGTGGAGGGTTGACTGTAGTTCCTCATTATAAGTATTTTGAGTAAGCACTTAGATGCATTTTAATGAAATAGTAAAACTTTCTTTTTTAATGTTTTTCAAAATCTTATATTCTGTTTCATCATAACCTCATTGTGCCAAGGTGAAAAGAAAAACAATTAGAATGAAAGCAATCATTCACCATTCACCAGCTGGCTTTTGGCATTGTCAGCTCTATGGACAGGTTGTGAAATCTCCAAAGGTTGTCGGGTGAAACCCCAGAGGAAGAGAAAGGACTCGGCTGTGTTCAGAGGCTGAAGGCTGCCCCCCAGCACTACTGCATAACTCTAAAATCAGAGGCTGATCTGTTTGTGTGAGCTGGTGCTTGCACTGGTGTTTCAGGCCATGGGACTGTATGTGCACGATTTTGGAGTGGAGTATCTAATCTCTGCTTTTAGGCGATTTATCAGACTAGGGTGGGGTTATGTTGATCAAGTCATCTTGATCCCCACAGACTGTGGGAGTTGGCTGCTTCCTGGTCCAGGACTGCTGAGGCAATCAGGGTGTCAGCAATGGGTCTGGCAGCCTTCTCTGCAACAAATGATAACTTGTTGATAACTCTTTTTTTTTTTTTTTTTTTTTGGCCTCATGAAGCATCATTGTAAAATCTTATTTCCCTAACCAGGGATGGAACCCTTGCCCCCTGCATTGGAAAGAGGAATCTTAACCACTGGACTGTCAGGGAAGTCCTGATAACTTTTTTTTAAATGGTATTATTTGTATTAATAAATCTGAACTCACTACTAAAAGAAAAAGATCTTCAGATTGAATCACAAAGCAAAACCCAGCTGTGTGGTTTGTAACGGTTGATAACTTTTTAAAACTCAGTTCTTCAGTTTATGTTTAAAAAGTGATGTGTGATTAATTTACAGTAGGTGCCCCTCTCAAGCAGTGTGTTTGCCCATAAAAGGAAAGTGAGTGTTTGGGCACGTCGTTAGACCCCGTAGAGCCCCACATCCTGCAACTGCTCTTTGCTCTGTTAAAAACCAAAATTCAACCGAGTAAATTTGAAGACCTAATTGACTTTTTTGAACGATTCACGAATGGGGCAGCATCTCATCTAGTAGATAAGAGGTGCTCCGAGGAGCTCTTCAATGGAAGGCTTTTTTTTTTTTTTTTTTTTAATAAAGGAACTCCTTTATTTATTTATTTATTTTTGGCTGTGTTGGGTCTTCGTTTCTGTGCGAGGGCTTTCTGTAGTTGCGGCAAGCGGGGGCCACTCTTCATCGCGGTGCGCGGGCCTCTTATTATCGCGGCCTCTCTTGTTGCGGAGCACAGGCTCCAGACGCGTAGGCTCAGTAGTTGTGGCTCATGGGCCTATTTGCCTAGTTGCTCCGCGGCATGTGGGATCTTCCACAGACCAGGGCTCGAACCCCTGTCCCCTGCATTGGCAGGCAGATTCTCAACCACTGCGCCACCAGGGAATCCCCCACAATGGAAGGCTTTTACACTCAGAAGCTGGATGAGGCAAGAAAGTTATTAGCAAAAGAAAAAAAAGGGTTGTTTCAGTCAAGGGCCCCTGCTGTTTGATTTCAGAGTTTCCTCATAAGAAAAACTGGCTTACATAATACCCACCTCACACAGTCTTGGTGACGGTTAAATGTAGTCATGTATATGAGCGCTTCATAGGGTGAAAGGTAACACTGATTATTATAATTATTATGATGATTTCAAGTGCATTTGTTTTACTGGTAGGCAGCCTGTCTTCAGTTGACACCTAAAATACAGGGAGACTGAAAACTTGGAGGTGGCTGGATGACAATAGAAGGTTAAGGATTTTTAAGAAGATAACAGTGTCCTAGATCCAACATCAGTGAAGGTGGGTGCTGAGGGCTTGTGAAATAGTTGGCCTCCTGCTGCTACCTGATATTTGAAACCATAGGATCTATAAGTGATCCTGGTGACCTTCAGTCCACTTTCTATGCAGGCAACGAATCCACTTTGCGAGTGGATGCAATGTCAGTGTTGTGTTGATGGTGGAGATAATCAATTGTACAACTGTGTTACAAGGAACAGAAGATTGAGTGCTCACAGTTAGTCATTTGTGGACAGGTAAAGAAGAAAGGAAAGAGAAGCCCAGGACATATGATAAGGATATTTCTGAGGGTTAGTAAGGGTTAGTAGCTGGGAGGCTGAGGTCAAAGGCAGGGTGCTAACAGCTGCCACATAACCTTCTCTGGAAGTGCTTTCCTGGTTCTGTGAAACCTACTTAGCACCCTTTCATGAAACCAAATTATGTGGGTAAACAGAAAGCACAGTGGAGCAACATCCTGCTGAGAGACCCCATCTTACTCTGCAGGCTTCTTCTGAGGCAGTTCTTAGAGCTGGCCCAAGAAGCGACATCTTCTGGATCCAGATCATTGCATGGGAACAATGAAACCTCGGTCCTGTCCTGGGCAAAAGTAAGAACCACGATGTCAGGAAAAGCAACTTTGGGACAAGAGGCCATGTTTATCAAACTTTGCCTCTGGAACACGTCTCTAATCTGTTCAGGTGGATTAATAGTTGGCCCGGTCATGCCCAGGGAAGAGGTGAATGACTCTCATTGTTTGTCCAAGAGCAGTGTCCTTGGTTTGCCTGTCTCTGCAGAACTGGGGATTTTTAGATCTAGTCTCCCCACCCTGTTCATCTGATCATTATATAATCAGAACCAACAGGGGCCTCCAGGTTCACACAGCTGGAACCCATCTCCAGGAACAAACAGCTGGAACCTCTCTTCAGTTGGAGGGAAACTTCCAGGTTTTTGTAAGATTCTTCCATCTGGGTAATCTGTTGTTTTATTTATTTACTTGTTTGTTTGTTTATATACTATTTTTAGCTGTCCATCCATTTCAGTGAAACTATTTCCCCCCTTTTAAAGCCTCTGGGCCCAAGCTCATGAATTAAGAAGAAAATGAATTAGATTCCAAAGTTTAAAATGAAAACAGATTTCTTTGGGGGATATCCTATATCAGGGGTCCCCAACCCCTGGGCTGTGGGCGGGTAGCGGTCTGCGGCCTGCTAGGAACCGGGCCGCACAGCAGGAGGTGAGCGGCGGGCGGGCAAAGCTCCGTCTGCCGCTCCCCACCGCCCTCATTACTGCCTGAACCATTGCCCCGCCCCCGTCCGTGGAAAAATTGTCTTTCTCAAAACCGGTCCCTGGTGCCAAAAAGGTTGGGGACCACTGTCCTATATGTAGATAAAGGGAAATTAGTGCGACTAGGAGCAAGCGGAGGTTTAGGAGAGACTCCTAAATTGTGATAAACTCCCCAAAGATTTGGTAAAGCTGTTTGCTGAAGGGCATCCGGAACCCCCCCCCCCCATATAGGCATTGTATGTGGCTTAACAAGAAAAGAAACAGAAAGTACATTTTAAGCTCTGTTTTCTTTTCTTTTTCGATATTTATTTATTTGGCTGCGCCGGGTCTTAGTTACGGCACATGAGATCTTCGATCATTGTTGCAGCATGTAGGATCTTTCAGTTGCGGCCTTCGAACTTAGTTGGCATGTGGGATCTAATCTAGTTCCCTGACCAGGGATGGAACCTAGGTTCCCTGCTCTGGGAGCACGGAGTCAGCCACTGGACCACCAGTGAAGTCCCAGCTCTGTTTTCTTATAACCTTCCCTGATAATTTCTTTCCTTAAGAAAGTTTTGGGGGAATTCCCTAGTGGTCCAGTGGTTAGGACTCTGTGCTTTTACTGCGGAGGGCGTGGGTTCAATCCCTGGTCAGGGAACTAAGATCCCACAGGCCGTGCAGTGGGATCAAAAAAAAGAAAGAAAGTTTTGGGTGCTCTTTGAAAGCAAAGTGGGACACATCCCAAGATCAAAAGAAGGTACACTAACCATAGTTACTCGTCATTAAAGGCCAAGGTAATTCCCTGGTGCATAAAGTTTGGTGGATCCCTTGAATACAAAATACTGCCTGTGGGGAGAGGAAGAGAATGTTAATTTTTAAAAAGACCAAGGGATTGGTTTGAGAGAGAGGATAAAGTTAGTCTAAAGAACATTTGGAACAAATTCCACTGACACTTATGTGCTTAGGTCTAGAAGGATATGTGTAAATGAGTCTGACCACCCTTGACCAAATGTGAGGCTCTGCACCGTTGGCCTAGGCAGATTCACTTCTGTACCACAAATAATCTCTTATTTGTTTTCTTCCAATTCCCTTTTACCTCTCTTTTTGGGAAATTTAGAATTGCATATATGCTTGTGGAAGGTGTGAGTGGGGGGAGCAGATGTTATATAGTGGTGGCCACTATCACCAGTGGTGTGTATTTGCTGGGATTTGGTTTCTGGATGTCTCAGGGAGTCAAGATTACAATAAGCCTGAGCAAACTTTAGCTGAGTTGTTATAGAACGAATGTGTAAATTTTGTAAGTCAGAAACAAAGATATTCCTTTACCTCTGCAGATTGGGACATGAGGGCCTTCAAACTCCCAACAAACAAGTGGCTTTTTAGGGTGACAAGCCCTGAGGTAGGGTCAGCCCAGTGCCTTAACTAGAAGCGGTATGGGCTGGACTTACACACCGAGCCTTCAGGGATGATGCATACCGGTGAGATTGGGCTGCAGACCATCCTATCATCTCTTTCTTCCAGCTGGTGCCTTGTGCCGCCAACTAAACTTACACAAACTTATCTTTACAATTCCATGGTCACTGGACTTCTGCTAGTGAAACTAGAAAGGCTCTCTTATGCTTAATGAGAACCAGGGAATTTCAAACTTTTAGAGCTAGCAGCTCTCATTTTATAGATGAACAAATTCAGGCCTGGAGAAGAAAATGAAGTCAGTCATTAAAAAAAAATATTATTGAGGGTCTACTGTGAGGCAGGCAGTATGATACAAGGCGAATAATATGAGTCCTGCCCTCCTGTAGATTATGCACGAGTAGGAAACACTGAGAAGTAAACAGGTAATTGTTCGCTCAAGATCCCATGAATAATGGTTTGGGAATGGCACCCATGAAACCTGACAAGAGGTAAATCTTTATTTTGTGGGCATATCCTGAGCTTTGCGACTTTTGCTTTGACACTGGTGAGCTGTCCTTGGGCTTAATATCTAAAGCGTAGAGTGGTTGGACAGAAACTGTAGACAGACCTGCCAGCTCACACCCTCTTCGGTGAACAGCAATATCCCCTGTACAATACTGGCACCTCCTACAAGGACCCACTGTTTTCTCTACAGCGTGGGAGACAGCGTTCCTATCCACCACTGCCACCTAATGACTCTTTTGGGTACTACCAGCTCAGGTTCTACTCCCAGATTTTTGGACTCTGGGATTCCGGCCTCTGCTCCCTGTGTGACCTTTAAGGACCCTTCCAACCTTGACAGCCTGCCATTCTACAATTGCCTGTGACATTAGAAGGCAATATTTGTCCATCGCAGACCAAGAGACTTAACTGATTACAATTCAAGAAAACTTTGTCTTCCAAAAAACTAGAAAGAGAAAACACACCCAGGAGACTGAAAAGCACAATGTAAATGTAAAGAGCTTGGCGCATGGGGAGCATGGCAGCCCAGCAGCTGTGTTGGAGCAGCGGCCATATAGGACTACTTGTTATTCTTTTATTTGTGACTCTTCCAATCATGTACCACTTTCTTGCTAACCTCCCAAGAACACACTTTGGCTGCTGCTATTACAGATCATACTCTTATGTGCTTAATGGAAACCTTTTCAGTGACTATTTCTTTATTTCAGAATTGAGGAATGACCAAAGAATTTCTTAGTGTATAATTTGGTAATTCTTTGGCAGTATACCAAATTTGTCTACAGCTATGATAAAACAGACAAGGTAGAGAAATGCCCCATAAAATTGATTCAAACTACCACGAGGGCATGACTCTCTCTCTCTCTGAGCCCCTCCATGTGTCTATCCACATGTACTGTACTCTTTTTCCTCCTAATAAACACTTTACTTGCTTCACTAAAAAAAAAAAAAAAAAAAAAAAAAAACGGAAGAAAGAGAGGTCATTTCGCTCACCCTGTCACATGCCTTCACATGTAACCAGCAGAACCCCGATCCTCTTGTGTTTCTAGAGTCACAGTTGTACTCCCAGGGCTGGTTAGCAACACTACAGGCTCAGTGCTACAACCTGTGGCCTCTTTAAGGGCTACAAAAATATTTAATACGAAAATATGTTTATTGACTTACACACAAGAAAAGCACAATATAAAAATTAATAATTAATTTAATATCCATGACACTATACCAATTATTATTTTTTAAATAAATAAATAAATTTATTTATTTATTTATTTTTGGCTGCGTTGGGTCTTTGTTGCTGCGCACAGGCTTTTCTCTAGTTGCGGCGAGTGGAGGCTACTCTTCGTTGTGGTACACGGGCTTCTCATGGCGGTGGCTTCTCTTGTTGTGGAGCACGGGCTCTAGGCACACAGGCTTCAGTAGGTGTGGCACGTGGGCTCAGTAGTTGTGGCTCGCGGGCTCTAGAGCACAGGCTCAGTAGTTGTGGCGTACGGGCTTAGTTGCTCCGTGGCATGTGGGATCTAACCCGTGTTCCCTGTGCTGGCAGGTGGATTCTTTTTTTTTTTTTTTAAACATCTTTATTGAAGTATAATTGCCTTACAATAGTGTGTTAGCTTCTGCTTTATAACAAAGTGAATCAGTTATACATATACAATATGTTCCCATTTCTCTTCCCTCTTGCATCTCCCTCCCTCCCACCCTCCCCATCCCACCCCTCTAGGTGGTCACAAAGCACCGAGCTGATCTCCCTGTGCTATGCGGCTGCTTCCCACTAGTTATCTATTTTACATTTGGTAGTGTATATATGTCCATGACACTCTCTTACCCTGTCACATCTCACCCCACCCCCTCCCCATATCCTCAAGTCCATTCTCTAGTAGGTCTGTGTCTTTATTCCCGTCTTGCCACTAGGTTCTTCATGGCCTTTTTTTTTTTTTCCCCTTAGATTCCATATATATGTGTTAGCATACTGTATTTGTTTTTCTCTTTCTGACTTACTTCACTCTGTATGACAGACTCTAACTCCATCTACCTCATTACAAATACCTCCATTTCATTTCTTTTTATGGCTGAGTAATATTCCATTGTATATATGTGCCACATCTTCTTTATCCATTCATCTGTCGATGGACATTTAGGTTGCTTCCATGTCCTGGCTATTGTAAATAGAGCTGCAATGAACATTTTGGTACATGACTCTTTTTGACCTATGGTTTTCTCAGGGTATATGCCCAGTAGTGGGATTGCTGGGTCGTATGGTAGTTCTATTTGTAGTTTTTTAAGGAACCTCCATACTGTTCTCCATAGTGGCTGTATCAATTTACATTCCCACCAACAGTGCAAGAGTGTTCCCTTTCCTCCACACCCTCTCCAGCATTTATTGTTTCTAGATTTTTTGATGATGGCCATTCTGACCGGTGTGAGATGATATCTCATTGTAGTTTTGATTTGCATTTCTCTAATGATTAATGATGTTGAGCATTCTTTCATGTGTCTGTAGGCCATCTGTATATCTTCTTTGGAGAAACGTCTATTTAGATCTTCTGCCCATTTTTGGATTGGGTTGTTCGTTTTTTTGTTATTGAGCTGCATGAGCTGCTTGTAAATCTTGGAGATTAATCCTTTGTCAGTTGCTTCATTTGCAAATATTTTCTCCCATTCTGAGGGTTGTCTTTTGGTCTTGTTTATGGTTTCCTTTGCTGTGCAAAAGCTTTTAAGTTTCATTAGGTCCCATTTGTTTATTTGTGTTCTTATTTCCATTTCTCTGGGAGCTGGGTCAAAAAGAATCTTGCTGTGATGTATGTCATAGAGTGTTCTGCCTATGTTTTCCTCTAAGAGTTTGATAGTGTCTGCCCTTACACTTAGGTCTTTAATCCATTTTGAGTTTATTTTTGTGCATGGTGTCAGGGAGTGTTCTAATTTCATACTTTTACATGTTCCTGTCCAATTTTCCCAGCACCACTTATTGAAAAGGCTGTCTTTTCTCCACTGTATATGCTTGCCTCCTTTATCAAAGATAAGTTGACCATATGTGTGTGGGTTTATCTCTGGGCTTTCTATCCTGTTCCATTGATCTATATTTCTGTTTTTGTGCCAGTACCAAACTGTCTTGATTACTGAAGCTTTGTAATATAGTCTGAAGTCAGGGAGCCTGATTCCCCCAGCTCCATTTTTCGTTCTCAAGATTGCTTTGGCTATTCGGGGTCTTTTGTGTTTCCATACAAATTGTGAAATTTTTTGTTCTAGTTCTGTGAAAAATGCCAGTGGTAGTTTGATAGGGATTGCATTGAATCTGTAGATTGCTTTGGGTAGTAGAGTCATTTTCACAATGTTGATTCTTCCAATCCAGGAACATGGTATATCTCTCCATCTATTTGTATCATCTTTAATTTCTTTCATCAGTGTCTTATAATTTTCTGCATACAGGTCTTTTGTCTCCTTAGGTAGGTTTATTCCTAGATATTTTATTCTTTTTGTTGCAATGGTAAATGGGAGTGTTTTCTTAATTTCACTTTCAGATTTTTCGTCATTAGTGTATAGAAATGCAAGAGATTTCTGTGCATTAATTTTGTATCCTGCTACTTTACCAAATTCATTGATTAGCTCTAGGAGTTTTCTGGTAGCATCTTTAGGATTCTCTATGTATAATATCATGTCATCTGCAAATAGTGACAGCTTTACTTCTTCTTTTCCGATTTGGATTCCTTTTATTTCTTTGTCTTCTCTGATTGCTGTGACTAACACTTCCAAAACTATGTTGAATAATAGTGGTGAGAGTGGGCAACCTTGTCTTGTTCCTGATCTTAGTGGAAATGGTTTCAGTTTTTCACCATTGAGGACAATGTTGGCTGTGGGTTTGTCATATATGGCCTTTATTATGTTGAGGAAAGTTCCCTCTATGGCAGGTGGATTCTTAACCACTGCGCCACCTGGGGAGTCCAAGACTTGGTGTGTCTTAATGGTCTTTGTGTTCCAGGACCTAGCACGGTGACTGGTACCCAGTAGGGGCTTATGTAGTGTTTGTTATTAAATCGGTTAATATGAATTAAAGAGTGTGAATGGATTTTGTAATGCTACAACTGATAGAAACGTAAATTTTCAGGGATAGGAAAGAGAGGTTGGGGCTGGAAGGTGTGTCCAGGAAACTTTTAAATAGACTTTCCAAAGGAATCGATTGACAAGACATATGAGACTAATGAGGAAAGGAAAAGAAAAAGATATGCTTAGGTGATGGAGGATACCTGATTCATGACTCCCTGTCAGAGGGAAAGGTCCCTGTCCTTTTAGCCTAATTTGGCAATGCTTCTGTACCCCTACTGCATCTCCTTTTGCTCTTGTCAGGAGCCTTTGTTGGAAGAGATGGTGATGGTCCTGAGCCCCCTGTTTTTCGTCTTCATGCTGGGTCTGGGTCTGACCCCACTGACCCTGGCTCAGGATGACTACAAATACAGACACTTCCTATCCCAGCACTCTGATCCCAAACCAAAGGGCCGGGATGACAGATACTGTGAAAGCATGATGAGGAGCCGAAACCCGATCAACCCCTGCAAAGATGTCAACACCTTTATTCATGGCAACAAGAATGACATCAAGGCCATCTGTGAAGATGAGAATGGAAAACCTTACAGAGGCAATCTCAGAATAAGCAACTCTCCCTTCCACCACTTGCAAGCATAAAGGAGGGTCCCCCCGGCCCCCATGCAAGTACAGAGCCACAAGTGGGTACAGAGTCATTGTTATTGGCTGTGAAAATGACTTGCCCACCCACTTTGAGGAGTCCTTTATCCGTCCAAGGCAGTAGCCTAGAGCTGGCTCTGCCCTTTTTTCCTTGCATTTCCCCCTCATACTGTAGCAACATTCATTGCTAGGAATCCAGAAAATGAGCTGCTGATCTTTTGTTTTCTGTTTTACAATATGCTTAATAAATAAAAACGTCTCTGAAATCAGTAAGAATCAAAGTCTTCTCACTGATTCTTGGTCTATTGATCTTTCCCCATTTTCTCTATTCAGCTGTCCCCTGAGAGGGTTGGATGGGATAGAAATGCCTTTTTCCTTATCAGTCAGTTCCTTATCAGGCATTAAGGAGGTGGACTTTACCTTTCTGTGAAGGTAAGGATGTTAAATTCATCTTACAGAGATTGCTGGGAAAATTCCAGGGCTCAAGGCCACTAAGCAGAAGTTTTAGGAGAAGCAAATTGTTTTGCTGTCACCTTTAATAAGCCAGTATTACTTTTACAAATGTTAAGCCTTAGGAAGAAGAGTTTAGGACTAAATACCAACAGATTAATTACACTCTCTCTCTCTTTCACACACATACACACACACACACACACACACACACACACACATTTGTAATCCTGCATGAATACCAAAATCCATTCAGGGTAGCCACTCTTACCTTAAGCAGGAAGTAATTTGATATTGCTTTGAATGGAACACTGCCAGGATATTCTCATGGTTATTTTATATAAAGATCAAAAAATTGATTACTACATTATTTTCTCTTTAATCTTTTACTTTATCAACTGACGTCTGGCAACTTTGAGGTCTTGGGGAGGTCAAAGAAAGATTCCAAGATTATCCTTTATTCTTCTTCAACTTGATATGTTTTCAAGTAAATACAAACTTAGGTTAACAATTTCTGTAAAATATGCTAATTAATCCACAGGTTCAGTGGTTAACTTCCTGTTACCTAATTTCATCAACAGATGCCTGGATATTTTATTTAGAAAGTAGTTAATAAATTACAATTATGTATCACTAGTTTTGCCATCTTATGAATGACTATAGTGGTCACAGTATTCCCCATGGTGGCCTCCCCTGCTGCCTACATGCCCTGAAATGGACCAAAAGCCCTGGTTCCTCAATACCTGGGTTATAGGCCAGTGTCCTGGTGCCACAGAGAGCCCACCCTCACTGAAAGTACTCAATTTATGGAGGAAAGGATGAAAAAGTAGGTTATGGGTACACACTCAACACATGAATATATCTGCCTTGAATTCATCTATTTCAAAATTGAAAACATTGTCATTTCTTTCTGAAGTAGGGAGAAGGGTTTTCCAAACCTCTTTTATTAGAAAATTTGTCTTGGGACTTCCCTGGTGGCACAGTGGTTAAGACTGCGCCTGCCAATTCAGGGGACACGGATTCAATCCCTGGTCTGGGAAGATCCCACATTCCTCGGAGCAACGAAGCACGTGTGCCACAACTACTGAGCCTGCGCTCTAGAGCCCACGAGGTGCAACTACTGAGCCTGCGTGCTGCAACTACTGAAGCCTGTGCACCTAGAGCCTGTGCTCCGCAACAAGAGAAGCCACCGCAATAAGAAGCCCACACACCACAACGAAGAGTAGCCCCCCACTTACCGCAACTAGAGAAAGCCCGCGTGCAGCAACGAAGACTCAACACAGAAAAAAAAAAAAAAAAGTTCTGGAAATGTATAGTGTTAAAAAAAAAAAAAGAAAGAAAGAAAATTTATCTTACTATAAAGTCAAAAAACCCTTAGGAAGCGAGAAATTTCCAGTGTTTGGTAGACTATTTGGATTTTTTTTTCTGGTTCTCCAACCAGGACTATCTCCCTAATATTAGGTAATGGGGCTTCCAAACAGACTCTTGCCCACTCACGGTCTTGATGGGGAAAGTCAAAGGCATGGACCATTATTACATTGATCACATCATAGTTGTGAAAACTCACATCTCCAAACATCTACTTAGAGCATTATTATTGCATACCCTGCCCTGGTGTTAGGACACATGATACTTTCCCAGGAAATCATGTGGCAATGGGATAGGGTTTTTCCTGACCTGCTGATGGAGCTAGCAGCTGAGTAGCCAACCCTAGTAGTTTTTGCTCTTGATCTCTTGTTCTCTCACAACCAAAGTTTGTTTAGAATGAAATGTTTAGTCACAGGCAAGTCATTTAATCTCAGGTCAATCATTTGAAGAATTGAAATCCTAATCCACTATGTTTTGTTGACTTTGCAAGGAAAAGAGAAGAAGAACCCCCAAATGTCAAGTCCTTTGAAGAATGGTGACATGAAAGAAAGAAAATTCCATGCACTTTGGAGAGAAAGCGTCTGTCTAGGGACATAGCATAAATGCTAATAGCTGAGATATTTTGGCTTAAAAACAACCTTCTAATCTCTTGGGAATACAGGTTCTCTACAAACTAAGAGGGAGGGTGTCAATAATATGTGCAATTCAGTTTAGTTGTTATTATATCAGATTGAGGGAACAAAGGAAACCAAGAAAAATGGAAATTGTAAAAATGGCCATTGCTGACATTTACTGAACACTTAACCATAGACTAGGCATTGTGATAAGCACTTTACATTGATTTTATCATTTATTCTTCACAACATTCCTAAGAAGTAGGTATTATTATTATGCTTATTCTACTTGTGAGGAAATATACTGAGAAAGGTTAAGTAATTTCTCCAAGGTCACACAGTCAGTGTGGCAGAACTAGGTCTTTGGGATCACAGTATCAAAAGAAGTTCTTACTGAGATTTGACGTGTGTGGTGGAGAAAGCCTTTGGGGCAAGCTCTAAACAAAAAGTATGTGTTGGGAGGATTTGGGGATCATTTCATTTTCTGTTGTAGGTAGAACCTTGAGATGCACCCATTGATGTCTACATTGGACTTCTGTTCATAATATTTTTCCATGTCTTGTTAAATCAGTTGGTTACTGTGGCTGAGGTCATGGGTTTGCTCTTGTATGAATAGTTTAATCTACTCTGTAGCTAGTCATCTTGCTAAACCATGTTGTTGGTCACAAAGAAGCAGGATGAGAGAAAGTAGACAGAATTGTGCAAAATTGGATTTGGGAAAAGCAACCCAAAGTACATTGTTGTGATGAAGCTCTTACCCAAGTGCCAAGTGTATCTTCAGAAGTTGTATCCAGTGGTCCTGGGGTTGAGGGGTAAATCGAACATCATTTCTTCCTGCCATCCTGCTTCCCACAACTCCTTCACTTCCCTCACTTCCCAACTCCATATAGCATATCTGCGGCAGCAGACACAGGAATATGACATAGAGCTTCGTATCTTTCGGTGCACAGGCAAAAGGTGGTTGTGAACTTAGAAGCTGGCATTTAAAAGAATGATAGTTATGTTTGATCCTAATCATTATCGTTAAGGATAGGCTGTAGGTGGAATAAAGTGCAGGTCCCTCGTGAGCCGTTTAATCACTCACACAGTGTGATCCACCATCATGAAGCAGCCTCTTTGAAACAAAGGACAGTAGTAACCATATATATCAAACTAGGTGTTCAGCTGGGGCTAACCCTTGGACTGCATTGTGTAGAAATGGACCTGTCTGACGCTCCAAAAATTGTCCTTGCTGCTTTGGGTTGCTCACTTCCTGTTGAATCAGGGATGATTTTGCCTGCCCCTTGGTTTCTCTCTAGGCATCTCCAAGGTAGTGATGGCTCTCCAGAGGACCCATGCATTACTTCTGCTCTTGCTGCTGACCCTGCTGGGGCTGGGGCTGGTACAGCCCTCCTATGGCCAGGATCGCATGTACCAACGATTCCTGCGGCAACACGTGGACCCTGATGTGACAGGAGGCAATGATGGCTACTGCAACTTGGTGATGCAAAGACGGAAGATGACTTCACATCAGTGCAAGCGCTTCAACACTTTCATTCATGAAGACCTTCAGAGCATTCGTAGTATCTGCAGAACCGCCAATATTCAGTGCAAGAATGGCCAGATGAACTGCCATGAGGGTGTAGTGAAGGTCACAGACTGCAGGGAGACAGGAAGTTCCAGGGCTCCCAACTGCAGATACCGGGCCAAGGCCAGCACCAGACGTGTTGTCATTGCCTGTGAAGGTAACCCAGAGGTGCCTGTGCACTTTGATAGATAGATGCCACCCAGCAGGGGTTATGGCCCAGCTGCTGGCCTTTAATTTACTCCTTAAATAACAATGAGTAATGCATTTGAGCTGTCCCAGGCTCTGTCTCCACTGCTTCTTTCTTTCCTTTTTTTTTTTTTTTGTTCATTATATAACCAATTCTGTTAAATACATTGCATGAAAGAGAAAGATGAGACATAAACTTATAATGAATCTGAGCTTTTCTGTAATAAGCTTCCTTCTATAATATTGGTCAGCTTTGCTCTCTCTAATCTTATCCTCTGGAATTTAGTCATTATTTAGCACTTCAAGAATTTCAAGGTGCTTTCATCTAAGTTATCTCATTCTAATACCATAGCACCCTTGGGATGCTGTTACCATAGCACCCTTGGGATGCTGCTGCTAGTGTTGCAATATACAAAAGCCCAAAATTAAGAGATTTGCTAAGACCAAAAGGTTAGTAGAAAAACTGAGACAAAAGTCTAGTTTACATGGTTACTAATCCAGGGCTTTTTCCACTTCATCACAAGGAATGTTTTGAAAATATCTGGTTTCTGTTATTCCCAAATGTCAGCTGTTGGGGGAAGCATTACAAATTTGGAAATAGACACTGGCAACATGAGAGCTCTATCTGTATAATGTGGCAACCTTGCTGTGTTTGGATCTAATAAGATCAAGAAATGATACAAGGGATTTTCTTTTCCTCTTCCCAAACTTTTGAGTCACTCTAGTAAGTCAGAGTATTAAAATGTACTAGATCATTAAGACTCTTCCTGACTGAAAGATTTTTCAAGTTTTCCTTATAATAAAGGAAATAAGATACCTTCAATTCCAGGTATTTGAGAAGACTATGGTCTTGTGTGTGAGATTTTTTTTTCTCCCTCCTATCCTCTTTTAATTCTTCTCTAGTTTATAAACATGCACACACTTTAATATCCTCATAAACTCTGGCTCAAGACTAAAGCTCGTCAGATCAATGACCATGACACAAAAAAATTTGTCTCATTTGCTCCAGAGAGAATGATTCCTCTCAAGACAATTCTCATACCCCTTCCTTCTCCCTTTAAATATTTAGGAGCAAATTGGGGGACAAAGATGTATAAAGACATTAACTGATAAAGAAGGAAAGTGTGTGTGTGTGTGTGTGTGTGTGTGTGTGAGAAAGGACTGAACTGAAAGCATTTGAATTATAGCAGACATATATTATTTATATTTAAGATGTACAACTTCATTTGGTATACATATACATTCTGAGATAATCACTATAATCAAGCTAACAAACATATCTATCATTTCACATGGTTACCCTTACGTGTGTGTGTACGATGCGAATCCATAGGGTTTACCCTGTTAGCACATTTTCAGTACACAGTACTATATTGCCACCTGTTAAAAAACTTAGGGGTTCAGAAGAGGCCTCCCCAAGATGTGCTACTTTGGCATGCGGATTATTTTGAGCTAATGGCAGTGGAGACCCTGTTAACTCAAGAGAAACTACTGCCCCTCACTTAAGTTCCTAGAAGAATTTGAACTGGGGATTTTTCCCAGAAAAAGAGTTATTAGCAGACATAAATTGGATCTCTTTCTTAGCTTGCCACTTCACACATGAGCCCTAGGAGTGTCTCCCTCCTGCCTCTACATTCCTTGAGTCACTACTTGATTTAGGTCTTCAGTAGATAACACTAAGTTGCTGGGAAGGGCTCGAGATGTATGGGCACATGATGACCATCTTATCTTTTCTTAGAGTCATCTCTCAAGTCCTCCATTCCCAGGTGCCCAGAATTCCTGCCTTTTTACCCCCCCTCTTCACCCAAAGAACTAGAGTAGTTGGATTTACAGCGTCCTCTGAGACAATCCCTGTCTAGACTATCAGCACATGATTCCCCGTTATTCCAGGAATACTTGACATGAGCTAGGGTTTAAAGTGCACCAGAGTTACTGTAAATACCAACACGTCCGCGTCTAATCCTGATGACATATTTCCCATTCAAAGAGAAGAAACAGGATGGCATTGCTACTAACATGCTTTGAAGACAAGTTCTGGATATAAACTAAACATTCTGACTATAGGACAGGAAAAAGAATTTTCCCTCTATCCTTCTAGGTTCTGAGACCTGGCTGAGATCCCCCTGTAATAAGAGATAGATTAACAAGAGAAAATGTTGACCTAAAACAAACAGACTGCCAGTTATTTCTCCAGCAAAAAATAGTTTTATTTGGGATCAGCAAAGAATTGCAATTTGAGGTCTACAACCATGGTGAGCCGCATGCAAGTCTCCAGCAAAAATGGAGAGGAGAATATTATAGAGGGGAAAAGGAAGTTGGGAGGGCTATAGTAAACAAAGAGAGCATGGCTTTTTGTTGGCTGAGTTGTGACAGTCTCTTAATGTCTGAGCCAATAAAGAAGAGGAAATCTTTCTTCTTCCTGTTGGCTCTGCTATCCTCATAGAGCGTGAGAGCTCCCCCTTCTGGTCTCCTGACTCTATTTAATTGAGATTTCTATTTATTATTATTATTATTATTACAAAAAACAAACAGAAGCTTAACAAAATGTATATTTCCTGTATGCTTGGGAGACACCCAAGAAAGCTGACTACAACTCCCGCCAGTGGCCCAAGCTGATACCTCAAATACCATTTTCAGCTAAAGACAAAAGAGGATGTTGGAGATAGTATTACAGGAAGGAAGGCAATTCACCAGAAGTTGAAAGGAGCAAATGGTGGTAAACAAATATTTGTTGAGCCTTGCAGAGACAGTAAGACAGAGAGAAATTTTAACAAACAGACTTTGCTAGGTTCCTCCCTGTCTACACACCTAGTTCATATTATACTATAATTCTCCATGGTGTAACTATCTTCCTGGAACAAGTCCCCTACCTACATTCTGTCGACTGAAAAAAATGCACAACCTAAAAGGTGAGAATTATGTTTTATTTGGTGGACTTACTGAGGACCTAAGCTTGGGAGACAGCCTCTCAGATAGATTTGAGGGGCTGTTTTGAAGAGGTTAGGGAGGAGCCAGGATATATAGGAGTTTTTCAAAAAAACCCCAAACAGGTAGTTGGAACATCAAAAGATTACTGTTAATTAAAGAAAAACCAGGCATCTTAAGTTTAATGAACTTAGCACTTTTCTATGTATAAGAAGATGCAAGAGTCTGGGCTCATTGAAATCTTTCCTTTGAGATGCACCTTGACTTGACTATCTAGGGCCAGTATCCTGTTTATCTCCATCCTGAGTTCCCCTCAGGGGGCACTGTTGCGGGTGGCTGCAGTGGTTGCTGGCTTGATGGCTTCAATATCCTTTGTTTCCTGAAATGGCAGGTGATATTCTTTGTCCATAATTCTTTTAGGTAGTTAGAGGGGAGGTCAATGGTTCTTCCTGAGTCTTGTATGCCATGATTGTTTTCAGCTCAAAATAATCCATATGCCAAAGTGACACATTTTGGGGAGGTAAATGTTGCTCCCCTCAGAGGCATATTTTGGGGTGGCATATTCTGCTACCCTTTATGGCATTCTGATAACAAGGTGGCCCAGTGAGAAATTCAACCAAGGAGGCTTAGCTAGGAACAGCCCTTGAAGAAATATGTTGATAGAAAACACATTCAAGGATCTCACTTTATCCGCAAATTGTGCCTTTGACTAGATACTTTTCACCTCTCAATGAAAGTCCCACAGTTTACAACTCCTGATGTGGTTTTCCTCACTGAAGTTCCCATGGAACACAGCCATCCAGGGAATTTCCCCTAGAAGTTTGTTGGGAAATGAGTTTAGGAGCCAGATCTCTGGTTGTCTCCTGATAACTCTAGATAACCCCCCTCTGGTGTTACCCAAGGCCTTGCAATTCCTTTATGCCCACAAGTCAGTCTTTGGTGCTTGACACCTTTGCTCCAGGCTATTCTCACAGTGAACCCAAGTATTCTAGATGAGAAGCTATAGGAACTTGTTCTCTTAGTGAGGCTGTCCCTCACCCCCACCCCACTGCCAATCAGTTGGAACACTGTACCTCCCACTGCTATTCCTTCCTTCCTTCACTGCTGCAGACTTCTTGGCTCTAAGAAAAGGGGAAAGACACAGACTCTCTGCCCTTCACATCCATAAACTGATCCCTACTACAACCGGTGACAGGCGTGTTGGATCTAAATGGGGTGAGTTACGTTTAGAAGGGTTGGTGCTGAGGATGCTTAGAGGGAAAGGCCCAGGAACACTGGAAGGGGCTTGGTTGGACTTCTAGATGGTGGAATTAAGAATAGACAGTGACCCAACTTGTAAGAACCAAAGACCTGGATTCAACTCAGCGTTAATCTCACTGATACAGTTCTTGGAGCCTCTCTCCATTCTTCCACCCCTCCCCACTTCCTCTCCACTTCCTCCCCAATCTTCCTGAGCATACCATTGTCCCTTGGTATCCATGGGGGGCATTGGTCCAGGACCGCCCCCATGCCCAGGATACCAAAATCCAAGCTTGCTCAAGTCCCTTATATAAAATGGCGTACGTAGTATTTGCATCTAACATATGCGCATGCTCCTATGTACTTTAATCATCTCTACATTACTTATAATACCTAATACAATGTAAATAGCTGTAAATACAATGTAAGTGCTATGTAAGTAGTTGCCAGCACACAGCAAATTCAAGTTTTACTTTTTAGAACTTTCTGGATTTTTTTTGGGGGGGTGCTATTTTTAATCCACTGTGTGGTTGGTTGAATTCCAGGGTGCAGACAAATAGATACAGAGGGCCAACTGTACATTGAAGCAGCTTGAATCCTGGTCTTCTCTTCATCCTATTTAGGCCTTTTGAGCCAGGGGTAGGGTGCCACAAATGAGAACGTGCCTACCCCTTGTGCTCTGTTTGATGGAGTACTTGACATTCTCAGATATGCTCTCAGTACACGTATCTCATTAGCCTCTTACAGGTTTGTGAGGGAGTTATTATTAAGCCCATCTAAGGACATCACACTCAGAGAGTTGAGAATCAGGTTAGAGATTCCACAGGGCCAGGTATACTCCTCATGGTAAGTGACGACAGAGAGCTAGTTTAAAGGGAAGACTTTTTCAAGCAAATCTCTGCTCTAATTTTGACCAGAGTAGCTCTTGTGAGGGCAGTTTCAATTTTGGTACTTGATTGATTAGAACAATATTTCAAAACTGGGGTTCCTTTATGATGACATTCTTAACAATAAATCAAGATCGTTTATAATGATGATAATTAGGGAAATGGCCTCTGAGAAGGGATGTGGGTAGTCACAAGTGATAACATGTTTCACACAGGCTTTGGGGAAGTGTTATAACGAAGTCAAGATCCTGGTAAGCACCATCTTGCAGAGTCAGCGTAGTTGCAGCCTCAGATTTCAAGGAACCAAAGCCTTCCTGCTTCAAAAATATTTCCCAAGTCTCTATTCATCTTCTGTATGCCCTTAAAAGGCAACAACACTTTCCACTTCACAGACATAGAGCTTAAAATACCATTTTCTTTAGGACACATGCTCTTTTGAGAATTGATCTGGGGACTCCCTGGTGGTCCAGTGGGTAGGACTCCGAGCTCCCAATGCAGGGGGCTCGGGTTTGATCCCTGGTCAGGGAAATATATCCCACATGCATGCTGCAACTAAGAAGTCCGCATGCAGCAACTAAGACCCGGTGCAGCCAAAATAAATTAAAAAAAATAAAAAAAAAAAAAGAATTGATCTGGACTGCAAAACAGCTAGCTAGAGGGTGATTTGTTCCTCAGTTCAGGTGGAAGAGAGGGCAGACAGGAGGTACTTGGAATTCTCAAAATAAACTTCACCAGTTTTTTACAACTTTGTGCTTATCTCACTCAGGCTGTAGCATATTTCCAGTTCTTATAGCTACTTTATTTATTTATTTATTTATTTTTGGCTGTGTTGGGTCTTCGGTTCGTGCGAGAGCTTTCTCCGGTTACGGCAAGCGGGGGCCACTCTTCATCGCGGTGCGCGGGCCTTTCACTATCGCGGCCCCTCCCGTTGCGGGGCACAGGCTCCAGACGCGCAGGCTCAGTAGTTGTGGCTCACGGGCCCAGCCGCTCCGCGGCATGTGGGATCCTCCCAGACCAGGGCTCGAACCCGTGTCCCCCGCACTAGCAGGCAGATTCTCAACCACTGCGCCACCAGGGAAGCCCTTCAGTTCTTATAAACTTTATTATCTAATGAGAGTTATCACCTTCTAGCCTGGGAACCAAATGGTAAAATTTAGTTGAAGGGCCTACGTTGGCAGAGAAAGGAATTTTAAGGTAGAGCTCAGCAGTGTTTCCTCTCTCTTCCCTGTACACACACAGGTGGCCCTGGTGACTGAGATGGCATCCTCTGTAAAGGTCCTAGGCCCTCTCTTGGCCCTGCCGTTCCCTCTATGTGGGTTCCTTGTACACAGCCAGAACATTTCCTGGAGGGAATTCGTGAAACTGCACCACCCTAGCACAAACTGGGAATTCAGCAAGTACAAATGCAGTGATCTGATGAGGGAAAGAGGTGTTTCAAAAGACAAGAACTATCACAGCTTCGTCTATACCGTATGGCACAAAATTGAGCATATACACATCAGGAACTGGAGAGGTCACTACAGAAATGTATATATATGGGCCCCATATCCCTTCAAAACACTCAAGTGCTACCGGGAGAATAGCAAAAACAACTACAAAGATTACAAGAGCTACAGCTACATTGAATTCCATTGTGGCATGAACGGGTTTGTTGATGGCATAGAGGACATGCAGTTGTTAGAGGATATCAGCAACTAGAAAGTTGACCCACACCCACAGGTTTTGGTGTTCAGTGCTTCCCAAGTTGTGGCCCCTCCCTGCATCAAGAGCCCTTGCATTTATTTGCCAATGTTTTCCAACTACTGAGAGTTATGTTTCACGTGGTTTCTTACTATCGTAACTTTGCCTATGTTGTTTCTCTGCCTGGAATACCCTTCTGTCCTTATTTACTTGATTTACTTCTACATTTTTGAAAAGATTCAGCTCATATGAAATCTCTTTTTGACTAACCCAGGAATTTTCCTGATATTGACTCTCCTTATAACTTCGCAAGTGGAATGATCTTCCCATCCCTAAATAAATTTTATCATTCCAATGTGTGTGAAATTTATTTATGTGTCATGTGATTAGCACAGGTGTTATAACTGTGAGTTATATAGCTTATGCTTGAATGTGATTTGTGCTGTATGTAGGTTAAAAGTGTATTATATGTGTGTGTCTAATGTGTGTAATAGACTTGTGTGTATGATGAAAGTATAACTGTTTATGTGCTAAGCTGGGGAAAAGTTGTGACCTAGGCATTGATTGTGGGGACATGCTGAGTTCCCATACCCACCCAGATTGGTGGGTGTGGCCAGAGCTGATTAGGTATAAAATATGTAGCATGTCCCTGGCACATAGCAGGTGCTCAGTCAACACTGATTTTCTTCCTTTCTCATCCTTTGACTTGGTATTTTAATTTTGACTTTGACAAAACAAACATGACGAGTGCCCATCAATTGTCTCCTCTCCCTGGATTTCATTAAGAATGTCTGTAAGGAGGCTATTGCATTTTAGATGAGTTACGGTAGTATGTATGTTTCCTGATGAATAATACATTAAGTAGAAGATATGAGCACAAATGAGTTTATCTAATAAAAACCATTTTCACTTGGCAGAGATATAGGGTAGGGCTAGAGGACTTTAAAATGAAACTCTCTTCAAGAGTGGGGCTTAGGGACTTCCCTGGGCACAGTGGTTAAGAATCTGCCTGCCAATGCAGGGCACACGGGTTCGATTCCTGGTCCGGGAAGATGCCATATGCCGTGGAGCCACTAAGCCCATGAGCCACAACTACTGAAGCCCGTGCCCTCTAGGGCCTGCATGCCACAACTACTGAGCCCGTGAGCTGCAACTACTGAAGTCTACGCTCCTAGAGCCCGTGCTCTGCAACAAGAGAAGCCACCGCAATGAGAAGCCAGCGCACCGCAACGAAGAGTAGCCCCCGCTCGCCGCCACAACTAGAGAAAGCCTGAGCGCAGCAACGAAGACCCAACGCAGCCAAAAATTAAAAAAAAAAAAAAAAAAAGAGTGGGGCTTAAGACTTGCATTTTGTTGGAGGAAAGAGGAAGTAGATTGGAGAAGGAAATGTTGAGACACAAGTAAGTAAGGTCCACAGAAATTCTGTTTGCTAAATGAGAGATAGAGATAATGTTCGCTTCGTATAATTTTTTTAAGAGAAATGTTTGCTTAGTATAATTTTGCCTGGGGCAGGTATGCGAAGGAGAAATACTGAACATTAAAAGACCCTGTGTTCTTCAGCCTCCTGCATCACTGAATGACTCAAGCCTTGAAACAATTAGAAAAAAGACCAGGGTATAAACATTTTAAATTAGATGACACTTTAAATTAAGCTGCACACTATAAGGGAGCAGAATTTTCCACCCTAAAATATGTCTCTTTGGCATAAGGATAATTTTAGCCTGGTTATTTTTTTAAGAATCAGCAGATATGAGAGGAGCTCTGAAAACCAAATAGAAGTCTCTCTTTTGTAAGAGACATTTACAGGTAAAAGAGAAATCTCCATTTGTAAGGGTGTCTTCCTGCTGTACCAGGAAGGCGGGGGTGGGGGGGGCGGACTCATTCTCTAGAAACTCTTAGTGGTGGACAAGACAATGATAAGTCTGCAAAACAACGTTATCCTTGTTTCCTGTGTTTTCCTGGTCATCTCCCATAGATTTCCCTCCCCAACATCTCCTTTTGTCTTTAGCCGAAGATGATATTGAAGGTGATGGCCTCAGCCATTTTGGCAAGTTACTCAGTTTACCTGGGTCTCCGCCATGTATTATACGTGGTATTAAACTTTTGTTTGTTTTCTCCTGTCAGTTTGTCTTATATCATCGAATTATGAGACGAGCCAAATATCCTAGAAGGGAAAAAAAAGAAACAAATTCCTCCTCAACAACACCTTCCTGGAACTCGGGCCTCAACAAGTAGCCAGTGAATCTAGATTGGTCATTGTGCTCCAAGCATAGCTCCTCAGCTTTGCCATTTTTTCAGTGTATTTGGGAATGAGCAGATACCTGGGAGATGATGACCTATATCAACCAAACTCACAAGAGATTAGTGTTAAACAGCAGTTCTGTAAGCAGATAGGGTAGGGGGTCCCTGGAGAAAGAGAACCTGGAAGGGTTTTCTTGACATAAGAGAAGCCATTTTAGCCTAAGCCATTTTGTGGTCTAAGCCTGGCCACAAGATCTTAAGGGAAGTAAGGGAATGCAGGAACAAAGGAAAAGCAGTCAAGAAGCAACAGTTCAGCAATAAAATAGAATATTAGTTCCTCCTCAAGGGACATACATTACAATCTGATAAAGTCTTTGAGTTCTGTAGGAACTAAGGCCCCCACCCAGGTGGAGGACAGAATGATGCTGTTGACCTTCCTGACTTCAGTCAGCTAAAGCTTGGACTCTGTCAACCTTTTCCCAGTTCTATGCTGAATTCTCCTCTGCTCAAGCCCCTTCATGAACATGCATATACCCTTAGCTTAAAACTTCCCCAGTTTTGCTGTTCCAGGGAGACTGCTTTGGGAAAGATTCCCAGTGTTCTCCTTACCTGCTGCAAGTAATAATAAATCCTTCCTTCTCCTGATCTTTGGCTTGGTTGTATCTTTTGGCTCGACATCCACCAAGAGACAAACTCAGTTTTTGGGTAATAGTTCTTCATCAGCGATCATTTTACATGTGGGAAATACTGATTGTTTTTCTCACTTGATAAATGCTGCTTCAAAATGTACTGGCATATTCTGGTCTCCTAGAGTAGTATTTTAGGATTGTCTCTTCAGGCCTCCTACAGTAAGTTTTCACAAATACCTCATTTTAAAAACTCTTTAAAATTTGCTTTTAGGGACTTCCCTGGTGGTGCAGTGGTTAAGAATCTGCCTGTCAATTCAGGGGACACAGGTTTGAGCCCTGCTCTGGGAAGATACCACATGCCGTGGAGCAACTAAGCCCATATGCCACAACTACTGAGCCCACGTGCCACAACTACTGAAGCCCGTGCACCTGGAGCCCTTGCTCCGCAACAAGAGAAGCCATGGCAATGAGAAGCCCGTGCACCACAACAAAGAGTAGCCCCCGTTCGCTGCAACTAGAGAAAGCCGCACGCAGCAACAAAGACCCAATGCAACCAAAAATAAATAAATTAAAATTAAAATTAAAAAAAAATTGCTTTTATTAAAAGGTTATAAGATGATGGTTCAAAACAGTATAGGAGGAAAATGAATTTAAGCACAATTTGTTATAAAAAATTAATAAACAGAAACCTTAATTAAATAGAGTTGGAAGACCAGAAGGAGGAGCTCTCACACCCTGTGACCATAGCTGAGCCCAGCTGGAAGAAGAAAGAGTTGTCTTCTTTCCTGGCAAGGACTCAGCCAATGAAAAGCCATGCACTCTTTGTTTACTATAGCCCTCCCAACTTCCTTCTCCTCTCTATTAAAGCAGTCTCTTTCCCTTGCTGTGCAGGGACTTGCACATGGCTTGCCATGGTTGCAGACCCCAAATTACAATTCTCTGCTGATCCTGAATAAACCTATCTTTGCTGGAGAAATATCTGGCAGTCTATTTGTTTCAGGTCCACATAGGATAATAGCCTTGTGTTGTTGCTTAGACTTTCTCACATCCACTTCCCCTGTTTGGAAAGATGCATATTCATTTCCCTTAAGGAACTATCTTTCCCCTTTTTGTGTGCACATTGGTGGGGCTGTCCTTTAAGGTTCCCAGTCTCCTCTACTGAGTCAAACAATAGTAATGAGACCCAAGGTAGGCTAACTGGACTCTCTCTTATAGGAGACCAGAATGTACCTCTTTGACATAGGATTATTTTGAGAATCAGTAGATAAAGGAGAAACTTTGAAAACAGAGTATAAATTACCCTTATGTAAGGGAAATTTACAATTACCAAGGAAATCTCCATTTGTAAGGGTGTTTCCCTCTCTGTACAGGAAGAAAAAGATGACTCTAAATCACAAGAAACTCTCATCAATGGAGAAGCCACAGACTTAAATCTGTATAACAAACCCTACCCTTGTTTACTGTACTTTTCCTGGTCACCTTCCCATAATTTGCCTCCTCCACACTCTTCTTTCTTTGTTTTAGCTGAAGATGGAAAGTAAACCCAAGTTCTAGCCACCTCCTTGAGTTACTCACCCCTGAGCTTCTCCCATGTACATGTGGTATATTCATGCTAATAAACTTCTGTTTGTTTTTCTCTTGTTAATCTGTCTTTTGTTATAGAGGCCCTAGCTGAGAACTGAGAAGGAAAAAATGAAAAGATATCTTTTTCATTCTCTACACTGTCTTCAGAGTCTAAATCTCAAGTAGTGATGCAAGGATTTTTTAAAAATTTGAAGTGGATTCATGCCTATTTGGCACTGCTCTGCAGCTCACCCAAGCTTCTTGGGTTACAGCTATTTCCAAAGACTGATACTTCTGCTATATTTTTTCATATTGTAATCTCTCCCAGATTCTTCCAATAAATCTCCACCCTATTCCTACTACTACTGAAACAGGAGGGAAGCGGACAGGGCACAACCTCTAAAAGAATGACATAGCCCTTGAGGATATGACATAAACTGGTTAGACCCAACTAGGTCCAAGAGAGTGGAAGATTTGACTTCCAGCGGACCTTGAGCCTCATTATACACTCACTGTAATACATTAACATCTAAATGACACACCTACAGGTGCCATGACAGTTCCAAGGCTAACCATAAAAGGTCAAAAAGTGGGTGGTGGCCCAGTTCCTAGAAATCTCCACCTCTTCCCCAAAATGGTTGGCATAATCCTCCCACTCATTAGCCTGTGAAATTTCCCAGCCCATAAAAACTAACCACCCCATATTTTGGGGCCTCTTGCCCTCTTCCAAGATGGCCCACACTCTGTCTGTGGAGTGTGTTTCTCCCAAGGCTGTTCTCACCTTTTGAGACAGACCACGTTCTGTCTATGGAATGTGTATCTCTCTAAATAAATCCACTTCTTACCTATCTCTTTTTTTCTCACTGAATTCTTTCTGCCTTGAGTCATAAAGAACCTGAGCTTCATTAAGTCCTGAGACCAAGTGTGTGATCTCAATTAAAAGACAGTGGGTTCATGGGACTTCCCTCGTGGTCCAGTGGGGAAGACTCTGTCCGTGTTCCCAATGCAGGGGGCCCGGGTTCAATCCCTGGTCGGAGACCTAGATCCCGCATGCATGCTGCAACTAAGAGTCCGCATGACATGACAAAGATGCTACATGCCACAACTAAGACCCAGGGCAGCCTAAATAAATAAATATTAAAAAAAAAAAAAAAAAAAAGGCAGTGGGTTCAAGTCCCAACCTGGGTTGTGCAGTTTCACCACCACTTAAAAATTTTCGGGCTTCCCTGGTGGCGCAGTGGTTGAGAATCTGCCTGCCAATGCAGGGGACACGGGTTCGAGCCCTGGTCTGGGAAGATCCCACATGCCGCGGAGCAACTAAGCCCGTGAGCCACAATTATTGAGCCTGCGCGTCTGGAGCCTGTGCTCCGCAACAGGAGAGGCCGCGACAGTGAGAGGCCCGCGCACCGCGATGAAGAGTGGCCCCTGCTTGCCGCAACTGGAGAAAGCCCTCGCACAGAAACGAAGACCCAACACAGCCATAAATAAATAAATAAATAAATAAATAAATAAATAAAATTTAAAAAAAAATTTCCCTCTCAAATTTGCTCAAATTTGTGTTGCTTGCAAACAAAATAAACCTAAAGGATAAACTCTATCAGCAACCTTTGTGATCCTCATCATGCCTTCCAAATTTGGGGATCTGCCATGCATACTAGGTGCCTATCCTACAGGAAATACTCACTTTCTTTAGCCCAGCATGTTGTCAAACCCAAGTTGTTGTGCCTGATACACTGTGATGTCAAACAACCTGAAACATCAAAATTTGGAGCAGAGAAAGGTTTATTGCAGGGCCAAGCAAGGAGAAAGGGGTGGCTCATGCTCAAAAGACCTGAAATCTCTGACGGTTTTCAGGGAGGAGTTTTTAAAGGCAGAATTTGGGGTGAGGGCTGCAGGGTGTGGGACTTTCTTCTGATTGGTTGGTGATGAGGTAACAAGGTGATGCTCCAGAACATGTGCTCAGCTTGAAGTTACCATCCTCCACCTGGGTGGGAGCCTTAGTTCCTGTAGAAGAATTCAAATATATGTTGTTATGTATATCCCTCGAGGAGGAAGTAGGACTCAGGAGGACTTTATCTCAGGAATCAAGCATAAGACCAGTCTTAAGAACTTGGACATTGGGTGAAAATCAATGTCAGTCAAGAAAAATGGTTCTCTACAAAGAATGGGTAACGGAATCACTGTGGAGTTAATCAAATATAGATATGCAAAGACATCCATCCCCAAGATTCTGATTCAGTAGGCCTAGGATCTTGGCATTTTAAAACTTTTCATAGGCAATTCTGATGTGAGGCCAGGGTTAGGAGACCCCTACTTAAGGACATGGGTAACTCGGTATTGTTTTCCTCTGTAGTGGGTTTGGTGTACAATCAAGTTGTGGAACTGCAGGGAGAAGGAGGACTGTTCTAATACATGGGATGTAGAATAAGACACATGAGCACTAGGCAAACAGACTTATTTTTTTTACTCTTTTTTTATTAATTTTTATTGGAGTATTGTTGCTTTACAATGTTGTGAACAGACATCTTAAAATTTTTTTTCTTTAATTGATGGAATTATTTGTTCAGAGCAATTTTAGATTTACAGAAAAATTGAGTAGAAAGTACAAAGAGTTCCCATATGCCTCTCTTCCCTCCCTCCTCTCCTAACCACACTGTTCACAATTTTCTTATTATTAACATCTTATTTTACTGTGGTACTTTTGTTATATTTGATGAACCAGTATTAATAAAGTCCACAATTTACACTAGGATTCGTTCTTCATGTCGTACACGTTTTGACAAGTGCATAATGTCATTGTATGGGAAGAAAGTTTTCCTCAGCACTCTTAGGGTTTCTGGCTGGTCTGAAAATTCAACTGACAAAGACAGGTCAATAGGAGAAAAGCATACAAATTTTATTAAATATTTACATATACATGGGAGCGTTCATAAGAGAATGAAAAATCCAAATAAGTGAAAAGAGCAGGAAGCTTTTATACCTTTTAGCCCAAGAAACAAGATATTTGTAAAGAATTGACAAGACAAAGGAGTTTGGTCTATGGTTAGTAAATGGTGAAGAAGTAACTAGAAAGATAAGCGTTAGTTTCAAGATTCTTTTGCAGATTCCTCTGGTGCCCTCTCTGGGAGGTTGAGGGTCTATCTCCAGTAAAAAGAGAATTTATTTTCTGGCTTTGGACAGAAAGTGGGGAGCTTTTTCTGCACTTCATGATTCTTAATTGCCTTCAGTGCAAAATAATTTTTATGTCAAAGAGCCACTTTTGGGGGTTACATATTCTGATTTCCTTCAGCATGAACATGGAATACCTCTCCATTTATTTAGATCTTCTTTTGATTTATTTCATCAGAGTTTTATAGTTTTCCTCATATTGATCTTGTACATATTTTATTAGATTTATACCTAATATTTCATTTTTCTTTGGTACTAATATAAATGTTAGCTGTTTTTTTTTTTATTTCAAATTCCAATTGTTCATTGCTGGTATATAAGGAAGCAGTTTTTGTATATTAACCTTGTATCTTGCAACTTTGCTATAAACAGAAATAATTTTTATCCTAAAGATTATTGGAGCCATTAAAACTATTGGGCAAGAGTGTTTCACTGTTATATTTATGCTCAAGAAATACTAATCTGGAAGTGTTAATATGTAGAATGGATTGGAAGGAAAAGAGACTAGAGGCAGGGAGTCCATGTAGGAAACTTTTATGTGAGTCCTCTATGAGACAATAAGGTTCTGAATAAGGATATTGCAGCACCAATGGAAAGGCAAGAACAGATTTAAGAGGCAAATACCCTAAATGTGCCCTTCTCCTTCATATGTATGGGTCTCTTCACACAGTTTCCTCTTTGGGCTGCCCTTACCATCTTCTTCACTTAATTTCTAATTAATCTTCAAAACTCTGTGCCGGTGTTGTGCCCTCCAAAAATACCTCCTCTCTACTGTCTCCACACAGTTACCTGTAGTTTCCTTGATCACAGCTGTAAGTGCTATTGATATTTGTTAATATATTGTGCATTGGTCCATTTACCTGACTGTCTCTTTCATTAGATCACAAGCTCCCGAATCAGAGTAGCCCAGTATCTGGCCCGATAAACATACACATAAAGGAATAATTCATTCAAGTCTATGGTTGAAGCTCACATACCAAGTACATGGCAGTTATTATATCAGATTTTCATGTATATTTTCTCCTAAGGAAATGAAACCATAAAACTTCAAAAAACTGAAGCTTCAAGTCAGGAAGGAAGCACCAACTCATATCAGGAAGTGATCAGTTCCTCAAAACTGTGTTTTGAGTCTCATTGTTTCTTTAAGTAAGCTTACTCTCCCTGCATTTACAGTGTTATTGATACTAATTAAACAGCAAGTTTGAAAGTCTAAGAGTCTCATCCACACTGTCAACAAGAAGTTCATCTTCCAAGCCCTAGTTTTCTCTTTCCTAGGGTTCAGTACCCTTCCCCTGCCACACGCAGGCAGCCTCGCACATCTGGGAGAAGAACAACAGACAAAAGCGTCTGAGCCTGGGACTAACTACTGCTGCAGTTCTCAGCGGGAGCCCCAGCGTGCAGACCTGGTAAGAGCAGAAGCCCCCAGGGCTGGGGAGAGTGGCCAGTGAAGATGGCTGGGAGATCCAGGTCAAATAGATGGAGGGTAAATATTTCAGGAGGGAAGAGACAAGGTTTCTGACATGGGGACCATCAAACGCATGAGTGCAGGACAAAGAGAAGAACGAGATCTACCAGTCAGAGAAAAGATCGTTTTACCTCAAATTCCTCTTCACTGAGCTTTAGTTTCTTTAGAATTGTGAAACTCAAGTGAGAAAGAAGATGGTTAAAAACAAACAAACAAAAAAGAGCTATGAAATCTTAAAAGGCAGGATAAAAATCTAAATGGTTATGAGTGATAATTTTGCTCTTATTGTTTTTACTACTACCACTATTTTCTCTCTCCTTACACAGAAAATATGGGGCCAGGTCTTCTGGGATGCTTTCCTCTCCTCCTATTGCTGCTGGGACTATGGTGGTCAGTGTGTCCACTTTGTGCTTTGCCTAAGCATCTCACCAAGGCTCACTGGTTTGAAATTCAGCATATACAGCCAAGGCTTCTCCAGTGCAACAAGGCAATGAGCGGCGTCAATAATTATACTCGACACTGTAAGCCTCAAAACACCTTTCTGCACAACTCCTTCCAGGACGTGGCTGCTGTCTGTGATTTGCCCCACATCGTCTGTAAGAATGGGCAGCACAACTGCCACCAGAGTCCAAAGCCTGTTAACCTGACTCAGTGCAGTTTCACTGCGGGGAAGTATCCTGACTGCCGCTACCGAGATGACACCCAATACAAGCTCTTCATTGTTGCCTGCGACCCCCCTCAGAAGAGCGACCCTCCCTATCATTTGGTTCCTGTACACTTAGACAAGATTGTTTAAAGTTTCCATCATTTTCCCTCTCACTTGGCACGAATTCTCTTACGATCTCTTCTGATTTTTCTTTCCTTTTGTTGATTTTCCTGGTTCCCATAGAAGGAAATAGGAGGGTATTGGAAAAATTAGAGTGATGAGGATAGACAAGAGTTGGGACAAAAAATATGTAGGATTCTTTTCTGCTTTGGAGCTCTAGGTTTTGAAGGAAGATAGTAGGGAAGAGGGCAAAGAAGGGTCCAGGCCTCCATAGTTTCAGCCTTAGAACTTCGGCCAACTTTTGTTGTGTTGTGTTCACAGAAATAAAACCATTTTCTGCTGCATTCTAATGAGTGTGTGTATAAGTGTGTTTGGAAGTGTGATCCCTTTCACATCATTGCCAGCCTGGAGCTATCTAGGCCTGCATTTGCCAGCATTCCAAGGAGAACGATTTTGGCCCTAGGCAACCTTTGAGGTTATTTGGCAACCTGGGACCTCTGCCACTTCCCTCACCCCTGTGTCTCTGGGACTTTGGAGCAAGAACGTTCTCCATCCCTTCAAACTCTGCTCATGGCTTTACATATTTCCCTTGAAACCATTGTCTATGGTTGTTTGGAGGTGGCACTGATACTCAATGTTGATGGTATTTTCACAGATTCTAACGCTGGTAACTGAGGCATCCTAGATCTTAACTATTTGCCTCTATATTTAATCAGATAATGTTTTAAATATAAACAGTAGTAGGGACAATAATCCACTGTAGCCTTAGAGTCAATTCTCCCATTATCTATTGGAATGGACAAAGAGAAAGCATAGATCAAGGGGGTTAAAAAAAAAGCACTGGGAAACTAAAAACATTCTTGCCCTACTCAAATAGTGAAATATCACGGAAACATTGGGGCTTTGGAACAGGTATTTGATTCAGAGATCGAAGGACTGGGATTAAGAATTTAGGTCCTATGTGTAGGGGAGGAAAAATAATTTTTCATAAACCCTTCTAGGTTTTTGGCTGAGACACCCCCTGTAATAAAAAGATAGATCAACAGGAAAAAAACAATTTTAGTTACATATGTACATATGGGAGCCCTACAAAGATATGAGACTCAAAAGACACAGGAAGCCCTGAGGAGCTTCAGGGTCCGTGTTTATAATGGCATCCTGGGGCCAAGCCTGGTGCCAGGAGGATTAGCCCTGGCTTAGAGATGCCAAAGTTCCCAGGGAAAATGAGCTAAGTAGACAATTCAATACATATTTCTTACTCACAGCGTGTGGAAATAGAATTTGAGTATCAGGTCAGAGGACACTGTACTTTTAAAACAATTTATAGGGCTTCCCTGGTGGTGTAGTGGCTGAGAATCCGCCTGCCAATGCAGGGGACAAGGGTTCGAGCCCTGGTCTGGGAAGATCCCACTTGCCGCGGAGCAACTGGGCCCGTGAGCCACAACTACTGAGCCTGCGCGTCTGGAGCCTGTGCTCCGCAACAAGAGAGGCCGCGATAGTGAGAGGCCCGCGCACCGCGATGAAAAGTGGCCCCTGCTCGCCGCAACTAGAGAAAACCCTCACACAGAAACGAAGACCCAACACAGTCAAAAATAAATAAATAAATAAATAAATAAATTTATTTTTTAAAAAAACAATTTATATTGACTAGAGGATGTGGAGCCAGTAAAATATTATGCCCCTCTTACTGCTTTACTTACTGCCTTAGATGGATACTTTAACTAGTTCCATTGGGGTAAAATAGTATACAATCAAAAACTGTTTCATTGATAAATTCAATACTGTGAATATTCTTTAAGTCACCTTTTTAATTTATAACAGTTTGTGTTTTTCTTTTTTTTTTTTCTCTCTTTTATTATTCTTATCTTTCTTTTCCGTTTGTGTTTTTCTGTTTGGCTTTTTTGTTTGAAAATGCCATACTATCTAGACAGGGCTAATAGAAACAGAAAACGTGATGTCCACATATGAGGCAAGCCTACAGAGGAAAGCCCACATATGGGGTGGCAAAAGCAAGGCCAAACAGCCTCACAGGAAGGGGGAAGCATAGGCTCATGAGGAGGGGAATTCTTCTGGAGCTCTTCACACTTTTTTTTTTTTTTTTTTTTTTTTTAGTTGCAGTGATCGGGGGCTACTCTTCATTGCAGTGCGCTGGCTTCTCATTTCAGTGGCTTCTCTTGTTGCAGAGCACGGGCTCTAGGTGAGTGGGCTTCAGTAGTTGTGGCTCACAGGCTATAGAGCCCAGGCTCAGTAGCTGTGGCACACTGGCTTAGTTGCTCTGCAGTATGTGGGATCTTCCTGGACCAGGGCTTGAACCCATGTCCCTGCATTGGCAGCCGGATTCTTAACCACTGCACCACAAGGGAAGTCCCTCTTCACACTTCTTGATGGATTTTATTTTATTTATTTACTTATTTTGGCCGCACCACACAGCATGTGGGATCTTAGTTCCCTGACCAGGGATCAAACACTTACCCCCTGCATTGGAAACACAGAGTCTTAACCACTGGACTGCCAGGGAAGTCCCTTGATGGATTTTATAAAGTCCTTCCCTTGCCCTCTCTCATGGGCTAATTTCATTTTTAATGTGATGAATTACTTTTCAAAAATTAAACAATGTAGGGACTTCCCTGGTGGCGCAGTGTCTAGGACTCTGCTGTCCCAATGCAGGTGGCCCGGGTTCGATCCCTGGTCAGGGAACTAGATCCCACGTGCATGCCTCAACTAAGAGTTTGCATGCCACAACTAAGGAGCCAGCTTGCTGCAACTAAGGAGCCCACATGCTGCAAGTAAGGAGCTGGTGAGCTGCAACTAAGGAGCCCTGGAACCACAACTAAGGAGTCCACCTACTACAACTAAGACGTGGTGCAACCAAATAAATAAATAAATAAATAAATATTTTAAAAAATTAAACAATGTAGATAAATACAAACCAATATATAGCACTCAAAATAAATAGTTTTTCATTTACTTACTATCTAAAATATATATATAGACATAAAAACATTGGTGTCCATTTTATTCCTCTCTCCATTCCCATTCCTCTTAACTTTTCTCAAATGAAATTATACATTTAAAGTGTTACCAGTCTTATTTTTGTACTTATACTTCATGTATAATATCTTCATAAACAAAACATAGGGTTTCCATGTGCAATTTAAAAAGAAATTTATATAAATACTATCATATAGTACAAATCATTCTGCAACTTGCTTTTTTTGTTCACTCAACAATGTTTTTAAGACTCATCGATATTAAAATGTATCTTTGTTGTTCTTTTATTTTTACTGGTATATTGTTTGTTCCTTTGTATTAATAAACCGTCATTTATTTACCAGTCGTCTATTGTTGAATATTTGGGATGTTCCCAAATTTCCACCCTCACAAGCAGCACTGCAATGATATCTTTGTACATTTCTCTGTACAAAGAAATATGTCAACTTAAAGAAAGACACACAGCATAAGAATTGCGAGTTTAAGTTGTATTCATGGTCTTACTGAGGACTAGAGCTTATGTTTGGGAAGGTGCAAGAATCAGGGGTCTTTGAAATTATTCCTGAGATACACATCTAACTATCTAGGAACCTGTTTTTCCAAAGCACAGAGTACCTCATCCTGTGTTTCATCCTCAGTTTCCTGCAGGATGCCCTGTCAGTGGTCGACTGCAGTGGGTTGCGACTTAACCCTTGTATAACTGGGTAACGAGTGATGTTCTTTGTTCTTCTTTGTTCACAAACTGATTGTAGCAGATTGTATTTTTCAGAGATGTCCATATCAACATATCCCATTCTACATGCTCTTCTTATAGTGTGATATTGACTCTTCTCTATCAGAAGGGGCTATGTTCCCTTTCCTTGAGTATGGGTTAGTCTTAGAAACTCCCTTCTAATGAATAGAATGGGGTGAAAGTCACACTGTATGACTTCCAAAGCCAAGTCATAAAAGGTGATACAGCTTCTGCCTGGCTTTCCCTCTCTGTTGTAGGACACCCACACTTGGACCCAATCATCACGCTGTGAGGAAGATAGTGCCACGTGGAGAGGCCTTGTACAGATATTCCAGCCAACAGGCCCAGCTAAGGTATCGGCCAACATCAACCATTCAACATGTGGGTGAATGAGCCTTCAGATGATACCAGCTCCCAACCTCCGAGTCTTCCAGCTGCCGCCTCAGACATTGGAACAGAGACAAGCTGCCCCCACTGTGTCCTATCTGAACTCCTGACCCACTGGGAGCATAATAAATTATTGTTTTGTGCCACCAAGTTTGGGGGTAATTTGTTACACAGATAGACTAACTGAAGCATTGATTGTATAATTTCACCAGAAACTATGGTATGTGAGTTTTTGCATCTCAATGTCCTGTCTCTGGCAAAACATGAGAGTATCATGCTCCTGCATTTTTGGCAACCTGATGAGTATGAAATAGCACAACATTGTCATGTAGGCAAAAAAAAAGATGTTATTTGCATCTTTAGATCCTTGGTTCCTAGTACAATGCCTGACACCAGTGGGTTTCTTTTTATTTTATTTTATTTTATTTATTTATTTATGACTGTGTTGGGTCTTCGTTCCTGCACGCAGGTTTTCTCTTGTGGCGAGCGGGGGCTACTCTTCATTGCAGTGGGCGGGTTTCTCATGGTGGTGGCTTCTTTTGTTGCAGAGCACAGCTTCTAGGCGTGCGGGCTTCAGTAGTTGTGGCACGCGGGCTCAATACTTGTGGCCTGTGGGCTTAGTTACTCTGCAGCATGTGGGATCTTACCAGACTAGGGCTTGAACACGGTTCCCCTGCATTGGCAGGCAGATTCTTAACCACTGTGTCACCGGGGAAGTCCCTGACACTAGTGGGTTTCTTTTTCTTTTTTTTAATGTTTTATTTATTTATTTATTTATTTATTTATTTATTTTTGGCTGCATTGAGTCTTTGTTGCTGCGTGTGAGCTTTCTCTAGTTGCGGCGAGCCCCTACTGCTCTTCTTTGCGGTGCGTGGGCTTCTCATTGCAGTGGCTTCTCTTGTTGCAGAGCATGGGCTTTAGGGTGCACGGGCTTCAGTAGTTGTGGCACAAGGGCTCAGTAGTTGTGGGTCGCGGGCTCTAGAGTGAGGCAGTTGATGAAAGTTGAATACAGTCTGTGGATTAGATAACTGTATAGTTTCAATGCAAATTTCCTGATTTTGATAAGTATACTTATTTTAAACCCTTGTAAAAAGAATGTTCTTGTTTTTAGGAAATGCATAGTGAAGAATTTTGGAAAAGGGGCAACATGTCCAAAACTTACTCTCACACATTCAGAAAAAAATTTATGTATCTGTACATAAATATGTGACTAATAAAGCAAATAGGAAAAATGTTAATGTTTAGAGAATATAGACAAATGATATACAGGAATTCTTTGTATCATTTTTGCAACTGTTCTGTATAGCTGAAATTATTTCAAAATAAAAAGTTTTTAAAAAATTTCAGCACGGTCATTTACTACTTGTGCAAATTACCTATCTTTGCAGATAATCAGTTGCCTCATTTACTAAGATAAGATATTTTACCTACTCACTTTCATTTATAGAATCTACCAAACTCTACTTTGTCTGGCACCCTGCAAATCACCAGCCACAGAAAAATGAAAAAGACCCGGTCACTAGTAGCTTTCAGCTGAGTGGGAAAAACAACCAAGAAAACTGGAATGTTTAACGAAGAGTGATTAGTGTTAGTTCTCAGGGTGGTTTCAAGACCTGAATGACCTAATATAGATTTAAACATACATATAAAAGGGGCTTAATGAAATTCCTGGTACCTCATACAAGTAGTTCCATCTCCCCTTTGGATGATTACTTTCAAGGAAAGTATTTTTAGCTCTCTAAAAAAGACATCCTCAAATAGCCCCCTTTCTAGCCAGCTCCCAACTTCCTGTCTTTCCCCCTGGGACAGTGATGGCACCCCTGGTGTCTCTCTGTGTTCAAATTTCCTCTTCTTATAAGGACACCAGTCAGACTGGATTAGGGCCCACCTAAGGCCTCATTTTAACTTAATCACTTCTTGAAAGGCCTTAGCTTCAAATACATTCTGATTTACATCTTACATTTCTGAGAAGTTAAAGTTTGAACATATAAATTTTGGGAGAACGCAATTCAGCTTGTAACAGTGACTATAAAGAGAAGTTTCATAAGAGCCCCAAGGACCTAAGCGATGGTGTGAGGCATCCCTACATTTAGGTCTTTAATTGTAGTTTGGCAACTTTTCCGAGGAGAGGATACAATCAGGATAAGAGCTGTTCCCTGCTCTTATGACAACTGTTGTTTGGTGCCTACCAGTGGTTGTGGGGATTTCACAGACAGCAGCTTGTAAAGAAAGGTACTGAGGAAAGAACTGATTTTTTTTTATATCTCCCATTGTCTTGGTTGACTGAAGGAATTGCAAGAGTACATGGAGGCTGTAAAAGCAGTATGGACGGGGCATCACACTACTGAGCTTAAGTAAAATAGCAAGGCTTGCCATAGAGGGGGCCCACACCATTCCCAAAAGCCCAAGAAAAGAAGGTGGAATGCTGGAAATGCAGAGCTACATTTCCTATGAGAAAAAAAACAAAAAGAAAAACAGATTTTCCTCCTACTCCTGAGTGACCTGATTAGCTATAACCTTCCAGGTAGTCAACAGAACCAACTATGCCATCCCTTCTGATCTTGTTTTCTCATCTCTTTTTACCTCTAAGTCTCATCCATACTTACTTCCTGACACCGTATTTATAATCCCTCTGTCTTACTTCTTCTAATCTCCTGTGCCTTCTTCATTGCCTGTTCTGTCCCAACCTCAAGGCTCCCACCTACCCAGGGTCTAACTGAGAACAGATCCTGCTGGTGGTTCCAGGACTTAGAAGCATATCATAGGTCTCTCCACCAATACAGAGCTGCCTCTGTGGAAAAGAGAGGGCAGAGGGAGGAAGGTTTAGGGTTTTGAAGTTAGGGGGCTTTTGTTTGTTTGTTTGTTTGTTTTTGCATGTGGATGTTCAATCACAATTTGTTGAAAAGATTATCCTTTCTTCCTAGAATTGCTTTGCACTTTTGTCAAAAATCATTTGACAGTATTTGTGTGGGTATGCCCTGGGCTCTCTATGCAGCTCCGTTGATCTATGTGTCTATTCTTCCACCAAGTCACACAAAAATATGTACACAGATGTTTAAAGCAGCTATCTTCATAATCACCCAGAATGGAAACAATGCAAGCGTCCTTCAACAGGTGAATGGATAAATAAGCCATGGACCATCCACGCAATAAAATGCTACTCAACGATAAAAAGGAACGAACCACTGATCCATACAACTTGGATAAATTTCACAGGCATTATAGTGAGCAAAAGAAGCCAGTCTTGGAAGGTTACATACTGTGCAATCCTATTTGTATGATTTTTTTAAAAATAAATTTATTTATTTTTGGCTGCACTTCGTCTTCGTTGCTGCACGCGGGCTTTTCTCTCGTTGCGGCAAGTTGGGGCTACTCTTCGTTGTGGTGCGTGGGCTTATCGCTGTGGCTTCTCTTGTTGCAAAGCACGGGCTCTAGGCGCGCGGGCTTCAGTAGTTGTGGCATGTGGGCTCAGTTGTGGCTCATGGGCTCTAGAGCGCAGGCTCAGTAGTTGTGGCACATGGGCTTAGTTGCTCCGCAGCATGTGGGATCTTCCCAGGCCAGGGCTTGAACCCATGTCTCCTGCATTGGCAGGCGGATTCTTAACCACTGCACCACCAGGGAAGCCCTGTATGATATTTTGAAAAGACAAAACTATAGTGACAGAGAATAGATCAGTGGTTGGCAGGTGTTGGGGTGAGGGGAGTGTATGACTATAAAGAGATAGCACAAGGGTATTTGGGGGGTGGAACTGTTCTGTGTCCTGATAGTGTGCAATTCATTTATACAAGTTAAAAATTCATAGAATTGTATACCAAAAAGATCAAGTTTCCTATATGATCATTTTTTTTTTTTTTTTAGGAGTTAAGCCAGCATTTTATTTATTTATTTATTTTTGGCTGTGTTGGGTCTTCGTTTCTGTGCGAGGGCTTTCTCCAGTTGCGGTAAGCGGGGCTACTCTTCATAGCGGTGCGCGGGCCCCTCACCGTCGCGGCCCCTCTTGTTGCGGGGCACAGGCTCCAGACGCGCAGGCTCAGCAGTTGTGGCTCACGGGCCCAGCTGCTCCGTGGCATATGGGATCCTCCCAGACCAGGGCGCGAACCCGCGTGCCCTGCATTGGCAGGCAGACTCTCAACCACTGTGCCACCAGGGAAGCCCCTGATCATTTTTTAAAAAAGAAAAAATAAAAACAGAAAAAGAAAGAAAATGTGGAAGCAAGGCATAAAAGCACACACTCTGGGAGTCAGCAGACCTGGCTTTCATCATTCCATACTTGGCTTCATGCCTCAGTTTCTCTTTTTTTTTTTTAATTTTATTTAATTATTTATTTATTTATTTATTTATTTATTTATTTATTTATGGCTGTGTTGGGTCTTCATTTCTGTGTGAGGGCTTTCTCTAGTTGCGGCAAGTGGGGGCCACTCTTCATCGTGGTGCACGGGTCTCTCACTATCGTGGCCTCTCTTGTTGCGGAGACGCGCAGGCTCAGTAATTGTGGCTCACGGGCCTAGTTGCTCGGCGGCATGTGGGATCTTCCCAGACCAGGGCTCGAACCCGTGTCCGCTGCATTGGCAGGCAGATTCTCAACCACTGCGCCACCAGGGAAGCCCTCTCTTTTTTTTTTTTTAATTTTATTTATTATTTATTTATTTATTTATTTTTGGCTGTGCTGGGTCTTCGGTTCGTGCGAGGGCTTTCTCTAGTTGCGGCAAGTGGGGGCCACTCTTCATCGCGGTGCGGGGACCGCTCTTCATCGCGGCAAGTGGGGGCCACTCTTCATCGCGGTGCGGGGACCGCTCTTCATCGCGGTGCGCGGGCCTTTCACTATCGCGGCCCCTCCCGTTGCGGGGCACAGGCTCCAGACGCGCAGGCTCAGCAGCTGTGGCTCACGGGCCCAGCTGCTCCGTGGCATGTGGGATCTTCCCAGACCAGGGCTCGAACCCGTGCCTCCTGCATTAGCAGGCAGATTCTCAACCACTGCGCCACCAGGGAAGCCCCTCTCTTTTTTAAAAAAATATTTATTTATTTATTTTATTATTTATTTTGGCTCCACCGGGTCTTAGTTGTAGCATGCAGGCTTTTAGTTGTGGCATGTGGGATCTAGTTCCCTGACCAGGGATCAAACCCCGGCCCCCTGCATTGGAAGCATAGAGTCTTACCCACTGGACCACCAGGGAAGTCCCTCTTTGTTTTTAAGGTGAAAGTTTTAGAGCCAGATTACAAAAGACCTTCCCTGCCCTGATGTTCCTTAATTCCACAGATCTACAAACATGATCACATTCATATTAGGCATGTGCACACACACTCATGGTCCCATGCAAACAGATTTTGTCTGTATGTTACAACAGCCCAAGCTCTCCTTATCCCAGAGCCCTTCCCTTAAATAATTGTCTGGCAGTATTTATGGGAGAGGAAGGGGGAGCTTGAGGGAGGTGGCGAAGAGAAGCTGCCAAACATGTTGGCCTGAAGCAGGGCCAGCTCTCAGCCTCTATGAGGAATGTTTCCAAGAAGCTCAGGAAATTCCTGGTCCCACTCCCACATTCTCTTGTTGTTGCCTTGTTCTCGCCTCCACATTACTCTCTCCCATCTGCGGACCTGAGCCAAGCTAAAAACCTCCATGGGCTCTCAGGTCCCAGGAAGCCTAACAAGGCCTAGCAGAGGCTAGCTGCCAGCCTTGACTCTCAGAGGCTGCCTGAAGTTGCCTGAGAGGAAAATCTGCCCTAGAAGCATGTTTGAAGTCCTCTGGGATGACCTAGACCTCTGAACATGGCTTTGCATTGAGAAGAGCTCTGAACCAAACCAGATCTCAATGATGTGACTCTTCTAGAGATGCCTACCCATGAAGAGCCAGAAACTGCATGCCAGGGCTCAGCACTCACTGCTAGACGTGGATGTTCATCTAGAAGGTCTTAAGTGCTTCCCTGGTGGTCCAGTGGTTAAGACTCCCCGCTTCCACTGCAGGGGGTGCGGGTTCAATCCCTGGTTGGGGAACTAACTGCCAAAAAAAATAAAATAAAATAAAATAGGGAGTAGAAGGCCCTAAGCGTAAGGGGACTTTGAGATGACCAAACCCAAGCCCTGGGTTTTACAGATTAGACAACTGTGGTCCAGAGAGGGCTACAGAGTTGCCTTAGAGGCACAGCACAGGGAGCTGATAGTAGGGCAAGGACTACATTAGGTGCCCTGGCCCAATTATCCACCCAACTGCAGACTGAGGGAAGGTGGAAAAGGAAGGAAACTGACCCTGAATACAGGCCCTGCTCAGACTTGTGGCAAGAAGAAACCAGAGGATGACATACAGTAGTGATGAGCTTTAAAGTACAGTCACCACACTGGCTAGTAAAACAGGCCTAGTGAGACTCTGTCCATTCAGATGAACAACTCCTTCTCTATTGTTAAGTAAGAAGACAATAAGGGAGTGGGAAGGGAGATAAGCGCAGAGGGAGGAAGCTGAGATGAAACCATCCCACCTACACTTGCTGCAAGCCACAAAGAAACCTAAAGTACATGGGAATTTACTGAATGATTTGCAGAGATGTTTGAGATTAGTCCCCTAGAAAGTGGCTCCTGGGACACAGTTTTGAGATGCTTCCAGGTATGCCACGGTTTAGTCTTCAGGAGGTACACTTTCATTCTGAAACTTCTATGCAGGACCTCCATCATGCATCATGAATCATGCATCATGAATCATGCACATGGAGGGCTGCCCCACATTCGTGATCAATTTCCCAAACCAATACTGAGGCGCCTTCTGCCACGGGCAGGTAGATTCAAAGCCCTTTAGTGCTCCCACTTGCTCTGTGAGGGCTGAATCAGTCTAAGGAGGCAAGAGTGGAGACTGGGAGCAGCCTTTCATTTTCCAGTTAGACAGAAAGCGCAAAGTGCAAATACTGATGAGGCAGCACTTGGAAAGAAAGAACCTGACGCAATGGCCCTTTACTCTGTTCATTGAAGGTATGGGTGACCGATCTGTTTCAGGCTGGAAGACTATTGGCTGCTGGAATTGAAGGGGAATTTACCAGAGAGAGAGACAGGAGAAAATCAGCATGTCAGAAGTGGCAGAAGACACTATGATTTTGTCGGTACAGGTAAAATTGCAGGAGTAAGGAGGACGCTGGGATGCATTTACCTGTCCACTGAGAATGCAGAATTCCTGAAGCTTGTTTGGTTTGAAGACTCTTCTGAAAATTAACATTATCCTTCTTAGAAGAATCACTGGATATGGTCATTTCTGTCTTTAAGCAGGTATCCATCTTTACATGTTAGCACCTCAATTTTAAGATTAATCTGCCTGGGTCAGTCTCCTAGAAGAGGTTAATACTCCTGTATCTGTGGGATAGCAATAGTCGCCCCACAGAACAGACACCTCTGATTTGTCTCCCGATGACTGGTGTTTCTCCCTTTGACTCCGCCTGATGGCTCTAGGACAAGACTCGATCTTCCCCCTCCCAGAGTCCTCCTATTCAGAGCACTTTCCGCCCCACCCCAGCCCCGTTTCCCTGGCTGTGCAGGTCTGCACCCGGACCATCCACTAGCACCTATCACTTGATTCCCGGGGTGGAGACTCACAGTGGTCCCATGGCCGGGAAGGTACATGGAACCAGTAGCCAGAGCTGGTGATTGTGCAGAATAGATGCAGCAAAGCTCCAAGTGAGTGTTCAAAAAAGATCTACTAAAGTGTTAGCACTAGCAGGAGGGAAAATGAGGAGCTTTGGGTTTGGAAACAAGAGTGAGATGAACTTAAGAAAAATTCTATCTAAAGAAAACAGAACTAGAAACTTAAAGTTTCCCTTTTTTCCTTCCTCCATCCTCACTGTTTGTAAGGAGTGAGATCCCCACTAAAACCAAAATAGCTGGCCACCCCTCTGACCCACAGGCCTTCTTCCTCTTACAGAGACCCCAGAGCTAAGCATTCACTTTACCTAAAAAACACACCATCACTTCCAACATTTATAAATGTAGTACACAAAGACAATGACAGAACTGGTCAAACTGGTTGGCAGTAGGACCTTTCTCTAGTTCTATGACCTTGTCTAGAGCTTGATGCAGGTGTAAACAGGGGGTCATATGAAATGATTAAGTGATGACAGAAGCCAAGTTTAGTCTTTTCAATGGATGTAAGAAAGGGTTGCCAAGAAGTGAGCAGACTCATAGGCCAAGTGCCCTGGGAACCTGTGGGAGCCCCCAGCAAGCTCAGGCAGAGAAAGCCATGACTTCACAGCACTCAGTGAAGGAGGGAGACTGGGGAATTTCCTTCTTGAGGAGACTCCAATAGCAGAGAGAGCAACGACAGGGAAGCCAGGAGACCCAAGGTCTAGTCTCAGTCGGACACCAACTAGCAGCTGCCGTGAGCAGGTCACTTAACCTTTCTGAGATTCAGGTTGCCCCTCTGTAAAAGGCGGGGGTTACATTAGTTCAGGGGTGGCCAGTGGGTGGCCCACGCACCCTCACCGCTCTCGAGCCTTCGGTAGAGGCCACTATTCCATCACTTCACTCTTTAGGTATTTTTCTACAGCGTTCTAGGCAGGCACTTCCAATTAGAGTTGGTCCACAAGCTGAAATCTACTTATCCTCCCCCCACCTGATGATTGCTGAAGTCCTTCCTAGCTCCTGAATGGAGGGTTCCAACTCTGCAAGGAAGAGAGGACCAGCTTTCTGATTTAGCAATAGCTCCGTCAAAAAAAGGAAAATGGAAATTTAGGGTCATAAGTTCATACACTCCTCCTCCCCACCTGAGGCCGAGGAGGGTCTTCCCAGGGTCACGCTGTCCTTTCTTCTGTGCCAGAGATTTTTGTATCTGAGCTTCGCCCTCTGTCAGCTCGCCCAGCGTGACACTGTCCCAGACCGTAGCTCCTTTTTATCTAAAATAGCCCACACTTTAAAACTAATTGGGCATCAAGGAACCTACAAAGAGAGGAATTATCTCAGGTCAGTGAAAATCAAAAGTCAGAAGAGGTGGCATCTAAGGATTCCATTCGCCACTCACCAAAGCTAACCAGATTCACGGTTCTCACCCCTGTCAGGAGAGCGATCACACAGACAGCACCTGGATGGGGACAGCATCAGGAATTCAAGTGGTTGCAACTGTGTTTTATTGAAAGAAGCAGTGAAGTGGTTAACATAGGCCCCATCTCACAACCCTCTCCTCACCCCCCAAGCCACGCAGGGGCAAGCCTCAGGCCAGGGGCGCACGTGTGTGTGTGTGTGTGTGTGTGTGTGTGTGTGTGTTGGATAAGAGTCCTAATTAACTTGAGTGACTGCCCTCAAGCCAGGGAAGCATGTGCTTGTGTGTGTGTGTGCGTGGAGGAGGGGGGAAGGTAAGAGCCCTAACTAACTTGAGTTCTTGCCTGCAGGGCAAGGAAGCAAGAGGGGGAGAGGCGATGAAGTGGGGCATCTCTGGCTTCAGGTAGAGACCTACACAGAATTGTCAAAGTGGACTGGCACGTACGGGTCCCCCTCACAGGCCACGATGATGTGTTTCTCCTTCTGGCTGGTCTTGTAGGCACAGTTGGGGTACTTGGAGCTGCCCGTCTGGCGGCAGTCTGTGATGTGCATGGTGGAGTTGCTTTCATAGCAGTTAGTCCGCCCATTCTTGCAGAGGACGTTTTTCTGGGAGCAGACGGCCTTGACATCTTCCAGGGACTCGTGCACAAAGGTGTTCACCGGCTTGCACCGTCCCTGGGTCATTTTTCGGCGCATCATCATTTGGTTGCAGTAGTTGGGGTTGTTGCCTGGGGAGTTGCCGGAGTCCATGTGCTGCCGCTGGAACTTCATGGCCGGCGATTCCCTGCCCAGGGAAGGCTGGACCCACCCCAGCACCAGCAGCACCAAGACCAGCCATGGCAGCAGGACCAGGGACTTCGGAGCCATGGTGGTTTCACTTTCCTGGAGGAGCCTGCCCGAGAAAAGGGGGAGAGGAGGAATAACATCGCCTTAGAAAGAGAACCCCAGCTCCCACCTGTAGCCTCCCTGGCTTACAGTCTCTAGGTCAACCAGAAAGATGTCCCTCTTCCTGCGAGCTTTTCCAAGTAATGAGACAATCACACATACTCTTCTCCACAAACATTTGATTCCCACTCCCTACAGAGAGGCCGTCCTCCCCTCTGGGTGGTGACCCCAGAAATGACCTAAAATCCTAGCAGCCCTCTCTTTGAATACAGAAATATTTTTGATACGAAATACCTTTGAAACATAAAACACCTCTGTACCCAGCGCTCACATGGCTCATTAGAAGATGCTTTTGAATAAACCATTAAATAAATAATCCAAATTTTGAATATGCCAAATTGTATCCCTGAGATAACCACCAAGTATTCATCCAGGATCACGGCGGACAGAGCCCTGTTGTCCTACAACACAAGGGAAACTCAGCCCCAGTGTTTTACACTGGCACCATAAAGAGATGCCATTGTATTCCAAAGAGAGATGCTCTCCTCCCCCAACCTGAGGGCTGCTCCTTCTCCAGCCCCATGGGCTCTCTGCAGCCTATGTGCTCCATTCCTGACCTCAGCTCTGCCCCCTGCCCACGTCTGCCTGGCCCGATTCTCAGGCTAGCCTCACCCACCCTGGCTCGCCCCTCTCCAACCCTTAAGCAAAAACAGCTCCTGTGTGCCTCTTGGGCTGCTTACCTGGGTCTCTAGCTTGGTCTCTGAGAGAGAAAAGGCAGTTTCTGCAATCACTCTATCCCAGGGGAGTGGACCTTATACAGATTAAAAGGGGGCTTGGCTTCTAGGAGGAGACGGGTGGGAGGAGCATCTTGGTCTCGGTCCATAGGAAAACAAAGTCATGTGAGGAAGGGGTGGGGAATTGCCCAGGCCACCCTTTTTTCGGGGTTGCTGGGGAGAGTGAACCTTTGTCTATAAGAACCTTTCTTTCTATAAGCAGCAGAGAAAGCCACTATAGCACTGATGCTCGAACCCCAACCAAGTCCTTGTTATCTCTTTGCAAGCTATTTTCACCAAATAGCCCTTGGAGGTTAGCAAAATGCACATAACATGTGATCACGGGAAGGGGAGAGAAAGGGAGGTCCTCTCTTGCCCTGGGTGTCCTGGAGCTGCTTTGGCCAGAATTCCACATCTCCCACCAGCTCCTCTGCTGGGGGAGCAAGGAGAGGTGGCCAGCTGCCCCCAGCTGGAAGGCTTCCCGGATCTGGAGAAGAAGGGGCAGAGTACCTGAACACGGAGGAGTAGAAAGCAGCTTCGGCCACATCAACACTCCTGGGCTGTTGAAGGAGGGTGTGTGGCCATTCCTATCTATAGTGACCTCTCATCCCGTAGGCCAGAGTGGAGGAGAGGAACTAGGGATAAGCCAAAATGCAAAATCCCCTTTAGAGAAGAAATAGAGAACATCATATTTCTTAGCAGTAAAATTTCATCCTAGAAAGAGACGTGTATTTGCTGGAAGACAATTTTATTTTTATTTATTTATTTTTAAAGTATAGTTGATTTGCAGTATTGTGTTAGTTTTAGGTGTACAGCAAATTGATTCAGCCAGATAAAATGGAGGACAATTTTAATCCCTTTGGAGTGAGAATTATCAAAATATCTCTCCATGCTCTAGGTTTACACTATCTCAGTCCAAATTCTGGTTTAGCACCTTAAGCCCTGGGCAAGTTTCCTCATCTCTAAAATGGGGATGATAATAACATGTTCCTTTTATATTTGTTATTAAGACAAAATAAAATAAGATACAGAGGGTTTAGAACAGTGCTTAGAAAGCCAATGATGGTTCACGTGGGGTGGGGTTAAGATCTCCCACAAGGAGTCTGTTTAAATAATACTGGGTGATCTCGGATTTGCTTTCCACAGGAGGCGGAGTCAAGTAACTGCCTGGCAAAACTTTTGTTTTGCTAAAATCCAGAGCTGAAAATAGCAGGCAGTTTCAAAGCCCTGGGGAGCAAAAGGGAGGGGGGAAGAGAGAGGAGAGGAAACTTGACGGGAACTTGACGAGAAGAACAGAATTCTTTAAGGGGAAGTTTTAAAGTTGTTTTGCCACATGAAATCCAAGAAATTTTTGGTAAAGTCAGCATTATTTTCTAGTGTGTATAAATTTGGAAGTGGAAGTGGGGTCAAGGAGAACGTGGTGAGGCATGAGCTTTTAGTTTCATGTTTTTGTAGTTTACCTACCACCCAGGTTTTCTTTGCCTCTTAGTCTTTGGATCATACTCATACCATCTTGAGTGGTGTTAGAAGGAAAAATTTTCCTCTACCCATTTATGTTCTTCTCCGGAGGCCTGTGAATTAACTGACAAAAGACAGATTAACAGAAGAATTGACCAAGTTTATTCATCTGCATATGGAGGAGCACAAAAGAAGTAGTTCCCTGAACAGCAAGGGATAAAGGTTTATACATCAACTTAATTGGGGGGGGGGGGGCAAATAGGGACTCTTAAGGAAATAAATGGGTTTTTTTAAAGGAAAGATAAATGAGCTTTTGGGGGAATAAATGGGACATAAAATAATTTGTGATAATGTTTGTCTTTGCAAGTGTGAGTAGTGTGTCTTCTTCCAGGCTGTAAAACTCCCCTAAGGGGATTTATAGCAGCTTTACTCTCAGAAGACTCTGCCTTTATTCAGATGAGGGAAGCTCCAAAAAAGCCTCTTTCTGCATCTGCTGGGTTTCAAATATCTTCAGTTTAAAACAACCTTCATATTAACTCTGCAGATCTGAGACGGTATCCACAGTAACAAATTTAGAATTTGTTCATTTATTCATTCAACAGTGGGAATACAGAAATTAAGTTACAGGGCCTGCCCTAAAGGTACCTGATAGGATAGTTTGTATTCATCAGGTGAGTCCCACCAAGGTGTTGGGCATGGCTGCATGAAAACAGTCATTCATTTGGCACCTTTCCAGTGCCAGAAGAATTTCAGGGAGTTGGTCCAACAAGAAGATTTCAGAGTCACAGTTCAAATATGAATAAGTTTTCTGTAACCCAAATAAGTTTCCTCAATAGCCTACCCCAGAGCATCCCAAACTATAAGAAGTCATTTTGCCTGTTTGTGCATGGCAATCTGGACAAACCCATGGAGTTGTTTTTGTTTGTTTGTTTGGGCTGTGCCGTGTGGCTTGGGGGATCCCAGTTCCCCAAGCTCACACCTGGGCCTCCCCGCAGTGAAAGCGTCAAGTCCTAACCACTGAACTGCCAGGGAATTCCCACCCTTGGGGTTTTAATTCAACTTCATGGAAACAATCAAAAACCCATCCTTGCTATAGCCTTACCCTTGGCCTTCTTGCCTTAGGGCAAGAGCTACAGTTGCAAAAGTTGATGCTTCTGCTAAACTAGCTCTAGGCTCCCTGCTTGATTCATGGTTCCTCATGCAGTAAGACATTACTACTGACAGAGAACACACAACACTTTCCAGCCAGTCCACTGACTCCTTGTAAGATTCTATTACTCTCTCCGTCTCACGTACTGTTCACCACGGAAGCACCCTGAATCCTGCCATTCTCCTGCTGCTACCAGAAGAAGGGGAGCCTCATGATCATCTTACGTTGGTAGGGAACTTTCTGTATCTCACTCAGATTTATTATAGACTCCTATTGAGAGCCCTGACCTAATTTTATTTGTTGATGGATCATACCTCAAAACTGAAACTGGAGGTTATCAAGCAGTATATACTATCACTAACCTAAACTCTTCAAAATAGAGCTTGTCAACTAGCCAAAGGCCAGCGATTAAACATACAGATAGCAGGTATGCTTTTGGAGTAGTATATGATTTGGGGATGCTTTAGAAACAAGCACCAAAATGGACAACAAGTTAAGGAAATTTTAGATGCATTCCTACTTCCTAGAGAGTAGTTATTCTAAAGATTGAGGCCCACATTAAAAGAGATGATATGGAAGGTAAAGGATTGCTCTAGCAGATCATTATGCCAAAGAAGCTGCTTTAACCAAGATCATGATTTTATCTAAACCCTCAAAGAATAAATCTCTGGAAGGATTCAACAAGGTTCTAATAAAATATCAAAATTTAGCCCCTGATTTTTGAAAAAGAAGAATGAAAAAATTCTGGTTGTACTCTTCACTTAAATAATCCCTGATGTTCTCAAGACAGCTGCTTGGTGACTTTCATAGCTAGAGAGGAGAAGTCAATACCTGGCTTCAAAGCTTCAAAGGACAGGCTGACTCTTGTTAAGAGGTTAATGCAGCTGGTGACTTTAAGTTGAAGCCAGTGCTCATTCCCATTCTGAAAATCCTAAGGCCTTTAAGAATTATGCTAAATCTACTCTGCCTGTGCTCTATAAATGGAGCAACAAACCCTGTTGTAAGCACATTGGCTTACAACATGGTTTACTAAATATTTTAAGTCCACTGTTGAGGTCAACTTCTCAGAAAAGAAGATTCCTTTCAAAATATTACTGGTCTTTGACAATGTACCTGGTCACCCAAGAGCTCTAATGGAGATGTACAATGAGACTCATGTTGTTTTCATGCCTGCTAACACAACATCCATTCTGCAGCCTATGGATCAAGGAGTAATTTTTAATTTCAAGTCTCATTATTCAAGAAATACATTTTGTAAGGCTATAACTGCCATAGATAGTGATTCCTCTGATGGATCCGGGCAAAGTAAATTGAAAACCTTCTGGAAGTGAGTCACCATTCTAGGTGCCATTAAGAACATTTATGATTCATGGAAAGAGGTCAAAATATCAAATTAATTGGAGTTTGGAAGTTGATTCCAATCTTCATGGATGACTTTAGGGGAATCAAGACTTCAGTGGAGGAAGTCACTGCAGATGTGGTGGAAATAGCAAAATAACTAAGGCAGGAGATAGATGGGCCCCAGGCTAAGCAGCTGAAATCTGTCCCCTGTGGACAGATACTCCAAGATAAAGATAATGGCAGGAACAAGGAGGAGCTGAGTCCTGCCCAGATAAGAGATAAAGAGACCACATATTTCTCATTCTTGAGGTCAAGGAGACCTTCCCAACTATGCATGTGCAGAAAGGCTCCTCAGGGGCCAAAAAGGAAGGGGGCACCACCCCATAATAGGTGTTGTCAACCTTCCCACAGTCCTCTTCGCTGGAATCCATCTTGGCTAAGAGATGCGTGCACACACAGGGGAGACTCTGAGTTATAACAAATACAGACTCAGAGCCAGGCAAAGCTAGATGATTGGTCAGAGGGAACCTGGAAGAAATGCCCCATATAAGTGATTCAAGCTACCACTAGGGCACGACTCTCTCTCTGAGCCCGCCCCTGTGTGTCTATTCACTAGTAATTTCTTTTTCCCCTTCTAATAAACACTTTACTTGTTTCACTACTTTCTGTCTCTTTGTTGAAATTCATTTCTACAAAGCAGACAAGCCAGGGCCTCATCACTAGCCACTGACCCTCGTGGTCTAATGGTTAGGATTCAGTGCTCTCACTGCTGTGGTCTGGCTTCCATCTCTGGTGAGGGAACTGAGATCTTGCTGCTGCCGGCTGAGGCCACTTGAGAGCAGAACCAGAATTAGAAGTAGAGCCTGAAGATGTAATTTAATTGTTGCAGTCTCATGAGAAAACTTTAACAAATGAGGAGTTACTTCTGATGGGTGAGCAAAGGAAGTGGTTTCTTGAGATGGAATCTACTCCTGGTGAAGGTACTGTGAAGATTATTGAAATGACAACAAAGGATGTAGACTATGACATAAACTTAGTTGATAAAGTAGCAGTTTGAGAGGATTGACTCCAATTTTGAAAGAAGTTCTACTGTGGGTAAAGTGCTATCAAACAGCATTGCATGCTAGAGAAACTGTTCGTAAAAGGACGAGTTAACTGATGCAGCAGACTTCACTGTTGTCTTATTTTAACAAACTGCCACAGCCACCCCAACTTCAGCAACCACCACCCTAATCAGCTATCAACATCAAGGCAAGGCACTCCACCAGCAAGAAGATTATGACTTGCTAAAGGCTCAAATGATGGTTAGCATCTTTTAGCAATAAAGTATTTTTATTAATGTATATACAATTTTTTAGAAATAATGCCTCACACACTTAGTAGACTACAGTATAGTGTAAACATAACTCTTACATGCACTGGGAAACAAAAAAAATTCATGTGACTGGGTTTATTGCAATGTTCACTTTATTGCAGTAATCTGGAACCAAAGCCATAATATCTTCAAGATATGCCTGTATACATTTTTTTGTTTGTTTGCTTCATCTACTTTTTAAATTTGGTTTTAGAATAAGAGTTTGCTAAAAATTTTTTCTCTTAAATATAGCCAATTCAAAGGATCCATCATCTGGCCATCAGTGAATAGGATCTTATATTCATCTCAAATAGCGACTCAAACCAATAAGTCTTTCCATGGCTTACCAAAGACATGAGTCATCTCAAAAAAGAGTATGCAGCCTTCACAAGATCCAGAAAGTTCACACCTAGTGTTAGTCTAAGAAAGTAAAAGCCTTCATTGTTATAGGCGGTAAGAATGGTGTAGTGAAAATGGTGTCTCCAGTTTCCCAGGAGAACGTGGGATGCCTCCAGTTACAGACCCGCTAATCTGTGACACCAGGTAGGTGTTACTGGAATGGAATTTTTTGAACACTGAAAAAGCAACAAAAATTGAGATGACAAAGGCCCCTTAGGAACTGAGACTCCTTCTGACAAATTACCCTGAGAGCTGGTTATTAGACTGGCCACCAAGTTGCACCTGGGTAAGTGCACCCTCTGGATAGCGGAGACCAAAGTGAATATTCTCGTTGGTTACAAAGCCAAGCTATCAGGATATAGAATAAGACAAAAGGAAAAACCTCATCTTGTCTTTACATAGGGGACCCATGGCAAAGTTTGCCCAAACAGATGCCATTCTGGTGAGAACCATTAACTCACCAGTCTGTGAGGCCAGCTTGAACAGCAGGCTTATAGGGTCTACGCCTCTGTTCTGCCCCATGGGTTTTCCTCCTTATGACAAATGACAAAGACAAAGAAATACAGTGACCATCTCTGAGAGGAAAAGGAGCAATACCAGAGTCACTAAGTCCAGGAAACTAATTCTGAAAATACTTTTTCCTTCTAATTTAAATTTAGAAAGAGAGAAAAGGGACTCACAAATTTCCCTTCCACTGAATCCTGCCGGCAGATATCCAGGAGGCTGATGTGCTAAGAAAGCTCACCTTCTGCCAGCCTATCAGATGTCCCAGGATCTCTCAGCTGCAGCAGCCTTGGGGGAAAGAGGGGTCCAGGCAGCATCATGCTAACTATGCCAACTGTTAGGGATGTCAGGGATGGGGACATCCTTAACAGGAGGGGAAAAACAAATTTAATTTGTATATACAGAGGTCTCATAGAAGTGGGACCTAAGAAGTGTCCAAGGCAGGTAGCTTTTATACTTTTTAGACAAAGAAACAATAAATTGCTGAGGAATTGTCAGAGCAAAGAAACTTAGTCTTGGGTGCTTAATCGGTGAAGAACCTAAACAGAGTTTGGGGTTGGGGTAGTAAATTAGTAAAGAAATAACAAGGTTAGTTTATACAGCCTTCTTGGCCCTGATTTCCTTAACTCTGGTGATAAGGGTGTCTCTTTCTACCTCCTAGTACAGAGAGGGTACCTTTCACAAGGGAGATTTATTTACTGCTTTCAGGGAGACAAAGGGCAGGATCAGAGTGTCCTTTTTGCACTGGCTGTTTCTTAAGTAAATTTAATTCAAAATACTCAGTATGCCACTTCCGCCTATTTTGCACCGGCCTGCCCTGAGCCCTAACAGGGTCACCTATTATGCGTCAACAACACAATTCTGGAAAAATTATAAAGGTGGGACATGGCCATGAACCAAAGCCTCAAGAACCTCTTGGATACCTTTAGACACTTACCTAGCTTCCAACCTCCATGGAATTTAAATATGTTTTAGTTACTGTATATCAACTTTCAGGATGAGTTGTAGCATTTCTTTGCCAAAGAGCTACAGCCTTTACAGTCACTAAAAAGCTGCTGATTTAGTGTCTTCCACCTGGGGCATCCCAACTTTTATATCAAGTGATTGAGGCACAAGCTTTATGGTAGCCATTATAAAAGAACTCTCTATAGCGTTACTTCTTACTCAAAAACTGCAGGCAATTAAAGCAAACAAACAAATAACAACAGCAAAAAAAAAAAACAAAACCCTCAAAAAAACAAAGGAAAGCTGTCCTTTCCACTCACAATCCTCTGGAAATGCTGAAAGGACTCATTGCATCCTTAAATTAAAATTAGCAATATTGTTGGATGGACCTAGAGATTGTCATACTGAGTGAAATAAGTCAGACAGCAAAAGACAAATATCGTATGATATCGCTTATATGTGGAATCTAAAAAAGGGTACAGGGACTTCCCTGGTGGTCCAGTGGTTAAGAATTCGCCTTCCAATGCAGGAAACACGGGTTTGATCCCTGGTCAGGGAACTAAGATCCCACATGCCACGGGGCAACTAAGCCCTCGGGCCACCCACGTGTCTCAACTAGAGAGCCTGTGTGCGGCAAACTACAGAGCCCATGCTCTCTGCAGCTTGTGCGCCCCAACTAGAGAGAAGCCCGCGCGGCGCAACGAAAGATCCCCCATGTCACAACAAGACATGATGCAGCCAAAAAAAAAAAAGAACTTATTTACAAAACAGTAACAGTCTTACAGACTTAGAATACAAACTTATGGTTATCAGGGAGTAAGGTGGGGGACGGATAAATTGGAAGATTGGGATGACATATACACACTACTCTATACAAAATAGATAACTAATAAGGACCTACTGTATAACACAGGGAACTCTACTCAATATTCTGTAATGGCCTATATGGGAAAAGAATCTAAAAAAGAGTGGATATGTATAACTGATTCACTTTGCTGTACACCTGAAACTAACACAACATTGTAAATCAGTTCTACTTCAATAAAAAAAATTTTTTTTTAAATAAATAAAATCAACAATATTGGGAATTCCCTGGCGATCCAGGGGTTAGGATTCAGCGCTTTCACTGTGGTGGAACTTGTTCAATCCCTGACTGGGGAACTGACATCCCGCAAGCAGTGTGGTGCAGCCATAACCAAAAAAAATTAGCAATATTTTCAGAAACGCTTGAGCTCTCTTGTCACAGCTGCTCCCACCCACCATGCTATGGCTCTACAGGCCACTCTCTCAGGAATACATAGGTTATCCCCCTATGAATTGATAACTGGGAGGCACGTGCATTTGGAATTTCACCTCCAATTCTAGACTCATCCCGACCACACACAGACAAGACAAAATACTGCGAGGGACTCATGTGCTATACCCAGCCCTATCACCAACAGGTTAAGGCCATCCCCCCCACAACATCTTTCTAAACAATTTCTTCATTATTGTCAGCCAGAGGATTTTATCTATTGGAAGAGACATCAGAGAAAAACTGTTCTTGAACCTCATTGGAAGGGACCTTATCAAAATACTGTTAACAACAAAATACAGCAGTAAAACTCCAGGAAATCAATCATTGGGTTCATAGTTTACAACTGAAGAAGCAATTCAGAATTCCATGTAATTGGAAGGCTATTTCAATACAAGATCTCAAACTGAGGATTCTCAGAGATCCTTCAGAAAACACTGATCTTCAGAAGCAGAGAGCTAGCCTAAGACCTGTGGAACAAGCAGATGATCACAGATAGTGGACTGCTTCTATCCAAGATGTTGGACCAAAACTCCTATCCATTTCTTGTTTGTTTTTTTTAATCTGCTTGCTTATAATTCTTCTTCTTATTATTTTCTATAGACCTCTTGGTGTCATTCACCCATAATGAACCTTTTTCTCGTTTCTTCCCTCCTTATTACAGTTGTTAGGTCAGAACATACTCATTCTAAAAAGGTAAATATGTGACATGATGCATGTTAATTAATTCTATGGAAGGAATTCTTTCACAATGCGTGCGTATATCAAATTGTCACGTTGTAAACTTTAAATATCTTACAATTTTATTTGTCAATTATACCTCAATGAAGTTAAAAAGAAAAAAAAATACCCATTCTAATTCCATTTTTAGATTATCCCAAACCTTAGCCACTGTTCCCAATCTTACTAACTGCCGAATATACGAACCATCACCAGATCCCCATGATAAAACCCTCTGGGCAATTCTGATTTCATCAAATGAGACCACAGGCAATCACAGCCAATGGCATTTCTACCTGTACCTATATGGAAAATTGACTCCAAAGAAGTCAACCGATGATTTTGCTAGTGTCCCTCTCTCCAAGGGAAAAAAAAAATTTACAAAAATCTATTGTTCAGACCCCAGATAATTCTAAATTTGAACTCAGCAATCTTTGTAGGGTGATGAGCCAAATTCTTAGCACCTGAAAGAGACTAGTAGAGATCCAAACATGTAAGACCTTGGTTCCAACCTCATGTCATAAACAACTCTTTTTTCATTGGATCTCTTTGTATCTCTCCTGGATACTACTTCCTTTGCGATCAGGATGCCTGGTCTTGTTTGCCTCAGACTAACACCTCAGAAACATTAGGAATAGTATTCCAAGACTTGCCTGTAATTGACCCTAATTCCATAAATCACCAAGGCTGGAATTCCAACTTAGATATGAAGTCCAGATGAAGCCATTCTGGATTATTTAGGTGCACTGCTTGGAAGAATTACTGGCTCAATTTTTATTTGAATAATCAGAGCAGTGTTCCCATCAGTGGGAATCATACAAACAGAAAAGACTTTAAGAAACCTATTACTGGGGGGAAGGATAAATTAGGAGGTTGGCATTAACATATACACACTACCATATATAAAATAGATAATCAACCAGTACTTACTGCATAGCATTGGGAACTATACTCAATACTCTGTAATAACCTATATGGGAAAAGAATCTGAAAAAGAATAGATGTATGCATATGCATTAAAGGAATCACTTTGCTGTACACCTGAAACTAACACAACATTGTAAACCAACTATACTTTAATATAAAATAATATAAAATAAAAATTAAAAAAAAAGAAACTGGGAATTCCCTGGTGGTGCAGTGGTTAAGAATCCGTCTGCCAACGCAGGGGACACAGGTTCGAGCCCTGGTCCGGGAAGATCCCACATGCCGTGGAGCAGCTAAGCCCATGCACCACAACTACTGAACCTGCGCTCTAGAGCTCGTGAGCCACAACTCCTGAGCCCACGTGCCACAACTACTGAAGCCCGCGCACCTAGAGCCTGTACTCCACAACAAGAGAAGCCACCTCAGTGAGAAGCCCGCGCGCTGCAACGAAGAGTAGCCCCCGCTCGCCGCAACTAGGCAAAGCCCACGTGCAGCAACGAAGACCCAACACAGCCAAAAATAAATACATAAATAAATAAATTTATTTATTTAAAAAAAAAGAATCTGCCTGCCAATGCAGGGGACATGGGTTCGAGCCCTGGTCCAGGAAGATCCCACATGCTGTGGAGCAACTAAGCCCATGCGCCACAACTGCTGAGCCCACGTGCCACAGCTACTGAAGCCCACGTGCCTAGAGCCTGTGCTCCACAACAGCAGAAGCCACCGCGATGAGAATCCTGTGCACCACAACGAAGAGCAGCCCCCACTCACCGCAACTAGAGAAAGCCCACACACAGCAACGAAGACCCAACACAGCCAAAAATAAAAAAAATAAATAAATAAATTTTTTTAAAAAGAAACCTATTACTAACTCTGGCAGAAGTTGTTAATGATACCACCTCTGCCCTAGATGGAATACTGATGAGTCTCAACTCAGCAGCATGAGTAGTGATGGACAATCATATTGCTTTAGATTTCTTGTTGACTAGTCACAGTAATGCCTGTGCCAGTGCTCATACTTCTTGTTGTACTTGTCAATGAAATAGGCAAGTTTAACAGGCTATCCATTGCCTTAAAGGAGAAGCTATTTGGATGTCTAAGGTTAAGCTTCACGGCCTATGGGATTTGTTCTCTGGGCCTGGGTTGGCCAGCTGGGCTTTGTGGTTTCGAAGCACCTCAGAGAGACTATTGCTCTTGTTTTAGTGATAGTGGGCATTATGCTGGTCTGTTGCAGAATCTTAAATGCTTCTGTGCAGCCTCTCTCTCATCAGATGATCACCATGATGATACAACAGAAACATCAAGAAGATCTTGCAATACAGTTGACCATGAAGATAACTGAACTGTTTTTGAGCAATGAAGATCTGGAATTCTAGTTTTCCTTAAGTTGGTCAACCTTTTGGAAGTGAGAGAATGAACAAGAAGAGGGACTGAGACACCAAATATACAAACAGACAGCAGCCAGACTATAAATAAAGATAAACTTCTGACCCCAAATCTGTAGCAATAAATCCAGGAAGCCAACGCACTATACATAGCAAACCAGCCCAGGAAACCAAAAAACAACCCCAGTAGCAAAACAGGTTGGCTGTTTGCTGAAAACAGCTGTGACTTGATTAATAACTGAAATTTCCCTAATTTTTGTCCCCACTTCCCCAAATCAGGACCAACTGGAGAAAGCCAGATATGTGCCTCTAGCTGTAGGTTGTCCTGCTTCTAGTTAGCCCACCTCTAGCTCCATGCCAACAGCCTCCAATTAGGGCACATCTGAAAACTGCCCTTTTTTCCACCATAAATCTTTCCCACTTCCCTGCTTTTGAGTCTTTGCCAAACACAAGTGATAGTGGTTGACTTCCTTCTACAGTAAACTCTGAATAAATAGACTCTTCTTGTTCCCATTTGAGTGGTTTTGTTCATTTCCACATGATCTTTAAAAGAGCAAGGAAGGGGGTATGTAGAGGGTGAGGATGTTTTTTTACAGGGAAGGTTCAGAAAATCTCAAGGATGTTTTGCCATTAGGCTGGCTCCAAAGGCTCAGCACAGCCCCCCAAATACACACACACACACACACACACACACACACACACACACACACACACACAAATATTCCAGAGTTCCTTGTCAAACTCAGCAAGTAACAAAGCAGAGAAAAATTAGGAGGAAAAGGATGGAAAAGTGGAGGCAGGCAAAGAGGTGACTAGTGATTGGAAGGGGAGGGCAACGAGCAGAAAGGATGGAGGAAATACCCAAAGAGACATCTGAAGCCAGTGCTGCCCCTGCACTGGCTCCGCCCTGCCCCCACCCTGGTTCCCCGCAACCCAGCTGCCCACAGAGGGGAAATAGGGTCACCGCCAAGATGACATCCTTCAACTCATCTTTTTCCATCCAGAAATCCCACATGTGATTCTAAACTTAAGATGTAAGAATTTTTTTTTTAACATCTTTATTGGAGTATAATTGTTTACAGTGTTGTGTTAGTTTCTGCTGTATAACAAAGTGAATCAGCGATACATATAGACATATCCCCATATCCCCTCCCTCTTGCATCTCCCTCCCACCCTCCCTATCCCACCCCCCAAGGTGGTCACAAAGCCCAGAGCTGATCTCCCTGTGCTATGCGGCTGCTTCCCACTAGCTATCTATTTTACATTTGGTAGTGTATATATGTCCATGCCACTCTCTCACTTTGTCCCAGCTTACCCTTCCCCCTCCCCATATCCTCAAGTCCATTCTCTAAGTCTGTGTCTTTATTCCTGTCCTGCCCCTAGTCTAAGATTCGTTTTTAATGACTGATTATATGGAGAATGGAAAGGACAGAGGTGGAGGCTAAGCTGAGTTAATGACCAGCACTTCTCCCACCTCTAGCTCTTCCTGTCTTATAGAGAGCTCCATCCTGGCTGCAGGGGCCTCTTCCCCGACTCTCTGCATTTAGGCCACTCCCTGTCTAACAATGACTTACGACAGGTCTTAGAGCAGAACTGGGCAAGAAACTGCAGGGAGGGAGGCAGAATCAGGGATCTCCATCTTCAGGTCCCTTCGTCTGGGGACTCTTCCTCTCCCGTCCTTCCCTTTGGCCTCAGACACTGAAAGTGTTTGGAGATAAACACTTCAGAGCTGATTCTCAAACAATCATGCCTGAGGAAGTATGCTGGGTCTGAGAATATTTGGGGGCACATGAGAGGCAACGAGGCAACTTCGACAAAGCTGTGTTCTGTCTCCAGGTCTCAGCCTCCCTTTCTGAGCTTCTTCCCCTGCTCATCTCCTCCACACATCTGTGCAGAAGCTCCTTGCTTCTTCTCTCCTTTCATCTACCTCCTTAAGAATCCAAAATCATTTAGAACCCAGTTAAATTGAATATATACTTTAAGCCTTATTTCCAAACATAGAATAAAATGTTTATCTTCTTATTAAAGAACTTCATGTGACGAGGGTGGATATAGATGCGTTTTTTTGGAATAGGGGAATGCAGTACCTGACACCCCGAAATCTCACCGAAGAGACTGTGATAAGCCCGAGTGTGAAGGGGAATTGTGTGTGGAGAGGACATCCAGGTGCAGGCAAGTGAGAAACAAGGGGATGGTGTCCTGAGCTCTGGAAGGTATGAATGCGACTGACATACCCAGGCCCTTGGGATCCTGAGCTTGTTCTCCTAGAGAAGGGACTGTGCAGCGTCAGGTTTCATAAGGCTCTTTGCAACGTCCCCCTGCTCTTACTGCCCCCAAGCATGGCTAGGCTATCCAGGTCCCCAGTCTGCATTCTCGTGAGGGGTGGTGGGAGGACCAACTTGAGTGTTCAAGGCAGGCTCCCAAGACTACATCACATTGTGAAGATGTATCAGTGACTGGCTTGATCCCAAGCCTGGTGGCGGGGGGTGGAGGGGGGCTTGGAAATTAACCTCTGAAATCCCCTTAAATTCAAAGGCAGCCCAGGAAGGTTAGAACTATACCTCACCTGAGGGCTCCAGGCCCTGGGGAGCCTCCTTAGAGAGACTGCGGCAAAGCCCACCCACACCTCCTGCACACTTTTCTCAGGTGGGGCATCTGCCCCTCTCCCAGGTTACGCAGTTTTCCTGGCTCCTTTTCAGAAGCGAGGCTCTGGACTCTGGACTGTCTGGAGCCAGCTCCACGGAGACAGAGGTTACTGTGGATGGCAGTAATTTGGGAGTCCCTTAGAAGCCCAACAGCGTGGCCCCTCAAGCCTGTCACAAAGCTATGCATTTATCAGCCTTAATTGAGAAACCTATTGTACAATCTTCTCCCAATTTCCACCTCCTGCCCATGTTGCCGAAATCTCGGCTTCTCTGTGCACCGATGCCGAACAGAAATCTGCTCACGGGCAGGTGGCCCCGCAGGGCCCCTTGGCTTGATCGGAAGCTCGGGAATCTCTCTCCATGCCAGCCTCCTTCAGGAGAGCAGAGGGTCGGAGGATATCTCTGAGTCAGATCGCCTCTGACTCCCTGCCACAGGGCTGTGCCCGGATCGCACCCGGCCCGCCGACTCGGCTGCGGAACTCCGAGCCTGCGGTGGAGAACGGGGGAGAAGCTGACCCAGCAGCTGCCGAGGCTTCTTTTGCCTTGAGGACATCTCTTGCCCGCGCCGGCCTGGACTTCCACTCCGAGAAAATACTAAATATTGGAGGATCAGAAAGAGGGCATACGGAAGTCGCGACGCACCCGTCAGCACCTACGGTGAGTCTCCCGGAGTGCACTCCGTGACCTTTGACCGTCCCCTTATGGGAACTTCGGTTCCAATTTGGGGATTTCCCTGCAAAGGGAAATCCTGATGTGGAATTCTCCCTACAAGGGAAAATTCTGATGTGGAATTCTCCCTGCAAAGGGAGATTCTGATGTGGAATTCTCCCTGCAAAGGGAGATTCTGATGTGGAATTCTCCCTGCAAAGGGAGATTCTGATGTGGAATTCTCCCTGCAAAGGGAGATTCTGATGTGGAATTCTCCCTGCAAAGGGAGATTCTGATGTAAGGCGTCGCTTTGGAGCAACGGTGCAGGTCGAGTGGGACTCGGAAGTCACGTCCGCCATATGTTTCTCGTTTTCCTTTTTGAGCATCCCTTTGCTGTTTCCTTTTACGGTTTATATTTTATGTGTGACTTCCAGCTGATGAGGTGAAGGTTTATGTTTTGACTTGAGCAGGCTAACATTTAACGTCTGTTACCAACTGCTCAGGCCAAAATGGGAAACGCTTCCTCTAAGGTTCCACCCCAACCTGGGAACCCTTAGGGAAAATTTTAAATGACTGGTCGACCTATAGCTGTGATCCAAAGACAGAGAAAAATGGCCTGAAATGAGTCTCCTACAATTAGATCTTTATTGCCACAGGATGGGGAAAATGGACTGAGGTTCCCTTATGTTCAGGACTTTATGCCCCTTTTATTATAATCCGGCTCTAGGTGGCTCCATAATCAAAAGCCTGAGGAATCAGGGGCTTCCCTGGTGGCGCAGTGGTTAGGAATCCGCCTGCCAGTGCAGGGGACACAGGTTCGAGCCCTGGTCCGGGAAGATCCCACATGCCGCGGAGCAAATAAGCCCGTGCGCCACAGCTACTGAAGCCTGCGCACCTAGAGCCCGTGCGCCACAGCAAGAGAAGCCACTGCAATGAGAAACCCGTGCACCGCAACGAAGAGTAGCCCCCGCTCGCCGCAACTAGCGAAAGCCCACATGCAGCAACCAAGACCCAATGCAGCCTAATTAATTAATTAATTAATTAATTTTAAAAAGCCTAAGGAATCAGAAAGACAAACCAAAAAAACCCCCACAAAAACAAAAAACTCTCCTGACATTCTTTTTTTTTAAATTTATTTAACAACTTTACTGGAGTATAATTGCTTTACAATGTTGTGTTAGTTTCTGTTGTATAACAAAGTGAATCAGCTATATGTATACATACATCCCCATATCCCCTCCCTCTTGCGTCTCCCTCCCAACGTCCCTATCCCACCGCTCTAGGAGGTCACAAAGCACCGAGCTGATCTCCCTGTGCTACGCAGCTACTTCCCACTAGCTATCTTACATTTGGTACTGTATATATGTCAATGTTACTCTCTCACTTCGTCCCAGCTTACCCTTCTCCCTCCCCGTGTCCTCAAGTCCATTCTCTATGTCTGCGTCTTTATTCCTGTCCTGCCCCTAGGTTCATCAGAACCATTTTTTTTTTTTTTTTTAGATTCCATATACATGTGTTAGCATATGGTATTTGTTTTTCTCTTTCTGACTTACTTCACTCTGCATGACAGACTCTAGGTCCATCCACCTCACTACAAATAACTCAATTTCTTTTCTTTATATGGCTAAGTAATATTCCATTATATATGTGTGCCACATCTTCTTTAGCCATTCATCTGTCAATGGACACTTAGGTTGCTTCAATGTCCTGGCTATTGTAAATAGTGCTGCAATGAACATTGTGGTACATGACTCTTTTTGAATTATATTTTTACCAGGGTATATGCCCAGTAGTGTGACTGCTGCATCATATGGTAGTTCTATTTTTAGTTTTTTAAGGAACCTCCATACTGTTCTCCATAGTGGCTGTATCAATTTACATTCCCACCAACAGTGCAAGAGGGTTCCCTTTTCTCCACACCCTCTCCAGCATTTATTGTTTGTAGATATTTTGATGATGGCCATTCTGACCGGTGTGAGGTGATACCTCACTATAGTTTTGATTTGCATTTCTCTAATGATTAGTGATGTTGAGCATCCTTTCATGTGTTTGTTGGCAATCTGTATATCTTCTTTGGAAAAATGTCTGTTTAGGTCTTCTGCCCATGTTTGGATTGGGTTGTTTGTTTTTTTGATATTGAGCTGCATGAGCTGCTTGTATACTTTGGAGATTAATCCTTTGTCAGTTGCTTCGTTTGCAAATATTTTCTCCCATTCTGAGGGTTGTCTTTTCTTCTTGTTTATGGTTTCCTTTGCTGTGCAGAAGCTTTTAAGTTTCATTAGGTCCCATTTGTTTGTTTTTGTTTTCATTTCCATTTCTCCAGGAGGTGGGTCAAAAAGGATCTTGCTGTGATTTATGTCAAAGAGTGTTCTTCCTATGTTTTCCTCTAAGAGTTTTATAGTGTCTGGCCTTACATTTAGGTCTCTAACCCATTTTGAGTTATTTTTGTGTATGGTGTTAGGAATTGTTCTAATTTCATTCTTTCACATGTAGCTGTCCAGTTTTCCCAGCACCTCTTATTGAAGAGGCTGTCTTTTCTCCATTGTATATTGTTGCCTCCTTTATCAAAAATAAGGTGACCATATGTGCGTGGGTTTATCTCTGGGCTTTCTATCCTGTTCCATTGATCTATATTTCTGTTTTTGTGCCATTACCATACTGTCTTGATTACTGTAGCTTTGTAGTATAGTCTGAAGTCTGGGAGCCTGATTCCTCCAGCTCTGTTTTTCTTTCTCAAGATTGCTTTGGCTATTCGGGGTCTTTTGTGTTTCCATACAAATTGTGAAATTTTATGTTCTAGATCTGTGAAAAATGCCATTGGTAGTTTGATAGGGATTGCATTTAATCTATAGATTGCTTTGAGTAGTATAGTCATTTACATAATGTTGATTCTTCCAATCCAGGAACATGGTATATCTCTCCATCTGTTTGTATCATCTTTAATTTTTTTCATCAGCCTCTTATAGTTTTCTGCATACAGGTATTTTGTCTCCTTAGGTAGGTTTATTCCTAGGTATTTTATTCTTTTTGTTGCAATGGTAATGGGAGTGCTTCCTTAATTTCTCTTTCAGATTTTTCATCATTAGTGTATAGGAATGCAAGAGATTTCTGTGCATTAATTTTGTATCCTAAAAAAAAAAAAATTGTATCCTGCTACTCTACCAAATTTATTGATTAGCTCTAATAGTTTCCTGGTGGCATCCTTAGGATTTTCTATGTTTACTCTCATGTCATCTGCAAACAGTGACAGTTTTACTTCTTCTTTTCTAATTTAGATTCCTTTTATTTATTTTTCTTCTTTGATTGCTGTGGCTAAAACTTCCAGAACTATGTTGAATAGTAGTGGTGAGAGTGGGCAACCTTCCCTTGTTCCTTACCTTAGAGGAAATGGTTTCAGTTTTTCACCACTGAGAACAATGTGGGCTGTGGATTTGTCATATATGGCCTTTATTATGTTGAGGTAAGTTTCCTCTATGCCTACTTTCTGGAGAGTTTTTATCATAAATCGGTGTTGAATTTTGTCAAAAGCTTTTTCTGCATCTATTGAGATAATCACATGGTTTTTATCCTTCAATTTGTTAATGTGGTGTATCACATTGATTGATTTGCATATATTGAAAAAGCCTTGCATTCCTGGGATAAACCCCACTTGATCACAGTGTATGATCCTTTTAATGTGCTGTTGGATTGTGTTTGCTAGTATTTTGTTGAGGATTTTTGCATCTATGTTCATCAGTGATATTACCCTGTAGTTTTCTTTTTGTGTGGCATCTTTGTCTGGTTTTGGTATCAGGGTGATGGTGGCCTCATAGAATGAGTTTGGGAGTGTTCCTCCCTCTGCTATATTCTGGAAGCATTTGAGAAGGATAGGTGTTAGCTTTTCTCTAAATGTTTGATAGAATTCACCTGTGAAGCTATCTGCTCCTGGCTTTTGTTTGTTAGAAGACTTTTAATCACAGTTTCAATGTCAGTGCTTGTGATTGGTCTGTTTATATTTCTTTCTGGTTCAGTCTCGGAAGGTTGTGCTTTTCTAAGAATCTGTCCATTTCTTCCAGGTTGTCCATTTTATTGGCATAGAGTTGCTTGTAGTAATCTCTCATGATCGTTTGTATTTCTGCAGTGTCAGTGGTTACTTCTCCTTTTTCATTTCTAATTCTGTTGCTTTGAGTCTTCTCCCTTTTTTGCTTGATGAGTCTGGCTAACGGTTTATCAATTTTGTTTATCTTCTCAAAGAACCAGCTTTTAGTTTTATTGATCTTTGCTATTGTTTCCTTCATTTCTTTTTCATTTATTTCTAATCTGATCTTTATGATTTCTTTCCTTATGCTAACTTTGGGTTTTGTTCTTCTTTCTCTAATTGCTTTAGGTGTAAGTTTAGGTTGTTTATTTGAGATGTTTCTTCTTTCTTGAGGTAGGATTGTATTGCTATAAACTTCCCTCTTAGAACTGCTTTTGCTGCATCCCACAGATTTTGCATTGTCGTGTTTTCATTGTCATTTGTTTCTAAGTATTTTTTAATTTCCTCTTTGATTTCTTCAGTGACCTCTTGGTTATTTAGTAGCGTATTGTTTAGCCTCCATGTGCTTGCCTTTTTTCCAGTTTTTTTTTCCTGAAATTGATATCTAGTCTCGTAATGTTCTGGTCGGAAAAATACTTGATACGATTTCAATTTTCTTAAATTTACCAAGGCTTGATTTGTGACCCAAGATATGATCTATCCTGGAATATGTTCCATGAGCACTTGAGAAGAAAGTGTATTCTGTTGTTTTTGGATGGAATGTCCTATAGATATCAATTAAGTCCATCTTGTCTAATGTGTCATTTAAAGCTTGTGTTTCCTTATTTATTTTCATTTTGGATGATCTGTCCATTGGTGAAAGTGGGGTGTTAAAGTCCCCCACTATTATTGTGTTACTGTTGATTTCCCCTTTTATGGCTGTTAGCATTTGCCTTATGTATTGTGGTGCTCCTATGTTGGGTGCATAAACATTTACAATTGTTAAATCTTCTTCTTGGATTGATCCCTTGATCATTATGTAGTGTCCTCTTGTAATAGTCTTTGTTTTAAAGTCTATTTTGTCTGATGTGAGAATTGCTACTCCAGCTTTTTTTTTAAAATTTCCTTTTGTATGGAAAATCTTTTTCCATCCCCTCACTTTCAGTCTGTATGTGTCCCTAGGTCTGAAGTGGGTCTCTTGTAGACAGCATATATACATATCTTGTTTTTGTATACATTCAGCCAGTCTATGTCTCTTGGCTGGAGCATTTAATCCATTTACATTTAAGGTAATTATTGATATGTATGTTCCTATTACCATTTTCTTAATTGTTTTGGGTTTGTTTTTTTTTTTTTTTTTTAATTTATTAATTTATTTATTTATTTATGGCTGTGTTGGGTCTTCGTTTCTGTGCGAGGGCTTTCTCTAGTTGTGGCAAGTGGGGGCCACTCTTCATCACGGTGCGCGGGCCTCTCACTGTCGTGGCCTCTCTTGTTGCGTAGCACAGGCTCCAGACGCGCAGGCTCAGTAGTTGTGGCTCACGGGCCTAGTTGCTCCACGGCATGTGGGATCTTCCCAGACCAGGGCTTGAACCCGTGTCCCCTGCATTAGCAGGCAGATTCCCAACCACTGCGCCACCAGGGAAGCCCTGGGTTTGTTTTTGTACGTTTTCCTTCTCTTGTGTTTCCTGCCTAGAGAAGTTCCTTTAGCATTTGTTGTAAAGCTGGTTTGGTGGAGCTGAATTCTCTTAACTTTTGCTTGTCTGTAAAGGTTTTAATTTCTCCGTTGAATCTGAATGAGATTGTTGTAGGTTTTAGGTTTTTCCCTTTCATCACTTTAAATATGTCCTGCCACTCCCTTCTGGCTTGTAGAGTTTCTGCTGAAAGATCAGCTGTTAACCTTATGGGGATTCCCTTGTATGTTATTTGTTGCTTTTCCCTTGATGCTTTTAATATTTTTTCTTTGTATTTAATTTTTGACAGTTTGAGTAATATGTATCTTGGCATGTTTTTCCTTGGATTTATCCTGTATGGGACTCTTTGTGCTTCTTGGACTTGATTGGCTATTTCCTTTCCCATTTTAGGGAAGTTTTCAACTATAATCTCTTCAAATATTTTCTCAGACCCTTTTCTTTTCTCTTCTTCTTCTGGGACCCCTATAATTTGAATGTTGGTGTGTTTAATGTTGTCCCAGAGGTCTTTGAGACTGTCCTCAATTATTTTCACTCTTTTTTCTTTATTCTGCTATTTTATCTTCCAGCTCACTTATCCATTCTTCCGCCTCAGTTATTCTGCTATTGATTCCTTCTAGAGAATTTTTTATTTCATTTATTGTGTTGTTCATCATTGTTTGTCTGCTCTTTAGTTCTTCTAGGTCCTTGTTAAACATTTCTTGTATTTTCTCCACTCTATTTCCAAGATTTTGGATCATCTTTATTATCATTACTCTGAATTCTTTTTCAGGTAGACTGCCTATTTCCTCCTCATTTGTTTGGTCTGGTGGGTTTTTACATTGCTCCTTCATCTGCTGTGTATTTCTCTGTCTTCTCATTTTGCTTAACTTACTGTGCTTGGGGTCTCCTTTTTGCAGGCTTCAGGTTCATAGTTCCCATTGTTTTTGGTGTCTGCCCCCAGTGGGTGAGGTTGCTTCTGTGGCTTGTGTAGGCTTCCTGGTGGAGGGGACTGGTGTCTGTGTTCTGGTGGGTGGAGCTAGATCTTGTCTTTCTGGTGGGCAGGGTCACATCTGGTGGTGTGTTTCGGGGTGTCTGTGAACTTAGTATGATTTTAGGCAGCCTCTCTGATAATGGGTGGGTTTGTGTTCCTGTCTTGCTAGTTGTTTGGCATGGGGCATCCAGCACTGGAGCTTGCTGGCCTTTGGGTGGAGCTGGATCTTAGCGTTGAGATGGAGATCTCTGGGAGAGCTCTCGCCGAATGAGATTACATGGAGCTGTGAGGTCTCTGGTGGACCAATGTCCTGCACCCCGCTCTCCCACCTCAGAGGCACAGGCCTGACACCAGGCTGGAGCACCAAGACCCTGTCAGCCACACAGAATTATCAAGATACTGGACATTAGCAAGTGAAACCACAAGAGAAGAGGCCCGTGCTATGCCTGGTCCTGCTGAGCAATTTTCAGACTTCAGCTCATTCTGGCAACAGGGCGACTGGGTCGGTGACACGAGGCAGGATGGGGCCTGTGAGGCGGGCAGCGCTCACCCGGTGCGCAGCCTGAGGGACCTGGTCGAAGCCCTTGGGGAAGGCCGACAGCGGCTGGACTCTGGACTCCTGCGTCTGTGTCCTCTTTGGGGTCTCCCTCCTGGTGTCAAGTCACTCTCACTCCTGCTTTGGCAGCCATGACTTTACCCTGAGCTTCTTCACGAGGCTAGCGCTCCCTGAGGTGATGCGCGAAAAGTGCGGGCCTCGCGGAAGCGCGAGAAACGGGGGCCTCTCCTGACATTCTAAATGATCCTCTTCTAACTTCTCCCGGCTCTTGGGGGGTGGGGGTGGACCGAGCTAACCCCACTCCTGCAAGTTCCCTTACTCTTTTAGATTCTTCTGATCAAACTAAGACCCCACCTCCCCAGAGGGACAGTCCCTGCTGGGACAACATTTTATCAGCCAGTCTGCCCCTGTTATCAGAGCCCATTTGAGCACTACCTGGTTTAAATTTTAGCTATGAAACCATGACCACAAAAAGAGAAAGGTGATTTTTAACAATATGGTCACAATATTCTTTAGACTCTGGAGAAATTTGGTTAAAATAAAACTTTTCTTAAAATTGCAAAACCAGTTCTTTTTGCATGTGCAGTTAGAAAACGCTTGCTTGTTAAAATACTTTTCTTCAAAATTCTGACCCTGAGACAGCAAAAATATGCCTAGGACAAAGCTTGAAGTTAACTCTTATCATGTCCTTGAGCTACAAACACAGTCCACTTTGCCTGAGACTTCAGCCTTGGGTTAACTAGTAGAATTTCAAGCCAAGAGGAAAAAAAAAAAAAAAAGAGGCAAAGAGACATTTAAATCCCAGGTGGAGACTATGAGATCTCTGTCTGTCTGGATATATGTATATGTCTCAATATGTGTTTTTGTCTTTGGATAATATTGCTGAGGTTAATTTGTAAATGAGCTCTATTTAATTGGCTTAAATGAAAAGTAAGCACTTACAATCAAATGATTCTAAATACAAGAAAAATTAAATAAATTTCAGGTTCACGTGGACTGGGAAATATTCAATACTAAATTAATACTTGGTATTAATGTTTAAGTTTGTTGATCTAATTAATATAGACATGTCTTTAGAGCCATCAACATTAAGTATAATGCTTTTATTGTGCCTAGGTTTAATATAAACTAAATAAGATCTTATTATATGTTACAAATTTGTCAGCAATGAAAATAACTCGATGTGAAGAAACTTTTAAGGAAAAAAAATTGCAAGTGAGATAAGAGCTTTGGGTGAACTTTTTAGGAATAATTATGTTTTAGGAATATTTGCTTAAGAATGATCTCTCCAAATATTCGACAACTTGAAAATTTAGAGTGTGCTAAATTAAGTTAAAGGATGAAAGCTTATTAAATAACTAGGCAATTTCCAAATAAAATAAGGTACTGAAACATTAATTACTGAACATTGGCTTCCTTTTACAGAGAAACAAAAGGTTTAGAACTATTAAAAAATGTGTTTGGTGCCACACTGAGATATTTTCTATAAGAAAGCACATTCTTCAAAAATTATTATTTGTATGTATGTTTACCAATCTACAGAGTGCTGATATAAAGGACAGTTCATGGTTGCTTAAGGAAAGTAGGACGTGTGTTTTTAGTAAAGAAGGTATGAGGAATGGAATTGCATTTTATTAAGAGAAAAGGAAGTAAGTCTGACAACAGGTGGCAGTTTCTGAATGGGAAAATAAAGTGATGGACACAGAAAGTGATGAAAAAGGTTTGTGGAAAGTGGACCCTGAGAAATGAGTTTTATACATGGTACAAGTTTTCTTAAGATGTTGAACTGCCTTGGATGACAGATTTTAAGCTTCTTTACCTTGTAAGTGATCAGTTCGATATTTGCGTTTAAAATCTTTTCTTGTTACTTTGCTAAGGGAATAACTATTATTTCACAGTGACATATGATCTTATCTGACTGAGTGTTCTAAACTCTTTTGATTTTTTTGATAAAACTTCCCAAATCAAACTGTAGTGAAGTTTCTCTGACCTCTAGCTAACTTTGGGGTGCTTCAAAGGGCCCCTGAAACATCCCAAAGAGAGATATTACACTAATTAGGTTAATTTCATATGTTAAAAGCACGTGGGAAGTATTGTCAAACGTGTAATAAATCTTCTTAGGTTATATATAATAAATCTTCTTAGGTTATATGGTGATTGTTACTAATATAGATATTCTAGAAATCGTATGGAGTTTCAAAAAAATTCTGATATGTCCTGGTAAAATGTTATCAGTCATAATTCTAGTTATTATCTTAAGTGTTACAACAGTAACCAAGTTACCTTGTTAATTACATTGTAATCAGATTTTAAACTTCCTTAAGTCTTTTGTCATTATAGACATGGTTTCACTCTGATGCCTTTGCAAAAATGCTTCCTCTTCAAGAAGTTTTATAAAAAGGACTTTTAGATAAATACAAGTTTCTGACTTTCAGACCATAATGCTAAACTGGATATAAAGAAGCTCTTCTCAGGACTGCCCGGGTTGTGCGGTGGTTAAGAATCTGCCTGCCCAGGCAGGGGACGTGGGTTCGAGCCCTGGTCTGGGAAGATCCCACAACTAAGCCTGTGCACCACAACTACTGAGCCTGTGCTGTAGAGCCTGCGAGCCACAACTACTGACCACGTGCCACAACTACTGAAGGCTGAGTGCTTAGAGCCTGTGCTCTGAAACAAGAGAAGCCACCACAATGAAAAGCCCGTGCACCTCAACGAAGAGTAGCCCCTGCTCGTTGCAACTAGAGAAAGCCTGCATGCAACTTGAAGACCCAATGCAGCCAAAAAATAAATAAATAAATAAATTTATTTTTTAAAAAAAGAAGCTCTTCTCATCAAGCTACTTATGGTTTACAACAATTTGGTAATTTACCCTTATGGGTAAAATTAAAACATTTATCTTTTCTCTCTCTCTGCTCCCTCCAGAGACTGGAAACTCTTGGGTCCCCAGCAGCTTTAACAGATAAATTAAGAAGGCTACCTCACTAACAGGTACAGAAATCTCAAGGTATTTTCAGGAACTTTAAAAGGGAGGAATTCACCTAGATCTGGTAAGTGAAATCTGTGACAAGCCCTTGGTGTGACTTTCCTGAGAGGTCTTTTAAAAGTTCAGTCTGAGACTCCTTAAAAAAGTTTCAGCAAGCAAAAATCCTATATGATCAATTATAGTTATATAAATTATCAGGCCAAGTTTATTGAGACCATACTGAAATTTGGTTCTCCTCTCTGTTAAGAGAACAAAGTTTTCTTGGAATGCTGCTTTAATAACAGACTATGTATATTTCCTTGCCTTTAAGTGATTTTCATTTGCTTTTAAAATCTTTTGTTACTTTGGTAAAGTAAGTAGTATTTCACAATGATCTATGAAGATTATAGAGCATGTAGATAAAGTTCATTCTGCTTCTACAAAAATTAAACCCTCATTGCCAGACTTTTGCCATCCTGATGTCCTTAAAACATAACAACAGTCTACTCCTAAATCAGGGAATTTAAAATGGGTAAACAACAGCTGTCAATCAAACAGGGTTATGGGAAATCCAAGACAGCTGCTTGGCTTTTTCCAGTTCCCTGACAAACCTCATTTTTTATTTGATGGGATAAAGCCTTCCCTGGCTGCAGGGTTAATGCCCTCACAATAAAGAAAAAAAATTATGTTTTACTGAATATTAAATTCTAGTTTTGTTAATTAAGGTCTGTGTTTACCAAGACTCACTTCCCAGATAGTTCCTTGCTATTATGTTATATTGCTAAAAAGTTTAATTGAATTATTAAAGGACACTCTAAGTTTGTTTCTAAAGCTTATCCCAGTAATCTGTCTTTGGATGAAGATCAGATGCCCCACGACCTACAACCAGGGGATTATACATACTGGAAAAGACATAATTTAAAGGACTATCTCCAAACTGGATGGAAGGACTCTTATCAGGTACTCTTAACTGGCTCATACACAGTAAAACTAATGGGAATTAACTCTTGGATTAATTTCCACTCACAAAGGGCCCCTGCACTGGACTGGCCTATAGAGAGGACAGCTGACCTCAAAATCACCTTAACGCTCAAACATGGGAGAAACTACACTCACACCAAGATGAGAAAAAGACAGCATCAGAAATAGCTTATCCAAGATCCTGGACCTGACTCATATTCTCATTTAGAATGTTTTCTTGACTTCTTGGACCTTTGCATATGAATCAGATGTTTTTCTATCATAGGCACGATCCTATGCTAGTTTTAAAAATCAGTCCAATTGTTGGGCTTGTGGTCAGTTACCTATGTCTAGTACTTCTAGGTTACCTGAGCGGATTTCTCCAGTCCAAGGCTCTAATTGGTTGACTCTTAGGAAATTTATCTTAAAAGGAAAATTATAGTCATGTTCAGGCCACTATTGATATTACTAGATGAGATCCCCTCACCTGACCAATTAATAATACCTGCTCTGACCCTGACCATAAATATGAATTTTACTCAAAGTTCAATCAGAGCAACAAGCAAAATTTCAGCCAAGGAATAAAACTTCCCACAATTATGGGATGGATTTATGTAATTAACACCAGGCTATGGTAATTTAAAGTTAAAGGCTCCTCTATGCTGGGAACAATTAAATCATACTAAAGATAATCAGTCTAGTAACACTAGGAAACTGGGCTGAGCACCTTATGGACAATGCCAATATATAGTTTCCCTGAAGAATAGGGACTGGTACAGAGCAGACTAAGTCAGATGACCTGGGATATACTGGGCTACACCTAATGGAAGTTCTTGGCTTAATTCTTACTTATGACTTTATTAATACTGCCAGCTATGCTATTTGTATTTTGCCTATTTCAAAAAAATTATTGTTTCTTACATTACCAAATGTGTGACTGAACCTCTGATAAAATGATGATATATAGTTACATATGAGATCAATGATTGCAATAGTCTTAACTCTAGGTGTGAGAAGCGGCAACAAGAGGGAATATTGTCCTGGACCATACAAGATTAGGAAGACAGGTGGTCCAGAGACTTCCAGATACTAGTAAAGGCCTAGTCCAGTAATAGCACATGGAGTGGCCTATCAGCAAAATCTTCGTCAGACCTGGGAATGAGCATTCCTAGCTCCGTGGGACAAAATGGTCATGAAATGTCCCAAACCATGGTTGAAATTTTGACCATAAAGGGGCCCTGCTGACTGAAAACTGACACTTGCCATCTACTTCTACAAGGATTAAACCATGAGCTACTGTAGCTGTTGACTTTCAACACCCCCTACAAGGAGTTCAGGGTGGAGATCTTAAATGACGCACTCTGTGCTCTGGGAAAAACTGACAGGACAGGCCTTCAAATAGTTAAATACTTTCAGGAGAAGATTTTATGAGCCCCAATTCTTGCATCTTCTCATACCTAGAGAAACACTGACATCATTAACAGTGACACTATGGTGTGATTTTAGGCAAGTCCTTTTATTGCTAAGAACTTGAGTTTTCTGAGCTGTGTTAGATTTGGGATGCCACCAGCCATTCTCAAAACAACGTCTACTGGCAGCTGGTACCTGCAACCTTACTTCTTAAAGGTCTCCTCTTGTAACTATTACACTTTTAGATGATAACATTGCTTTAGATCATATGTTAACAAAAAGAGAAAATACATATGTAGTGACCAACAGCTCCTGTTATTTATATGTTAATACCACATCAAAGGTTAAAACCTACTTTGATGAAACTAGATAACCAGCTACCTGGCTACAAGTCGCCCCAAAGCGCCAGGCCTAGACTGGGTTTCAGGCTTATTCTCCTAAAAAGAAATGAGATCTGTTTTGTCTATTAACGTTTAGGTTGTCACTCCTCCAAATACTTCTAACAGAGTCTGTTACACCTACATCAATCACACTGGGCTAATAGAAGAGGACATAAAATTATATATATGACCAAATGGCTCGATTCCTTTAGACAGGGTAACCCAAGCACTGACTCTGTCTGGACCAGGATCAACTACTACCAAACGTAACATGGCTCTTAATCCTGCTTGGGCTCCCGGCTACAATAATTCTTTTACTAGTCTTTGGCCTCTGTTTTTTTAAACTACTTGTTAAATTCTGTCTCTACCAGATTACGATAGGTTCACATCAAGATAATGATGATGCAAAGATTCCAGCCATTTCTCAGAACAGATCCTGCCAAAACAACAACAGAAGTCACCCACCCTAGGGCCCTTAATAAGACAGGGCGAGAGCTCCATAACCCCAACTAGGTTGGGTCTACGAGCCCCTTGCCAGCCTGAAGAAGCTACAGAAGACAGGCCGTCATCCCTCATCCTCCCAATAAAGATTTCTTGGGGTTCATGGCTCTTGGGGGGTGGGGGAGGATTTAAAATAGGAGATAGATGGGCCCCTGGGCCGGACAGCTGGTGTTTGTCAAGTGGAGCAAAACTGAAGTTTTGTCCTCAGCCAGACGAGAACGATGCCTGTTTGCCTTCCTCCCTTGATATGGAGGGAATGAACTAGCAGCGGGGAATTAGTTTGCAGCAAAAATAGAAATGAAGTTTCCCCTCTCCTGAGAACAAGGAAAATAAAGGGAGCAGGCTAGAGAAGAAACATAAACTGGCCTGAAAGAGTTAATCATTCCTAGTTTTTTTGTTTGTTTTTTAACTGTTACTAACCTGTAGTGTCTGTAACTAGATTTGTACTTCACAAAGCTAACCTATTACTCTTTAACACTATGTGGATTACATCCTGCACCCCCTTGTAGCAAATCACCCCTTGTAGCATTTGCATCTCAGAAGAAAAAGTCACAGGCCAATAACCCAGAGACAAAAGGACCCAATTACCAGGCTGCCTGATGCCAGCTGTGACTGCTTTGAGATTAATGCAGGAAGAAGAATGCAAGAACTTCACTATTTTGATCCTTATCATATACCCTGTGAGCCCCACATATAAAATCCTTTCTGATTCCCGAAGGAGGGGGGGGCACTGTTCTTGAGGCGCTAGCCTGCTGTGTCTTCCCTTCTGCCTGGCAGAAAAATACAGCCATCTCTTCCTCCAAAATCTCTGTCTCCGAATTTCTGTTCGGCATCGGTGCACAGAGAAGCCGAGATTTCGGCAACACCCACACCACAACACTTCACCTCACATGACAAATCAACTACAAAAGGGCAAAAAGCTTTCAAGGCTGTACAGGTTCCTGCTGATTATCCCTATTTTATAACACTTCCCATTTCTCCTTCTGTCCATCCCACCCACGTACACCCAACAGCACACACTGGGAAAGAAAGGGGCTCCAACATCTTGAGCACAGGCTGCTCTTTCCCAGAGGGTGGCTCTGACTTGCGTGTGAGCCCGCCAGGTGCAGTCAAGTCTGGACTCCAGAACACACAGAGACAGGCCCCAGTCTCCCACCTCCACCTCCCAGCCTTCCCACACTATCACAGGGTTCCTCAGCCCCAAGGACAGAGCGCCTTCTCCATATGTCCTTTCCCACCCTAATTACCAGCCCTGGGTCTTCTTAAATTGAGGCCAGATATTGCCCAGGGTGTCTGAGGAAAGACAGAGACTTGGGTGTCTGGGGTTCCTGATTGGAGAAGACCTAATTACCTAATTACCTTTTAGCCTGAGTTGGTCAGTGGTCTCTTGGTTTCAACCATTTTAGGAGAGTCCCTGCACCCCCTGCTTCCCTTCTAGAGTAAGCCCCAGTGCCCTCATCCCTTACATAAGGGATAGCCCGCTTGTGCCAGCTCTTCTGGTGGCTTATCACAGTGGCGTTAATTGTTGACCAGGACTCCTGTGTGAAAGAAAACAGCTGAAAAGAGAGGAGGGCAGGGCACCCGAGGGATGTGGGGACCTCAAAACCGCAGCCTCTACCAGAGCTACATACCTTTTCTTCTCCTGAGAAGAGCTAAACAACTAAATCAAGGACTGTGTTTAAGATCCAAGTGCTGAGAATTCTCTCCAACAGAAGCAGCCTCTAGAGTTGTAACATAAATCAGACCTTGAGAAGAGCTCCAGTAGACATGAGGATGGAGTTATTTGGAAGCAACAAGAGGAAAGGGGTGGAGTGAGGGGGAATCAGGGAAGGTTTCAGAGCAGAGATTACCTTAGGGAAGACTTTTAAGGATACAGAGTTTTGTTTTGTTTTGTTTTCCCCATTAGGGGGAGGGGAAAAGTAACTCAGACAGAAAAAAGGCCAGAAAGTGACGTTAGACACATATGGCGGAGTACTGTGTGTTTAGAAACTAGCGAGTTTCTCCATGTGGCTGGGAGGAGGCAGGGGATGGCACAGAAATAAAATTTAGACCAGGGGAGGAGTATCTTTTTTTTTTTTTTCATGATAAAATCAAAGTTTAATATCCTTTTTTAAAATTTAATTTTATTTATTTTTTATACGGCAGGTTCTAATTAGTTATCCATTTTATACATATTAGTGTATACATGTCAATCCCAATCTCCCAGTTCATCCCACCACCCCCCCTCAGCTTTCCACCCTTGGTGTCCATACGTTTGTTCTCTACATCTGTGTCTCTATTTCTGCCCTGCAAACCGGTTCACCTGTACCATTTTTCTAGGTTCCACATATATGCATTAGTATACGATATTTGTTTTCAGGGGAGAAGTATCTTGAATGCCATGCAGAACACTTCAATTTGTAAAAGATACAATTCCCTTGAACTCAAGGATGGACCGGACACAAGCAATGCAAGAGGCCTTCCTCCAGGCATCCCATTATACACCCGAGGAGACTGAGGGCCCAAGTGGACCCAAGGTCAGAGAGCTGCGTCTTGGCAGCAGAAGCAGAAACCAGTGTCAGGTCCCCAACTTCCAGGGCAGCATTCTCACTAAACTGGGCTGCCTGGTGTGCCGTGGGGCAGGGAACCCGCCCTCGGGTTGGACACCCAAAGGGCTGCAATTTCTCGTTGTGAAATAATCCCCTTCTTCTTCTAGCCTTGGATTTCCCCCTTCTAGCTCTTCCTGCTGCATCCTGTGGTGGGAGAAGACAGAGGTAGCTTTGCTGCTCCCCCTACCTGTGGAGTTAGGGGCCTGGGGACTCATACTGGGGTACAATCAGGGGCACTTCCACTGGAGCAGCTGGAGTAAGGGGACAGGAGGCAGGGGAACCTGTTTAGGGGGAAGAGGCCCCCCAGGAAAACAGCTACTCCAAACAGTACCCCTCCCTTTCTTTAAGAGGCATCGCATGCTGGTTCCACCAAGGAGGCAAGGTCTTGAGAAAAGTCATTTGCTTAGAAATTTCTTGGGTCACACATCTTCCGTCTCCTGCTTTCCTCCTGGTATTAATCATCTGGACGGTTACAACCAGCACAATGGTGCTTCTTTACCCACAGGTGGGGGATGTTAAAGACAAACCACGTGGATCGGGAAGTCGATTCCGGAATATCAAGTGAAAAGAGTCAGCTTTATCGAGTTTAGGGGAAAAGTCTCACATCTACATAAGTGGAGTCTTTTATGGGGTCACTAAGTTCAGCCTCTTGACCTACTGGCTGACCTGCTTTGAGCTTTGAATTAAACAGTCCTGATGCTTTCCCTCATTGCGAACTGATCCGGCCTGAGTTCCCACTCCCTGAATATGGGTTTCGTTTCTCCAGAAAGGCTAATCCTTAATCCCTCTCTGCTTTCCTGGTTCTGCCCCAAACTCAACTTTTTTATTTTTTCTTTTTAAGTCATTTTATCTCTCATAAAGAAGCTAGCAAAGCAGACTTCAGCAGGGCTATGGTTATTTTCTATGAGCAGGAGAGGGTATCCCACACTCAGTACACACGTGTGTGAGGAAAAGTGTGGGTGCCAGAGAGTCCGTCCCCCTCCACCAGCTGGGTCAGTGGACTTCTGTCACTGTACTGTGCAGTGACTGTGGCCAAGTCATGTGATCTCTCTGGGCCTTAGTATTGTTTTCTGAGAAACGAAAGAGTGAAGAAAGATGATCTCTAAGATCACCCTGAGTTAAAACATTGTTTTGTTTCTTTAAAAGTATTTTCTTCTTCTAAAGATCTTCTGCTCAATATTTCCCAGGAAGAAAGGCAATGTAAGATCTCAATATCAGATCTATTTTCTTAAGACTTTTATGTTTTTCACAGAGCCGAAGTTGCTTTTATGGATCTATTCACCAATTGCCTTCGGTCTAACTGAAGAACAACTCATTCACACACCTTAGTCCAGAAACACAGATACACAGAAAGGGAGAAGAAAGTTCTCACCTATACCCGCCATCCTCCCCCAACTGAATCCCTGTCAAAGACCAGCAAGAAACGGGTTTTGAATATTTTCACACAATACACAAATTCCTATGAAAAAATTAAATGTCTCCAGTATATTCACAGATAAGTGAAGTTCAGAGAAAGCATCATCCTGTGTTTGTCAATTCCCAAATGTCTTCAGCTCAAAATAATCCTCATGCCATTGTAACACATTCTAGAACTCTTTAGGGATTTATCAAATACATAATTATTTTAAGAAAGATCAGATCCAGGTTTGCCATTTAGGAGATGAGAGTTCCAAACGTGGAAGACAAGAAACTGGAAGGAACCTTGTGATGTTGGATTGAAACTTGAGGGAACAGTGTCTAGTCATGGTTTTTGATATTGATATAAAATGGAGATGTAAATCTGTGTGCGTGAATTTACATTCATATAGTTCCTCGATCTGTTCACTCAAAGAGGCTGAGAATAGCAACACCCCAACAGTGACAAGCACACGTAGATTTTAGCCAGAACATGGCTTTTAAATATCATGTACTACCCTTAAAAAGAACCTTGGAGAAATAGCTCCTTGAAGAACTGGCTGATCCCAGGGCTAAGACGGGGAGCATAGGAGATGAGACTAGAATATCTTGTGCCAGAAAGCAAGGAAGTACCCAAAGAATGATAGGGACATGTCAAAAGGCCACAGAAGTCACTTTAAGGGGCTCCCAATGGCCAAATCTGTGACAATTTGAGCATGAAGATAAACAATGAAAATAACAGATTATATAACCTACTAAAAATGAGAAACCATGAGGCTACACTGATACAATAAATAAATGAATAAATTGAAAGTTTGATGAGGAACAAGATATTGACACAATTTCAAAGTACAATCTCCCCCAACATTTATTAATCACAAAAGAGAAAACAGTAACTGTACCAGAGAAGCCTGGCAGATACTACCTTAATAAGTGATCAAAGTGAATAACATAAGTTAATAGGGCAATAGTCTAAATGTGACATGCCACCTAATAAGGTACAACAAGAAGAAAACAGCACCACTTCCCTGATATTCCTATCAAAGATGCACAAAACTTGAATTTAATCATGAGGAAACACCAGGCAAACCCAAATAGAGAGGTATGCTACAAAGTAACTGTAAAAGTCATGAAAGTCAAGAAAATGCTGAGGAATTATTCCGACTTGAAGAAAAAGAGACATGACAACTAAAAGCAGCAGATGGTAATCATGTACCAATATTCATTTCCTGATTTGGGTGGCTATTGATGATCATGATTAAGTAGGAGAATGTCCTCGTTTGTATGAAATACACAGTGGTGTATTGGCAAGTGTGGGAGGGTGGCAGAAGTGATGGGCATCATGTCTTCAATTTGGTTTATGTCTCAATTGGTTCAAGAAAAAGAAAGCTCTTGGAACTACTTGCAACTTTTATGTAAATTTGAAAATTGCTTTCAAAATTTAAAAAATAATAATAAAAAATATGTCACAGTGGGAAAGTCCAGACAGAGGACTTCTAAATCTAAGAGGACCTGAGTCAAAATTTCTAATGCAAGCATGCTGCAAAATATTCAGAACCAGACAGACGAATGGATAAAGAAGATGTGGCACATATATACAATGGAATATTACTCAGCCATAAAAAGAAATGAAATTGAGTTATTTGTAGTGAGGTGGATGGACCTAGAGTCTGTCATACAGAGTGAAGTAAGTCAGAAAGAGAAAAACAAATACCGTATGCTAACACACATATATGGAATCTAAAAAAAAAAAAGGTTCTAATGAACCTAAGGGCAGGACAGGAATAAAGACGCAGATGTAGAGAATGGACTTGAGGACACGGGGAGGGGGAAGGGTAAGCTGGGACGAAGTGAGAGAGTAGCATGGACATATATACACTACCAAATGTCAAATATATAGCTAGTGGGAAGCAGCCGCATAGCACAGGGAGATCAGCTCGGTGCTTTGTGACCACCTAGAGGGGTGGGATAGGGAGGGTGGGAGGGAGAGGCAAGAGGGAGGGGATATGGGTATATATGTATACTTTTAGCTGATTCACTTTGTTATACAGCAGAAACTAACACAACATTGTAAAGCAATTATACTCCAATAAAGATGTTAAAAAAAAAAAAACACCAGACATGAGAATGAACACAAGAAAGTCTGGGACAAAAGGGTATGAGTGAGATGGTCTCGAGTAATCACTTAAGATACTTGTGAGGACAGGCTAGGCTATGATACCTGGGTGATCTGGCTGTTAAAGGGCCAGAGGAAGTGAAAACAGAAGAGAGGGGTAGATGTAGTCCAGAAACAACACACTAATTCTAAGAAGCATTCCAAGCAGGGCTGTTAAAGCTCTGATTTACTGTTTTGACTTGAAAGTAAAGGGATGATAAATAGCACTCAGCATGGAGTCATATGAAAATCACGAGTCTAATCTCATCTCCTGCCTCGACAAGGTAGAATTAGGAAATGCAGGGAATATTTTGCATCTTTACTTAGCAAAGCATTTGATAAAGTCTCTCAATACAATGGCTGCCTTCCCAACTGGTTAAAGCAGATCTGGTGATGCTGTGACAGAGCTGTCTCCTCAGGCCTGTCTTGTTCACTGTTACAAACGACTTAGATGAAGATGCAAAATCTCATCACAGTAGATGGCATGACAGACAGATGACAGACAGAGAGAGAAAATAATATGGATGATAGAAAAGCTCTTGCCAGGCTGAAGCAGTGGATTATATCCAATAAGAAAAAGGATGAAATTTCACAGGTATGAATTTTTTGCTTTGGGGAACAGAACACCAATTGCTTAAATACAGGATGGAGGTGGGGTGGTGATGAGCAGCTTATCGGCATTACCTTTGTTCATGCTACATTCATTGAGTGTTTGCCCAAGAGTGAATTAGGCAGAGATCCTGCCCTCAGCGACCTTGCAGTCTAGTGGGAGATGTAAACAAGTAAACAGGAAATTAAAACACTACATGACGGACTTCCCTGGTGGCACAGTGGTTAAGAATCCGCCTGCTGGGGGCTTCCCTGGTGGTGCAGTGGTTGAGAATCTGCCTGACAATGCAGGGGACACGGGTTCGAGCCCTGGTCTGGGAAGATCCCACATGCCGCGGAGCAACTAGGCCCGTGAGCCACAACTACTGAGCCTGCGCGTCTGGAGCATGTGCTCCGCAACAAGAGAGGCTGCGACAGTGAGAGGCCCGCGCACCGCAATGAAGAGTGGCCCCCACTTGCCGCAACTAGAGAAAGCCCTCGCACAGAGGCGAAGACCCAACACAGCCATAAATAAATAAATAAATAAAATTTATAAAAAAAAAGAATCCGCCTGCCAATGCAGGGGACACGGGTTTGAGCCCTGGTCCGGGAAGATCCCACATGCCAGAGAGCAACTAAGCCTGTGTGCCACAACTACTGAACCTGCGCTCTAGAGCCCGTGAGCCACAACTACTGAAGCCCGCGTGCCTAGAGCCCGTGTTCCACGATGAGTAGCCACCGCAATGAGAAGCCTGCGCACCGCAAGAAGAGTAGCCCCCACTCACCGCAACTAGAGAAAGCCTGCGTGCAGCAACGAAGACCCAGCACAGCCAAGAATAAATAAATAAATTTATTTTTTTAAAAAATGCTACATGACAATGACTATTAGTGCTAAAGAGCACCGAGGAGGCAAAGCAGTGAAATTCAGCTCTTGTGGAATTTGGAAATATTTCCCAGAGTAAATCACAGCTGAGTGGAGACCCAAAAGATGAGTAGAAACAAAGTAATTTTGAGGGAAAGAATTTTCCAGGCAAATGCAACAGCAAATCAAAGATCTGCAGATGAGAGAGGGCATGGCTCACTGCACCTTGAAAGCCCTGGAGGTGCCTCTGTGGCTGCAGTTGGAGGCTAGAGGAGCTGGAGAAGACATCTGGGAAGGACCAGAGGCAATTATAGTAAAGAGTCTAAAGGAAATGACGATGGCCTGAAATAAGCCGTGGGAACAAAAAGCAGTAAGTAAATAGTTAAAGATATGAAAGAGATGAAATATGCAGAACTTGGTGATTGATTGGTTTAGGGCAATGAGAGAAAGGAAGGCATCAAGTAGAACGCCAGGATTATACTGTCCTGTGTAGCAATTTAATTTTTCATTTAATACTTTCAATAACACTAAGAGATGGTTGGGCTACACCCCACAGACCTGCAAGCCCTGTACTTGCCCAGCCTCAAGATCCAAGAAAGAGCTGATAACAGAGACATCAATGGTTTAATGGATAGGGGGATCTTACATCTCTGAAGCAAGGCCCTGGAGCGACACCCCACCGTGTGCAGCAGACAATGGGGAGGACAGGGCAGCAGTCTCGGAGGAGGAAAGTTACCACTTGTAGGGGGAATTGACGTCAGGTTTCCTCATCAGTTACCAGGGAAACCAACAGAGGAGCACACCACTTTGACAAACTATCATAGTGGAGATAGTTCTGATCTAAAGATTAGAATATGACTAGTTGGGGCCAGGGGGAAGTATGTAAGCTCTGTGATGAAGAGGGGAGGTCAGTCAGGTGAGTAGGGTGTAGGTGAGTCAGGGACTGGTTGAGCAGAGGATGTACAGAGGGCAAGAGAATAGCCATCTTGGGTGGCCTGATCTTACAAGATAGATGCTATTATTATTTTATCTACAGATGAGCAAACTTGAAGTTAAATAACTTGCCAGAGTTAAGGTTAGAAAGTAATAGATTTGATATATTCAAACTCAGATTAACGAAAACACAACAGACTGGGCATTTATTTTTCACATATCAGGTATAAGACATAAATAAGAAATAAAAGAAATTTTAATGTCAATTTCTATTTAACCTTAAAAGTTTATGACTCTACTCTATTTTCTGAGTTTCAACTTTTTGTCCATAGATGTTCATAGATGTCCAAAAGTGTTGACATTTGAATGTCCGATCATAGCAACAAGGATCATAAAATAAAACATCTTCTAGGTCCTCCTTTGTTACTAATGGAATGTCCAACAGCAGAGAAGTGCAGAACTCCTCGGAAGTGATGACTCTAGGAATTCTGGCTTAGATTACTCATTTATGAGACAAAGAACACAGATGGAATACCCAGTATTATGAGAAAGATAGACTATGAGTTTTCTAAGATTGTCTTCAGAGGAATGACAGGCTGTTAGCTGACTTAGTAGAGACTATGGAAGCCAGAAAACAAAGGATTATAATGTTGAAAGTACTGAAAGAAAATCATGCCAATCTAGAATTATTTACCTGTCACTTTTAAAAGAAAGTAAAATAAAGCATTTTCAGACAAAAAAATAAAACTTCATAGAGTTTATAACTAGCAACCCTTCACTAAAGGAAATTTCAAAGCATGTATTTTAGGTTGAAGAAAAAAGCTACTAAGTAGAATTCTGAAATTCAGGAAGGAATAAAAAACAAAGAGCATGATAAATATGTATGCAAATATTTTAAAATCACCATATAAAACAATGTCTTGTCCAATTAAGAAGATAAAATTAAAATGCACAACATCAATAACATAATTTGGAAGTGTTATAAATTGTCAAGTGTTCAACAGATGACTAAAAGGTATTGATTAAGTTTAGACTTTTATATGTTTAGCATGCATTTTGGAACTTCTAATGTAAACAAGGAAAAGAACAGAAACACAGTGTATGAATTCCAAACTAGCAGAGAGAACAAGTGGAATGTGGACCAGTTAGGATAGGCTAGGTTGTGCTGCAGTAACAAACAACCTCAAAAATTAAGTAGTTTAAAGTTTATTTTTCATTCCTGCTATATGTTCATCCTGGTCCAGCCAAGGGGTTCTGCCCACTGTAGTCACTTGGGAACACAGGTTGACACAGGCTTCAACTTGACATACACTTTCACAATCACAGAGGGAGAGGAAAGAGAACATGGTAACCCGCAGGTCAGCTCTTAACCCTTCTGGCAGAAAGGACACTTGTCACTCTACTTACACTTCGTTGACCAGAGAAAGTCACATGGTCACATCTAAGTACAAGGGACAGAGAGGTAGAATCCTTTTAGGTACCTGGAACAAGAGAACTAAACATTTGTGAATAGCCTTAATGGTTCTCATAGAATGACTGACAGGTACACAACTAATCCAAAAGAAGGAAAGAAAGAAGAGGTAATAGAAATACCAGACAAATGAGACAAATAGAAAAGACAAAATAAGATGGTAGATATACACTAAAGAAGATGAAGATGAATAATTACAACAAATAAAAATGGGCTAAATGGTTCAGTTAAAAGACAAGATTGAGAGAGGGGGAAAAAATCTAACTCTATGCTATTCACAAGAGACGCTTCAAAAACATAGGAATTCATAAAGCTTGAGAATAAAAAATAAAAAAGTATGCTATACAAATTGTGGCACATTTGTGCATTAGAATCCTAAAGAGGAATGAAAATGAAAAATATGCATATCTACTTGTAGCAACATGAATGGATTTCATAAACGTGATGTTAGTTAAGTTATAAAAAATATGTTCAATGTGACTCTTTTGTAAAAAATTTATTTATTTTATTTATTTATTTTTGGCTGCGTTGGGTCTTCGTTGCTGCGCACGGGCTTTTTTTTTTCTCTAGTTGCGGCGAGCTGGGGCTACTCTTCTTGCGGTGCGCAGGCTTCTCATTGCAGTGGCTACTTGCTGTGGAACACGGGCTCTAGGCGCGCAGGCTCAGTAGTTGTGGCTCACGGCCTCTAGAGCGCAGGTTCAGTAGTTGTGGCGCACAGGCTTAGTTGCCGTGGCATGTGGGATCTTCCAGGACCAGGGCTCAAACCCACGTCCCCTGCATTGGCAGGCGGATTCTTAACCACTGCGCCACCAGGGAAGCCCTCAATGTGATTCTATTTAGATAAAATTCAAGAACAGGCAAAATTAAACTGTACTGTTTAGAGATACGTATATAGGAAATAAAAGTAGCAGAAGAAGGAAGGAAATTGCTATTTCAAACATAAATATAATGGTTTCTTCTAGAGGGAAAGAGGGAGCTGTGGTTAGGGAAAAGCACATGGTTGGGGCCTTTGGAAGTGCTGGCAGTGTTCTATTTCTGACCTTGGCTGAAGTTATAAGAGTGTTTGCCTCATAGATATTCTTTAAACTTTCCAAACATGAATGTTTTTGGCACTCTGATATATATATATATATATATATATATATATACACACACACATACACATATATATGTACACATTTATCTGATATATATCTGATGATATCTCTGATATATATATGATGTAGCTTACAATTTTAAAAACTGCTTTAGAAGGAAATCGTTTATTAGGCGATTAGATGTGAAAATTAGGAGTTTGATGGATTATTTGCTGGAGTAGTTTCAGAGCATCCTTATTCCAGAAAGTTGAAAAGAAAGTCAGAGATGAAGAATGGAGTTAACAAAGAACCTGACAATGACAGGAAGGTGCTATTAGTGCACTAGCTTGATGAGGGTAGGCTGGGGAGAGGTGTGCATATCCTGAGGAAAGAGTCCGTACAGGAGAAGACACTGCAAATACAGCACAGAGATAGAGCATTGCCCCAAGAATTGGGCAGAGATGGGATCCAGCTTGCAGGTAAAGGAACAGCTGTCCTGTATGTGAGAATGGTGCACAGGGGTGAGGTGCGTACCAGATAAGGAAAGGGATGCAACTGAGAAACAGTGAAGTTGACCTAGAATACGAGCAAAACAGAAATGTCCTTTTCAGCAATGGAAACTGCTTCTACAAGTGGAACTTGAGTCCCTTCTCCCCTGTGGCTCAAACCTCTGTTTTGAAACAGGGTTCTGAGAAAGTCTGCATCACCTCTGTTGTCCTCTAGGTCATGGGGCAAGTTATCCGGTACGGTCTGAGTCTGTGATGCATTACTGAAGGGGTTCATTTCCAATGCATTAAATCATAGCTACAGGTTTTACTGCCATCACACGTATTAAAAGACAATATTAATCTCTAGGGATTTTTCTCAAGTAATTTGACATATATCACAACTTTAGTTTTGTAACTGAAAGTGGGGTCTGGCTGCTCACTGCTCAAAAGCCAAGAGAGGCAAGGTTGGTGGAAAGGAAAGTTTGTTTTATTTTGGATGCCAGAAATGGGGGATGGGGGTGGGCGGTGGACTTCTGTCCAAAGGCTGACTCCTCCGCCACCTGACAATCAGAGGGCAAGAGCTTTTACAGGAGGGAGGGGGCTACATGTAGAAACAGCACAGTCAGCTCTGACAGTCATCTTGAAATTGGTCATCGGTGATCTGACCAGAGTCATCTTGATTGTTTTAAGTACAGTTAATCTTCAGTTCCAGGGTCAGTTTGTTCCCATTTCCTTGAGGCAAATTCTCAGAATTGTGGCAGCTTATGTCATGGCTACAATCTGGTCCTCATGTAGCTAACTTCTTCCACCTGGTGGGCGTTTCAGTCTCTACAAGACAGTTCACAGGACATGGCTCAGCATATTATCTCTAGCCCTTGAGAAGGAACTAAAGGTCCTTCACTATGCTTAACGACTAAACTATTATTATTTAGTCTTGTTGGACTGTTTTTCTTCGCTTCTGCATTTTCTCATTTCTCTGATGAAACTTAATCTTTGGCTAAAGTTTTTCCACAGACAAAAGGCAGGCTGAGGACATGTGGGGGAAGGACCATAGGGTCCTGGTCCATTTCAGTTTCTTTATATTCATAAAATGTGATACTTTTCTCCACAAATTACTCTGGAGAATTTGAATAGAGCTAGTAGAATGAAGAGACCAAATATATTTGTTGCAGCTTCATGACTGGTTTGCTGTGTTCAGGGAAAACTATTTCACCTCTCTGGATCTCAGTTTCATCATCTGTAAAACAGATAGGCTGGATAATTGGCAAGCAATAATAAAAGATAATTTAAATGTATGTGTGTGTGTGTGTGTGTGTGTGTGTGTGTGTATTGGGGTGGATTTGGGGTGTGGAGTCAGTTCACCTTTTTAATGATTCCTGCAAAACTGATTGGCATTTTTCTGGGTGAGTGCAGACTTATGCACAAAAGTCCTGATTTACTATTTTAAAGATCAGTCATTTTTCAGCTTCTATAGTTTGTTTTCTTATCTGTAAATTGGGGATAATTAAAGTACCTTACTGAATGTTTGTGTCCCCTCAAAATTCATATATTAAAGCCTAACCCTAAGGCTTCCCTGGTGGCACAGTGGTTAAGAATCCGCCTGCCAATGCAGGGGACACAGGTTCGAGCCCTGGTCTGGGAAGATCCCACATGCCGCGAAGCAACTAAGTCTGTGCGCCACAACTACTGAGCCTGTGCTCTGCAACAAGAGAAGCCACCTCAAAGAGAAACCTGCGCACCTCAACAAAGAGTAGCCCCCGCTCGCCACAACTAGAGAAAGCCTGTGCGCAGCAAAGAAGACCAAAACGCGGCCAAAAAAATAAAATAAATTAAAAAAAAAAAAAGAGTGACAGTAATTAAAGTTTTTGATTGGGAGGGAGGGATGGTCTGACAGTTCTCTAAATTTTATCTTTATATAGAATTGGAGAGCAGCACAAATGGAGGGGACATGTCAGGGAATGCAGGGAGGCAGATCCAGGCTTGGGGCACCTGTGAAGGTCATGAGTCATTGTAGACACACTGAGATTAATGTCAGAGGAACATGCAGCAGGCAGTGAGACGTTCAAAGCAATGTCTCTGAGAGAAAATTGGTACACTGTGTATAAACCGAGCATAATTCTAGAGGTGTGATGGTGGGAGCCATGGCAATGCCTGAGTCTGGGGGGTGGGGGAATGGGATGGAAAGAAAAAAGGAAACGAAGGAAGTGGATGAAGGCTGGAGCAAGAGGTGTCTAAACAATGCACCTGAAGGTGCCTTTGGACACTCCGTTCTGTGTGGTAGACAGAAGAGTAGCCAGGAAGAGGCAGGGAGCAGACCCAGAGCAGTAGCATGCCTGCGTCCCCTGTCCTGCCCTTTCTCCTGAACTCCCTCTCCAGAGCCCTTAATCCCAGTTAAGCTCCTGGGGGAAGCTGCCTTATAGCAGCTTCAACTCAGACAGTTGCAAATAGCATTTCAGAGCTGAAAGCTGGTCAGCCAGCTCTGATGACTGGAGTTGCAGCCCTTATTCACCGGAATAATGAAATCATTATTAAGTTCTCAGGGGACAATGGAATGTTTGTTTAACATTTCTGAGATGCTGCTGATTGCTCAAGTTCCAGAGAGTGTCCTCTTCCAGAGAAAAGCATTTAAAATTAGATTGGGAGTGGAGAGTGGGGGGTGGTGGGGGGAGCTTGGGAAAGTTTGCTCTGAACTTTCACTGACCTTTCATTGAAAGGGCGTGCTCCTTGTATTCTGTCCATCCTGTCCAGTGGTTAAGCTTGAGGAAAGAAAGGGGGCGCTCTTCCCATGTCGGCCTGCTTATCTGTCTGTTATCATCTGCCTCTGAACCACTTCCTCTTCCTGATTCCAGGCCCACTTAACTCTTCATCTGTGACTTCGTGGAACATAATGTAGTGAAGAAAAGCATGGGCTCTGGGGGGTACAAAGACATGAATTTGAGCCCAATGCCACCTAAGGCTAATAACATTGTCTTGGTTACCTGTTGCTGCACATCACACTTACTAAACAACAATATTTTAATTCTCTCTTCTGATTTTATGGTTTAATTGTAACCCTTAAGTATTAAGCAAGGTATAGTAGGGGTGGGGGAAAAGTTGCAAACATATCCTAAACCTTTTTAGTAGTGTTGTTTATTATAGTGGTAGGGCAAATAATTCTCAGACTATTTTAGATGTATTACAAGAGTGCGCAGATGAGTACAAGGGTTAATGTTGTGTGTTGGAAGAAGGGACATGTGAGTACCTAATGGGGGGAAGGTAACGCAGGGGAGAAAGAAACATTTTCCTCTGTCCATTAAGGTTCAGTGACTGAGGACCTACAAAACAAACAAAAGATAGACTAACAAGAAAACAAAGCAAATTTAATTGCAGACATATGTACAACACCAAGAGTGAACCGTAATGAACTTTGAGTGATTATGATGGGTCAATGAAGATTCATCAGTTGTAACAAATGTCCCCCTCTGTTGGGGGATGTTGATAGTGGGGCACGCTAGGCATGTGGCAAGGGTGGGAGTAGGGGGTACATGGGTACTCTCAGTACTTTCTGCTAAATTTTGCTATGAATCTAAAACTGCTCTAAAATATGAAGTCTATTTAAAAGGAAAAATTTTAAAGGGGGATGTTGATTTCTTCAAAAATTTCGAAGACCTAAATGACAAAGAAAGACTGGAAATATGACAGATTAAAAATGGCTAAAGAATCATACAAATAAATGTGACACGTCACACCAGGCTGGAATCTGTAGTAATGGAAATATGTTATCGAGGATATTATTGGGCCAACTGACAAATTTGTATACAAAACAGATTTGAAAAAAACTATTCCATCAGGGTTAAATTTACTGCTCCAGGTGAAGTTGTTTATTTACCATTTTCTGAATTTTCCTTTTGAATCATTTGCCATTCCTGCTGCCTAGGGTGCTTTTGCCCATCCATTCGCGTACTATTCAGCTCCAAACTCCAACTAACTACCCCATGACCCTTGATAGACTTGTCTTACTATTTCAGCCCTGAGTGATCTAATCTTCCTGTGAACTCACAGATCCTTTTTCTGCACTGCTTATACTGTGCTTTGTGGCCTTGAAGTTTTGGTTGTCTCCCTATATAAATTTAGTTTCCATCTAAACGGGAAGCAAACAAATATAGGGATGTTGAGTTATTGTTACTGAAAGCTCGGCCTCTCTCTACACTGGTGCCGAATCGAATCTTGGAGACAGAGTTCTGGGTGAAGTAGAAAAGGATAGCTTTATCACTTTGCCAGGCAAAGGGGGACACAGTGGGCTCCTGTCCTTGAAAACTATGTCCCAACCCGGGAGGATTGGAGGAGAAGTTTTATAGCAACGGTTCAAGGGCGGGGTCTCTGACAAGGTCAGGGGTGAGCAGGGCCTGTGCTCCCTTCATCTCGTCTCAGGTGGTCGGTCCCCTAATCTGGATGAGCTCCTCTGGTCCCTTTAATCTGGCCTCAGGTGGTTTCTTGGCTGCTCCTCCCTTGATTAGCAACTGTTCAAATCTGCCCTTTGGAACTCAGGGAAGGTCCTGGAGGCTGGAGTCTTGCCTACAAGAAACGGGGGACAAAAAGGCCTCCATGCCCAGGAGCCCCACAGGGCATCGCTTGGTTTCATTATGCTTCCTTTTACCTCATTGACCTCTCTTATGATAGGTGTTCACTATCATTAACTTATTTGACAATTATTTATCAAGCATCTACTATGCACTAATCCTTATTAACACGCAGATAGATGAGACACAGTGCCTGCCCTCAAGGGACTTAAGAGTTCTATAGGGGGAGCCAAACTATTTTAAAAAAAAGTTTTAAATGTGCAAGGAACATAAAGAAAGGAATAGGAATTGTTCCAAGGAAGGCTCCACGGAGTAGTTGACACTTAAATTGAGACTTGAAATGGGTGTTCACAGGTGGACAGGTCCCAATATGGTACACGGCTGAGAGAAGGTAGATGACCCGGGAAAGGCATCTGCATAACCTCCAGGTCTGTGCCCCTAGCCTTTTGCCTGAGTGCCACAAGCCTCAGGCTATACCATCCCTACGGCTGAAATGCTCATGAAAGGGAGGAGCAGATGGGTGACCTCAGGAGACTGAAGCCATTGCTGGAGACTGGAGGAGCTACAGTGGGACAGGGGCAGTTTTGGGGATTGCCACAGACAGAGAAATGAGAAGGAAGCCTTGATATTAATCAGGAACATGTAGAGGTCTGTGAGATTGATGGGGTTCAATGAACCCAGCCTGAGAACAAGCCGTCAGGCACTTGGGCAGCCTGTACACAATGGCTATGCACTCAGAGAGGAGGCGCTGGGTGATTTCTGCAGGGACAGGTTGATTAGACCACGATAGATGATGCCAATAAAGGAGGAAATTAGGCCACTGAGAAAGAAGGGGGAAATCAAACAGAAGTTCTTTATTCTATCAGTGATCTTTCATTACCATTAACGCATGGGATAATTGATTAATTTAGAGATTAGTCCATCTCTTCCTCTTTTTTGGCAAAAGGAAACTATAAGTAGAGAACTAATGAAGGGAGAATCAACATTTATCCTTAGTAATCCAGTAGATCAGCTCACAGCCCTTCTCTGCAGCTCTATAATAATGACTCTGCATCTCTGTGTTTGCATTTTGAATGCATTTAGTTTTTCTCTATTGTTTTCTTTTTGTTTGTTTTTTTTTTTGGCTGCACCTCATGGCTTGTGAGACCTTAGCTCCCCACCCAGGAATCGATCCCGCACACCCTCAGCAATGAAAGCACAGAGTCCTAACCACTGGACTGCCAGGGAGTTCCCTCTATTCTTACTACTTATGCTAAATTAACATCTGTTCAGAATTTGTCATTACTTAACACAGTTTGTTGCATGGCTGCTGATGTTAGAACTGTTAGCATGTCTCCTCCAGGGAGAGCATCATGCAACTTCTCTTTGTCTAGTGATGAGGCTCATTACATCACTCTTTCCTCTGCAGGAGGACCTCAGAACCTCAGAGACACCCTCCTCACTTAAAGATTTGCTGTGGAGAGAGAGTTTGTCACCTGAGATTTTGCTGCTGCTGCCCCTGCTTGGGTTAGATCTTGCACAACTCCTTGTGGTGAGCTGATCCACATTTCATTCCAGTGATGGTCTGCAGTCAGTGATGTCTCTTTCTTTAAGAAATTGGGGGTTTCTCTTTAGCATTTTCCTGAGGCCACGCCAATTCTAGGACGGGAGATCTATTCCCTGGAGAATCCCCTGTTGACCCTTCGGCTGACTCTTCTATTATGTATGTCTTCTCTTTCTATCTCTTCATCAGCATCTCACACACACTCACTTCACCTCAGCCGCACCAGCCTCTGTAGGCACCTAAAAGATGCCAAGCCTTTGCCTGCCTCTGGACTTTTGCACGCTCTGTTCTTTCTGCCTGAAATGTTCTTTTATATGACATCAGGTTTCAGTTTAAATTTCCCTTCATCAGTGATTCTTTCCTGACCACCCTGTCTATAGTCCTTGTCTTAGTCCCTTCAGGTTGCTACAACAAACTTCCAAAGACTGAGTGGCTTACAAACAACAGAAATTCATTTCTCACAGTTCTGAAGGTTGGGAAGTCCGAGATCAAGGCACCAGCACATTTGGTGTCTGGTGAGAGCCACTTCCTGGTTCATAGATGTCTCTCTTTGTCCTCACATAGTAGAAAGGGCCAGGGAGCTCTCTGAAATCTCTTTTATTTATTTATTTTTAATTATTAATTAATTAGTTAATTTTTTGGCGGCGTTGGGTCTTTGTTGCTGCACGCAGGCTTTCTCTAGTTGTGGCAAGCAGGGGCTACTCTTCATTGCGGTGTGCAGGTGTCTCATTGCGGTGGCTTCTCTTGTTGCGGAGCACGGGCTCTAGGCACACGAGCTTCAGTAGTAGCGGCACGTGGGCTTCAGTAGTTGTGGTACTTGGGCTCAGTAGTTGTGGCTCCCAGGCTCTAGAGTGCAGGCTCAGTAGTTGTGGCGCACAGGCTTAGCTGCTCCACGGCATGTGGGAATCTTCCCAGACCAGGGCTCGAACCTGTGTCCCCTTAACCACTGCATCTCCAGGGAAGTCCCTGGAATCTCTTTTAAAAGGACACTAATCTCATCCATGAGGGCTCCACTCTCAAGACCCCACCTCCTAACATCATCCCATCTGGGGTTAGGATTTCAACATAGGAAATTGGGGAGGATGAAAACATTCAGTCTATAGCAATTCTCTTCTTTTCACCCACCAGTTCTTCTATCATATCACCTTACTTTTCCCTTCATAGCTCTTATTATAATCTTCAATTATTTATTTGTTACTTATTTAACATTTCTCTGCCTCCACTCCAATGTATGTTCAAAAGAGTAGGGCCCTTGTCTGTCTCTTTCACAACTGAGTTCCAGTGCTTAGCACGTTTCCCACATTTCTTGGCAAATAATAGGCATTTAACTAATAGTTGATGAATGAATAAACTAATAAATAGTGAAAATTACCCTCCACTCACTCTCTGGCAAGCTATTTTGCAGTTAATTTTTTATCAGTCTTATAGAATCAGTGTAATCCTTTATTATAACTCCATCAAGGTTTCCGATTATATAGGACAAGAATAACTACTTACGATATTCTCTTGCGAAACTAGAGGCAGGTGCCTGAAAGTCAGGAATCATATCTAATTCACATAATCATAATAGCATACATGAATCCCACAATTATAATGATTCAAACCATTCACTAATAGGTGGAACTAACAGAGTTTTTTTAAATTATTAGTAGGCCTCACTAGGCATGGTGACCTCAGAAGTCTTTCTGAGTTTTCCTTATATTCTTATGATCTCCCTCTGCTACCCCATCCCTGCCACACACATACTTTAATGTGCTGATTCATTCCTTACCCTAAAAGAAGTTAGTTTTCTAGGGGGAAAATATTCTTATCTTTTTTTGTTCAGAAGAAGAGGAAGACACAGAAATTCTGACCAGAGAAGTGAAGATTATACACTCACTCTTTACCTAAGACTGGATCTGGGGCAAGTGTCTTATTCTAGAAGTTTCCTTGGAAGGGAAATGCTAAAGGGAAGAATGAGTGGATATCTGTTGGTGGTTCCCATAAGAGAGTTCGATGAAAAGAAAGGGCCCCTGGACTTCCCTGGCAGTCCAGTGGTTAGGTCTCTGCACTTCCACTGCAGAGGGCATGGGGTTCCATCCCTTGTCGGGGGAATTAAGATACTGCATGCCGCGTGGCATGGCCAAAACAAAAAAAGAAAGGAAGGATGCCTGGGTTCAATGCCTGAAAAGTTGCTTCTTGCACCAGATATCTCAGGGGCAGTGAGCTCAGGACACCGGCGCTATGCTGCATGGCATGTAACATGTGCGTTTGGCATGTACCTTTGTGTTTGCTACATTTAATTTAGGTCTTTGTTTCCCTTTTGTTAGTAAAGATAATTCCCAAAATGCCAAATGGATTTTCCATCCACACTGGGGTCTGTGGGCGTTAACGTGGGAGAGAGAAAATGAGACAGAAGTTAATGAAAACCTGCAGCAGAGTTCATGGGTCTCAAGCTTGATTTGATTAAACCTGGAAGAATTTTTTCAGAGAAGTGATTCTTTTATACCTCTAATAATAAATATGCTTAAAATGTTACTAGATTAGAATTATATTTTAAATAGTTGGTTTCTAAGTAACGACCAAACTTTAAAAATCATATTTGTTTTACAATTTTTTTAATTGAAGTACAGTTGATTTACAATGTTGTGCTAGTTTCTGGTGTACAGCAAAGTGATTCATATATATATAATATATATATGTATATATATATTCGTTTTCATATTCTTTTCCATTACGGTTTATTACAGGATATTGAATGTAGTTCCCTGTGCTATACAGTAGGACCTTGTAGTTTATTTTATTTATAGTAGTTTGTATCTGCTAATCCCAAACTCCTAATTTATCCCTCCCCTGCCCCCTTTCACCTTTGGTAACCATAAGTTTGTTTTCTATGTCTGTGAGTCTGTATCTGTTTTGTAAATAAGTTCATTTGTATCATATTTTAGGTTCCACTGTTTTACAATTTGTATGCATCAAGCACCACTATTTACAGAAAGCCATCCCTTTGACTGTCCTCCCCTGGATTGCTGGTGTCTGCATATAGAGGCCCTTATGGCTATGGAACCTTAAGGAGAGGCTTTCTGGACTCGGAATGCTCACTGGCATCAGGGAACAGATGCACATCACGGAAGAAGGTTTTCACAAATTTTCACATGGGCTAACTTCTTCCTTCTGCATCTTCATTCACAAGCCCCCTCAGTTCAGACTCTTCCCATCGTTCCAACAACCTGCATCCCAGAAGAAACATGAGAGGTTTTTTTTTTTTTAATATTTATTTATTTATTTATTTGGCTGCACCAGGTCTTAGTTGTGGCATGTGGGATCTAGTTCCCTGACCAGGGATCGAACCCAGGCCCCCCGCACTGGGAGCGTGGAGTCCTAACCACTGGACCACCAGGGAAGTCCCAACATGAGAGTTTTATCAGGAAAAGAGTGGGAGTCAGCTTTCATGTTTACCCTGGAGAAGGAAGGCTACAGGAAGTTTCTTCATGTTTTTTTTTTTTTTTCTTTGTAGGTCCTTGTGTCCTCAAGGTAAATGGCGTGACATTTCCATCAGTATTTGAAAGCTTCTATCTGGCAAGGCTCTGTGACCTATGGGCACCATCAGTTCTGTTCAGAACTGTGTGTCCTCCCTCTTTTCAGGTTCACTGCCTAGTGGGACATGAAAATTACAGTGACAAGAGTAAACATGAGAAGGTAAAGATTCCCAGCACCCAAAGGAGATCATAAAATATTTCAAGAGCATTCTCCAAAATGTATCAGGAGTCATGGGGAAAAGGGGTTCCAGGGCCCAAACATTTGGGGATAAAGAACAAAATAAAGTTAAATAGAATTATAACAGAACTTTTCATATTTCTAACATGCATTGTAAATATCTTAGAACCAACTACGATAAGCAGATTGCTTAAACTCTCCTCAACCCACAGGAACTACTCTTTCTCCCCAGCAAAGCATCCAGTAAGGCTAGCGTTTCTGCAGTACTGGTCTTCTAAGATCCAAGGAGATTAGAGATCCTTAAAAGTCACTATCAGAAGAACAAAAAGGAAAAGAAATGAAGGTCAAAGGGAGAAATGGCTTTATTTACTTTTACCTCCTCTGAATGGCCTTAACAATGGTTTTAATTATTCTTTTCAAAGCCTTAACCTGTAACCACTGACTAATGTGAATCAGTAAACATGTTTGATCCCTTAAGGCACCTTGTGGAAACTTCGTTCCTACAATACTGATCATCTAAGATAATGGGGAATTAAAGACCTTTGAGATGCACTATTCAGGGGAAGAAAAGAAATGCAAACCAAATGGATGTGATGGTTCCGTTTTAACTCCCCTGGTTGGTTCTACTGACTTTTTAGATAGCCCTCTATAAAGCCTTGCTAACCACAGGAGCCGAGCTCCAATGTGGGTTAGAATCAAACATTCCATCCCAGCCCCAGTTTTCAGAGGATTTCTTAGGATACCTAAAATACAAACTCATTTGCCAGCTTTTGCTCTGTCATGCCCCTATTTGACTGTTGGTCACACAGAAACCCCTGAGACAGGCCACTGAGTAAAAGAAGAAACCAGTTTTTGTCAGGATATGCTGGGCGGGCTAAAGAGCTAGTTCCCAAGGAGAGGGGCCAGGAGTCCAGAATAAGATGCCCGGTTGACTCAGGCTGATGTCAAAATTCCAGAAGAACCAAGCCAGTGGGAAGGCTGGTACTACTGGCTTTATAAGTGAGGTGGGAGCCATGGTAATGTGTGCAGTGAACAGTGGAGAGAAGGATCCTCTCCACAGCTGGAGGGTCTGGGCAACAGGAGCCAGCTCTCAATGGGAGAGCGCTGGTGAGACATTTGAATCTCTGGGGTTCCAGTCATGGCTCCAGTCCTAGAGGACAACTAGAGTTCAAAGCAGGAAACAGACAGATGATCACTGAGACATAGAACAGAAAGTAGGATAACATATAATTGGTAGAATATTCTGATTTATACATTTAATGACTTTTAGCGGACTCGATGTGCTGTGTCAGATGTACAGTATGTCCCTCCATTCATCAATCAAACATTTCTGAGCATGGACTCTGTGCCAGGTAACAGGGATTCAAAGACACACCCAGGGGGGCTTCCCTGGTGGCGCAGTGGTTGAGAGTCTGCCTGCTAATGCAGGGGACACGGGTTCGAGCCCTGGTCCGGGAGGATCCCACATGCCGCGGAGCAACTGGGCCCGTGAGCCACAACTACTGAGCCTGCGCGTCTGGAGCCTGTGCTCCGCAACAAGAGAGGCCGCGATAGTGAGAGGCCCGCGCACCGCGATGAAGAGTGGCCCCCGCTTGCCACAACTAGAGAAAGCCCTCGCACAGAAACGAAGATCCAACACAGCCAAAAATAAATAAATAATTAATTAAAAGAAAAACTCATAGCTAACAAAAAAAAAAAAAAAAAAAAAAAGACACACCCAGTCCCAGGGAGCCCCCAGGTCCTGTGGACTTAACTCACTAGATGTGGCCACTCATCTGCCTCCATGCCTGGCGAGGCATGAGGAAGCTTCTGGAAGATTCACCTTCTCATGAAGTCTTCATTCGCGTTCTCTTATACCCTCCCTTCCCTCCTCCTTCTCTTTCTTCTTTTCTTCCTTTCAGATGTTCCATACCTGCTGGTCTATTTTAGTACACTTTATCACAGCACGTGTGTCCGTCTGCAACAATACATGCTGACCTAGAACATCCTAGAGACAATTACCTGGGGGTAATTGGGTATTGGTTTTTTCTTTTTTCTTTTTGGCTGCATTGGGTCTTCGTTGCTGCATGTGGGCTATCTCCAGTTGTGGTGAGCAGGGACTACTCTTTGTTGTGGAGCATGGGCTCTAGGCACATGGGCTTCAGTAGTTGTGGCACGCAGGCTCAGTAGTTGTGGCGCACGGGCTTAGTTGCTCCGTGGCATGTGGGAATCTTCCCGGACCAGGGCTCGAACCCGTGTACCCTGCATTGGCAGGTGGATTCTTAACCACTGCACCACCAGGGAAGTCCCCGTAATTGGGTATTGTTAGTGGACCTTCACACATATTTGTGCTTTTGCTTAATAGACTTCCAGACTATTAGAGAATGTTAATCCTGGAGATCCTGATTTTTATTAGAGTTTCTAGACCTCTCTTTTAGAGAAATGCAGGAGCATCTGAATTCATCATCACCCACAATTAGTGAGAGCAAAGAGATGCATCCTAAGGGTGCTTACTTTCAAAATGATTCCCAACTTTCATAGAAATATTCTGTAATTTTATATAATTAGCTTACTTTCCAACTGCTAACAAAGATTTGTAGCACAGTCACTTCTAATTTTTGTCAACAGAGTGGCTCTCAGGAGTGTTGCCACTCGATAGAAACTTCCCCATTCCCACTTCTTTGAGACTGAGGAAAAGATGCTCAGTCATCATACAAACCAGCCCTTTTTCTCAGTTCACCTTCCCCTGCTCCCCGTAACACACACACACACACACACACACACACACACACTAAAGACCTCCTTTAATTTAGACCAGGAGAAAACAGCTGAGGGTCCCAATGCATGGACCCCTCTATCTTTGCAGAAACTGCAGGATCTAACATTGGGATTCAAGGTGAATCTAATATTACAGCCTTCAGGATATAATAATAACTTCCTATTCTCCCTATTCTGGTTCCTGGGGTGGGAAGAGCACAGAAATTTTCCAGTTAGAAAATTAAAGAATATACGCAAACAGGATATTTTGCTGAGACGTGAATTTTTCTTTCTTTTTCTGTACGTTCCTCATTCCCCTAGTTCCAAGTAGCAGCCGCACCCTTTGTATTTCCTTGGTTCAGGGATATCTGCTTTCTAAAGCTTCTGCTTTAGAAAATAAACATACTACTTCATGGAGAACAAAACCCAGTATTTTCGAGTTATAACTCAAAACTTCCAAAGCTATTTCCATGCCCTATTCCCAGGAGTTTCACATACTGTCATGTAATTACAGTTTCCAATGTCCTTCATTTCTGTGTAGGTTTCTATTTCCACTTGGTGTCATTTTTCCTCTGCCTTAAGGACTTCCTTCAGGCAATGAATTCTTTTAGCTCTTGTATGTCTGAAAAAGTCTTTGTTTAATAAGTCTAATAAAACGACAGCTCTCATAAGCTTTATCAATTTTAAAAGGCATAAATAAAATGTCAGAAATAAGACGTAAAAAGAGATGCTGTAAATATTAACAAAAGAATATGAACAACTTTGTGCCAATATATTTAAGCACTTTAGATGAAATGGATAAATTCCTAGGGGGAAAAAAAACTTGCCAAAATGATCTCCGGAAGAACTAGGGATATCACTTATATGTGGAATCCAAAAAAATAATATGAATGAATGTATATGCAAAATAGAAACAGACTCACAGATATAGAAAACAATTTGTGGTTACTAAAGGTGAAAGGGAAGGGAGTAAGGACAAATTAGGGGTATGGGATTAACAGATACCAACTACTATGTATAAAATAGGTAAGCAATAGCACAGGGAATTATAGCCATTATCTTGTAATAACCTATAATGGAGTATAATCTGCAAAAATACTGAATCACTATGTTGTACACCTGAAAGTAATATAATATTGTAAATCAACTATACTTCAATTTAAAAAAAAAAGGACTAGGGCTTCCCTGGTGGCGCAGTGGTTGAGAATCTGCCTGCCAATGCAGGGGACACGGGTTCGAGCCCTGGTCTGGGAAGATCCTACATGCCGCGGAGCAACTAGGCCCGTGAGCCACAACTACTGAGCCTGCGCGTCTGGAGCCTGTGCTCCGCAACAAGAGAAGCCACGATAGTGAGAGGGCCGCGCACCGCGATGAAGAGTGGCCCCCGCTTGCCGCAACTGGAGAAAGCCCTTTCACAGAAACGAAGACCCAACACAGCCAAAAATAAATAAATACATAATAATTAAAAATGAATATCTGCTAAAAAAAAAAAAAAGAATAAAGGAACTCCAGTTTAAAAAAAAAAAAAAAGGACTAGAAAACTCAGCATGTCTATAACCATTAAAGAAGTTGAAATAGAAGTTAAAAATAGTCTCAAAGAAAGTATCAGGGCCAAACAGCCTTACAGATGAGTTCTGTAAATAATAAAATAACATATAATACCAATTACAGAAAATAGAGAAAGAGGGAATATTCCTCAACTCATTTCTGAAGGCTAACATAGAATCTGGATACCAAAATCAAACAAGATAGTTCCAAAAAAAAATTTCAGACCAATTTCATTCATGAACATAAATGCAAAAAACAAGAACAAAATAAGACCAAAAAAAACCCTTAAATATTAGCAAGCTAAATACAGTGATTAAAAAAAGAAAATTTAGCATAACCAATATGAGTTTATCCCAAAGTTGGTTTAATATTCTAAAATCAATTAATGCAATTCACCCCATTCACTGATTAGGAGAGAAATACTATACGATTTTATCATTAGATGAAGACAAATCTTCAATAAAATTCACAATGCATTCAAGAGTGGAAACTAGGAGTAGAAGGGAAGGAAACTTTCCCAACCTGAAAGTGAAAGTCTACGGATATCCACAGCACCAAAAGCATCTACCACAATGGCCCTTTAACATTTTATTGAAAACATTTTTATAGCAAGCATTAAGTGTGGAAGGTCACAAACGACTGTAACACAGCTACAGCTCCTGGCTTCAGGGGAGAAGATGAAAATAAGAGTATCCAGTTTTGTCACCATTATTCCAGGAGGGTAAAATCCCCAGTCTACTCCATGAGCACCTAGCCAATCAGTCCATGGATGGCTGCCCTAGAGTCAGGTGCCCTCCTTTGATTCAAAGCCCTGTCACCATTTTGATGGAGTCTCAGAGAACATGGTCATCTATGGCTGCTCCTTCTTGTGGGTAGAAAAACTTCCTTCAGAAGAGGATTGTATATATATATATACATACATATATATATATATATATATATATATACAAACACACACACATATATATGTATATATATGTATATAATGGATTCCAAGAAAGAAATAGGCTCTTTTTTTCCAGTGCAGCCAAACTGCAAAGCTTATAACACAAGTAGGTGCTCTGTACAGATCTTACTTCCTCTATATCTGCGGTGCTAGAATGTAAATCTGTAGGCAAGTTAAATACTAAAGAGTACGAGAGCGTGAAAGTTATGGTAAACTCAGAAATCTGTTTTTTTTAAAGTTAGGCTGTATTTATGCTGGCTGAATGTTCTGTTTAATCACCTGTTATCCTCCATTGCCGTGTCGGTAACCAAGAAGCTTCCAACCCATCTCTCCCTGTCTTGAGAGGAACCCGGAAAGCAGCTCTGGTCTCTGTTTGGCTCGGGGTCTCAGGTGGCGCAGCGCCCCCTGCGGGCCAGTTGAGGCGGCGCCGGCGAGAGACGCCGAAGGGACCGCTTGGTGTGGGAGTCGCCCGGCTCCGTGCCACCTCTCCTCCAGGTAGCGGCTCCTTCCCGTGCTGTGTCCCCCGCATCAGGGGTCTGTTTCTATAAAGGAAGCGGGTTTCCCTCACGGGAGTCGTCCCAAATCCCTTCCGCAGGAGCCCGAAGGGGAGAAGGGAGCCCAAGGTCCTGCAGGAGGACCCTGCGAGGCGGGCCACTCGGGGCTGCCCAGGGCCAGCGCCATCGGGAGTTCTTATTAGAGCAGCTCGTGGGCAAATCAGCCCAGCCAGCCCGGCTTGTGTAGCCGCTCCGGGGGAGCAAGGCTTTTCCAGAGGTAGATTCCCTTTGCGAGGTAGCAGGGCTTTCTCCCCAACTCCCCAGCCGCATCTTGTCCTACACCCAAAAAACCGACTCCGTGGCAGGAGTGTGGGGTGGAGCGTGGAGTCAGGGTCGGGGGAGAGGCTGTGAGAGAGATGCTCGTGACTGGGAACAATGAGGGATCCAGATGCAAGAGAAGAAGCGTTTACAGGGAAGACTTTGGCAGGGCTTCAAAGATCTGGAGGTGTAGGGTGCAAGTCACTGGGCTTCCCACGTCAGGGCTGGGGGAAGACTAGCCGTCCAGGTGAACAGGGCCCCCCTCCTCACAGCCCACGCGGATGGGCCTGGTGGAGTCCTTCTTACAGCAGTGGCAGTGCGGGGGCGGCTGCCTGCTTTGGCAAAGCAGTCGGTGACGCTGACATCGTGAGCACCGTTGTGGCAGCTTTGCAAGGAGCTGCTCTGCTGGTACAGGGCACAGATGGAGTTCTCAGAAATCTGCTCTGGTGGCCAAATCCTCGTGAATGAGGGTGTTGATCTGCTTGCACCTACCCCTCCGGATCAGCCACCGTCGCCTCATCATCACGTCACAGTACCGGTGGTGTCCTCCAGGGACTCATGACCTGGGGTTGTCTGTACACCGTCTTGAGAAGGGCAGGCCTGGAGTGAAGACAATTGGCCCCAGGAGGAGGAGGAGAAGAAGGGTCCACATCAGATTCATGTTCCCTGTGAAAGCAGGTCGAGGAAGAGTGGGGTCAGGGAGCAGGCTGTGGTCCCTTTCCCCCAAGATACCTATTGTATTTCTAAGAACTCTCAGCCCAAACACTTCATGTCCCCGCTGGCCCCTATCTACACTTCTTCTTGTACTCACAGCAACTACTGTTCTCACATTCTCCTTCCACCTCACACCCCTTCTTTTCTCTGGGTAAGAAGTGAGAAGAGAAGAGAAGGACTTGTGAAGAAAGGAGGTGCCTACCACCCACTCACCCCTTTATAGGCCTGACATACAAAGGTATTTTCAAACTCCGAAGTGATTTTTGCTCCTCACTTGAGTAGTTAACCTAAAAAAGTGTTTGCATCTATCAGCCACCTGATTCCACAGCCTATGAATGAAGCAGGTGTCCCTGCCAAACCTTTTCTACAGTAGGTGAGCTCACTACTAATCCATATGCCTCGCATCTTAGAAAATATTTCCACTTCCTTAAATACATATGCCTGTTTTAAATGCTGTTAAAAAGAAAATGGAAGCATTTCAGTTCTAAGAGAGTAGACTTATGTTTTCCCCACAGATTCCTCTGCCTCAGAATAAAAATTCCTGGCTCCTCAGGGCTTCCCTGCTGGTGCAGTGGTGAAGACACTGTGCTCCCAATGCAGGGGGCCCAGGTTTGATCCCTGGTCAGGGAACTAGATCCCACATGCCGCAACTAAGGAGCCTGCATGCTGCAGTAAGACCCAGCATCTTACTTATAAATAAATATTCTTAAAAAAATTCCTGGCTCTTCTATGTATAGGGCCTGTCATCATGAAACTTCCCAACTAGTGCCCAGGGAGTCTGAGTAAAGACTGAGTGTATATTCTGACTCTTTTACTGAATACCTGGGAGTCCCAGGGCAGGGTTTTTGCAGAGCAGATGACAACCACAGAGATAGATATGTCCCTTTCAGTGGTGGATACTCCTAGCAGAAATGGAACCTCCGTTGCCTTCCCTCCTTCCTCTAATCCTATAGGAATTACATTGTGGATATTTTCTTCCCAGACCTTAAAGGGAAGGCCATATGGAAAACTCTCAGGTCTGTCAATGATCTTTTTTTTTTTTTTTAATTATTTTATTTATTTATTTATTTTTGGTTGTGTTGGGTCTTCGTTTCTGTGCGGGGGCTTTCTCTAGTTGCTGCGAGCGGGGGCCACTCTTCATCGCGGTGCGCGGGCCTCTCACTGTCACGGCCCCTCTTGTAGCGGAGCACTAGCTCCAGACGCACAGGCTCAGTAGTTGTGGCTCATGGGCACAGTTGCTCCGTGGCATGTGGGATCTTCCCAGACCAGGGCTCGAACCTATGTCCCCAGCATTGGCAGGCAGATTCTCAACCACTGCGCCACCAGGGAAGCCCCTGTCAATGATCTTAAACAGATTGCCTAGTAGGACTAATTTCATGTTTACTATTTCACACCCACAGTCTTTACCAGCATCACACAGAGTACCTATGACACCACCGCACATATGAAGAAAAAAACCTGCAGTTTGGTGACTGTCGCTAGCTTGCTATTATTGGAGGTGGGCAAATCACCTCATCCTTATACTCTAAAGTGAAGGTTATAGACTAAAGATCTTTTTCACCTCAATCATTCTCTGTCTTTCACTCCCTAACTAAGCATTACTTGTGTGTATGAGTCCATGTGTGATTTTCTGTGTGTACATATTGTTTTGTACATGTTCAGGTAAGCAGAAATATTTTGTTTGCAAGTTGGGTTTCCATTTGAGAACTGTTAATCCAATTAAATCTAATTTTTCTTAAAAACAGTTGTTAATGAATTTAGGCAAAAAAAAAATCCATCTCTTTTATGTAAAGATTACATTCTTTTTGGCTTCACAATTTAAACTGTGAATGTTCTTATTATGGGAGAAGCTGCCTGAGACGTGGGTCTGCATTTCAGTAAGGTAAGGGAAGAAATAGTACATACGCCTTTCCAGAGCTCCAAAATCAGTTATGTTAGGGGACCTGCTAATGAAGGTGGTGGCAGGGGCACATACAGTCAATCAACAAGTTGTAATATAAGTAGATTTCATAGGTCTTATCTTGATAGGTCTCCCTGGCAGATAGGCCTCAGAAGCCTTTTGTCTGATTAGGCAACAGAGCAAAAGCTGACTGACAGCTGGCAGGAAACTGAGTTGAGATCTAATAACTAGATCTCAATATCCTTTATAATTGGCCAAGAAAAGAGGAACTGCCTTTTTTGGAACTTCACTATGCTTAGCTATTCTTGTTTAATTCACACCATAGTTCTAACAAGTATGTGTTATTATTTACAGGTTTCACAATTTCGTGTGTTCATGGCTCTGCATAACTGGCCATTGGGCTTAAAGAATCCAACCCTTTGGCCAAGTGGTACCTATAGGGTCTCATTTCTCAGAATTAGTAGAGCTCGGATTCAAATCAAGGTCTTTACCTGACCTTAACTTTTTGAAGAGGGTATGTGGCAGGCCGCAGGACAAGCAAAGATTTAGAAATTCATTCAACATGAAAAAAACTTGTCTTTATATTGAGGGAAAAGTTGCCTTTGTAGTGAGAGACTAACCTAGTCGTCTGAAAACAACCAAGAGGAAAAAGCACATTACCTAAAATTATTAGTTGTGATTAGTGGCAGTTACTGAATGATATGTAGATTAGCCAACAAAAATTTCTATGAAGAGATTTAGTGTAAGGTAAATATGCATAGAGGAAAGCTATGGACGAACCAATCAGGAAAAGCATAGAAGGTGTGCTCCGAATACAATTTTAAAGGTGGACCATGGTTGCAGATTGGGCATGATATTGGGTGAGTCTCTTCTCAGGATGCTTGTGATAAGCGTGATGGGCAGTATCTGAGTGAACAGACAGGATGTGATCAGTAGGTAGGAGTAGAGGGAGTGAAAACCCCTGAACTATTGCCACCTTCAACAGAGGTGGGAACTACTCAGCTCTAGTTGATCCCTTGTGGTAATGGAGACTCAGTGCACCGACAACATCTCCCGATTTTTAAAGGTAAGACAGGAATGCAAATTTTTATGTGAACTATCCCAACTTGAAGTGTTAATATTCCAAAACCCAATATTAAAAGTAAAACTATATGCTGATCAAGAACAGGTTTTGAGCCAGATGCACTCCCTGTGACTGCAGTGTATGATTTTTAGTTCATATTATAGACACTTGAGTACAGGTCCTTCTACCCAGTGTGGTTGTCAGTATCACAGAAGGGCTAAACTACACCTAATTCATTTTTACATCCTCATCTCTCATGAAAATGCTTTCCACAAAATATACATGAAAAAAGAAAAACTTACTTCATGGTAAAAGATATGAATGCCTTTTAGGCAGAACAAGATTTCAGGCAGACTCCTATTAGCACTGCACTGAGTCCTGTCCAGGTCACCATTATGTCCATGTTTACATAACGACATCAGTGGTAAAATAATTGCATTTCCACACGACAGAAATATAAAAAGGTAGTTTTAAAAAATGTGGATTAATTTTCTTGGAAGGTTGTACAGTGCCATTTGAGGACCTAATCCAGTTTCCTTTTTTTAAATTTTATTTATTTATTTATTTATTTGTTTGTTTGTTTATTGGCTGCGTCAGTTCTTCGTTGCTGTGCGCGGGCTTTCTCTAGTTGCAGCCAGAGTGCGCCACTGCGCCATCAGGGAAGCCCCAGTTTTCTAACTAAGAGGTTAGACCAGGGATTTAATATCTCTTATCTGGAGGCCTTTCCTACCTTGATGCACTTTCCCTGTCTGTACAATGTCCCACACCATCTTCTTAGCCTAGAATGCTCATTTATTCCCTAAAGTCCCTAAACTCTGCTTATCCTTTATGGGCCAGCTCAAATGGACATTTCTTCTGGAAGCCTTTCTTATCCCATGAGGCCAAGTAAGACCCTTCATCCTCAGGGTCCCCATAAAACCATCTTCACACAGTGTTATTACCTCTATCACATAATAATAAAACTATTATAGGTCTACAATTATTTTCCTCTGCTTCTCTGAGAACCAAGAGTATGTTTCATGCATCAAGTTACATACTATGACTTCCATAATTTCAGGAATACAGTGTCCTATCCATTGATGCTCATTTTATAAATTAAAAAATTTTTTTCCTGTTAACATCAAGAAATGAAATGTACTAGTAAGATAAATGACAACTCTAGGACAGACGGTTTTGTAGAAAATAGCACAGATTGAAAAGAACACAGGAATTCAAGCTCTAGCTTGGAATCCCTTACATGACACCAAATGTTCATTCTCTGGCAGATTTTACAGACTTTCTTCTGGGTGTTTTTAGGTCATGCTACTTCACAGGAAGTGAAGGCAAAAACTGCGCCAGGGTAAAAACAAGAGAAAGTGGATTCAATGCATAGGAAGCAGAAAAAAAAAAAAAAGACAACAACAATAACAAAAAGTCATAGATTTGTCACAAACTAATTACTTATAGGATTTTGAGCAGTGAGAAATTCAGAGCTCAAGTTTCCACCACAGGGAAGTGAGGAGATAAAGAACATTTGGGTGAGAAGGAACCAGGGTGATTACTAAAATGAAAGGGGTGCCTGGGTTCCTCTGGTGCAAACAAGCCTCCTGGCTCTATTTGTTCTGAGTACCAGGCCTGCCTTCATGTACTTCAGTCTTTCAATGTGTTGTCCCCAAGTTGAGTTATAAAATCTATAGCCATTCTGGGACTTCCCTAGTGGCGCAGTGGTTAAGAATCCGCCTGCCAATGCAGGGGACACCGGTTGGAGCCCTGGTCCGGGAAGATCCCACATGCTGCAGAGCAACTAAGCCCATGTGCCACAACTACTAAGCCTGAGCTCTAGAGCCCGTGAGCCACAACTCTTGAGCCCTTGTGCCACAACTACTGAAGCCCACGTGCCTAGAGCCCATGCTCCGCAACAAAAGAAGCCACCACAATGAGAAGCCCGTGCACCGCAACGAAGAGTAGCCCCCACTCGCTGCAACTAGAGAAAGCCCATGCGCAGCAACAATGACCCAACGCAGCCAAATAAATAAATAAAAATAAAACATCTATGGCCATTCTGCAGCCAGTGATATTTTTCATTTAGGAAATCCAGACCCAGTGGCAGAGCTCTGCCCTGCACAGGATGCCTGGAATTAGATTTGTTACAACAGAAGCAGCAGTGGTTCATCCCTGGGTACGCATTGATCAGCAAATGATAAAACAAAGGGCTCATTGCATAAGTGGACCATGTCCTAATCTGTGCGTTTCTTCATGTCCTAGATTCAGAGCCCTCCTTGTTCTGCTCGCCCCACCCACAGGGGCTGCTCTGTATCTCCAGCCCCAAGAACTGGGGGGAAACCAGCTGCCCCTGAGCGCCCGGACCGCCAGCTGGATCTGTCCTCACAGGAGCCACAGCAGAGACACTGGGTAAGACAATGAGCCCCAGACCTGGAACAGGAGAGACAGCAAGGAAGCAGCAACTGGGGGAGCGGTGAGCTGAAGTTAGTGCCCAGGACACATGACAGACTTTGGGGAGCAGAGGGGAGAGGAGCTAGAACCACAGTGACAGCAGGGTGTCTGCAGGGTGAGTGAGGAGGGAGTGCGTTATTTGTGGGCCGGGATGCAGAAGATACCCTTCTTTTCACAGGAAACATGGTTCCAAGACAGCAGAATGCCCGGCTTCCTCTCTTTTTGCTGCTGGGGCTCTTGGGAATGGTGATCTCACTCCATGCCCAACCTCCTAATTTAACCTGGGCTCAGTGGTTTGAGATTCAGCACATAAATATGGCCCACCCTCAATGCAGTGATGCAATGCAGGTGGTTAACCGTTACAGAATGGGGATGGTTAACCGTCGCAGAATGGTATGCAAAGATCAAAATACTTTTCTCCGCACAACGTTTGCTGAAGTAGCTCATGTTTGTACCACCGAAAATGTACGCTGCCCTACATCACGCAGCATGAATTGTCATAATAGCTCAGTTCAAGTGCCTGTAACCTACTGCAACCTCACAAGAAATGCACGACGTTATATGGACTGCCGTTATACACAGACACAGGCACAGAGGATCTACATCATTGCGTGTAACAACAGATCACCGCGGGACAATGCCACATACCCCGTGGTTCCAGTTCACTTGGATGCGATCATCTAAACTCTGGGCCAGCACTTTGGGCCGTGCTCATCTGCCAAGCGCCACAGTCCTGCCCCACCCTCCACCCCAGATATCAGCATCAGTCCTCATCTCACCAGCCTCCAGGTCCCTTTAAGCTTTGCTCAGCTGAAGCTCCTTGTGCACGCACAATAAACTTTACAGAATTACCTACAAGGCTCCGTGTGTCTGTTTGTGCTCTTCTATCATGTAGTTACATTCTGGTCTAGAGGTTTTTCCCCTTCTTCTAATCTGAGATTTGTGGGATATAAATAGATGTGAGGATAAGAGGCTCCTTGTGTCATGAAGTTGTGCAGACTTTTCCTGCTCTCTGCTTTAGGCCAGGAAGCTGAGGCTTCCTCTCATAGCTGCCTATTTCAATACCAGGAGGCAAAGAGCCCCCAGTAAGTAGAAACAAATGTATTTGATTCTGATTTAAGAACCATACATTTTATGATAAAAGAGAACGATATGGTGTAAAAACAAAAAGAAAGGGGGAAATGCCATAATTGTGATAAGACCAAAAGAAAAAAGCAAATTTTAGCCCCCGAGATTTGTTTTTAAATAAGTGTATCAAATCTTCAGATATTAATGGTTATCCTAGGGGTGGATCCAGAGTTTGAGTCTAATGTGGAATGAGACAAATTGTTCAGGTAGTATATGGACAGATTCCAGTACTACCTGGAGAAGAGATGAAACTCTTTCCTGGCGATTTCTGTGTCCTGGAGAAGGGAACAGCTGGTCATCTGGTAGCAGAAGGTAAAGAAGGAGACATGGAATTGGGCTCTCTCCCAAGGAGAGAATCAGTGGCTTGTTCACATTCAGGTCAGGAAGGGGCACAGGCTCCAGGATTACAGAAATGTAGACAGACAGAAAAGGGAGCAGATAATGAAAGCCCCTACTCTGCCTCCATCACAAGGCTGCACTCAGGAATCAATGAGGAACAGGAAGGGAAAGCTCTTTGCAAACTGTGGTCAGATGCAGCATTCAAGTGATTGTTCGGGGGACATGTTGGGTCTTTTGCAGCACCTGACTCAGAATAGAACGCAGGTAGCATGTCATTAAATCTGTACCTCCGTCCTTGAGTCTGGGATTCCTGACCTCCTATTTTTCAGCTCCTCTTTCAGGCCCAGATATACAGCAATTTCCATTCCTCCCACCCTCCATATGGGCAGTCATTCTTGCTCTTGGTAGTACTACATACGGCATCTGCACTTGAGCATCTTCTCTGGAGAAGCCACTGGAGGATTTGTCCCTCCAGGCGGGTCTGTTGACTCAAGCTATTGCATGGAGATACTAGGTTTGGACAATTCCAGGGCTCAACAGAATCCACTGACTTTAGGTTAATACAGAGTGGCATGAAATGAGCTTACCCTTCCAACAGGCTTGGAGTAACAGAAGGAGAAGGTGGGATACCGCAAGGCTGGAGTCACATTTGCCATGATGCAGTGAACCTTCCTTGTCTCAGCAGATCATATGTCACTTCCCAGCCATGGACACAGCATCTCTAACACCGTATGGTAGAGGGATCAGCCAACTCAGCTGCCCCATCTCTCTCTGCCTTGTGTCGTCATCCCCTCTCCCATCATTCACTCATCATTCATTAATGCAGTAGTTAACCCATGTGCAGATGTGCTCTAGGCAGATTTCTAAGCTCGTGAGGATGCAATGTAAACAAAGACACATTTCTGTCCTAGGGTGCCTATTCTACTGGGAAGAAAATGAACTTACAAAATTATTTTTCCAGGTGATAAGTGTCAGGAAGAAAACTGCACTGAGGAAAACGATGTACAGTCATCTCTCAGTATCTTCAGGGGATTGGTTCCAGGAGACTCTGCAGATATCAAAATCCACAGATGCTCAAGTCCCTTATATAAAAGGGGGTCATACCGTTGGCCCTCCACATCCGTGGCTTTCACATCCACACACAGGGCCATCTGTAGTGGGTCTCAATGAGTCCATAGAAGTGAATCTGCAGTGTGGTTGGTAGGGGCCCAATGAAGGAATGAATTCTGAACAATATCAGAAGCAGCTGGTCATGCAGAAACTAAGGGGATAGTCTTCCTGAGAGAGACAGAGACAGAGACAGAGAGACAGAGAGAGAGCATTCAAAGGGCCCAACATGAATGTAGATTAGTCATGTTAGAAAAATAAAAGTTAGTCTAGCAGGACAAGAGCATTTTAACCATGAGCATTAGTGATAGAGGTTATTGAGGCTCAGATGCTTCATACCTATGGAGATGAAAATAAAGAGTAAATTTCCTATGGGGTACAAATGGAGCATGTTAGATAATACTGTGACCTGAAGATCAGTCTGGCAGCTGTGCAGGGACTGCGGGGACAGTCAGGAACTCGTGGTATCCAGGCCAAATCCCAGAGGCATGGGATAAGGTAATAGCAATAGGGCAGAAGAAAAAGTGCAGGTTTAGGATTATGTTTCCAAGTTCGAATCATCAGGCTTTAGTGAAGGATTGGAAGCGGAGGGAGAGGGGAACAGAAGAGATTTCCTCATGTCAGTAAAATGCACCTTCATCCTCTCACTCCGCAGCACCATGCTGTTCCCCCTCCCTGAGGCCATGCTTCCCCACTCTCTTCCTGCTTTTCCTCTGTTCCTCATCTTCCCCAGTCCCTGTGCTGAAGATTGGGCTGGGGTCAGAGGCAGCTGGTGGCCCTGAAGCTTAGAAGTAGCTTCTCCCTCCCGGGAGGCAGGAGGATTCAAAGCAGAGCAAGGAGGATTCTGTGCTCTGTGACGACAAAGCCGTGGCTTGGCTCCCACCGCCCTCTGTGATAGACACTCAAGATCTGACTGCACTGAACCTGAGGCCAGCACTACAGTGGCCACTATTAGAGAAGTTAATTGTTCATGTCAGCATGTTCCAAGGACACGTTCCTTGGAGTCCACTTCTCTTCCCTAAGCCTCCATTTCTAACTTTGTAAAATGCTCGTAATAGTACCAAATCTCAAGGAAGTCTTGGAAGAGTGAAAGCAGTTAGTGGTTGTAACACACTTTGTAAGGTACAGCATGAAGTGAAAGGGCCGTTCACATTGTTATTGTTTCTAGTTTATGTTTTAACATCAGGAGCAGATTCCTCTGTGTGGGTACGAAGCAGATTGTCTCAAGTGACCCTCAGATCAGGGAGAGAAGGCCCCAGGGTCAGGTCAGGAGATGTGAGAGGAGAGCAATCTGATCTAAACCTTCTGATTTGTTTTTGTCTGATATTGAGATTTTAGGCACTGTTTCCATTTGAATCACATAAGGGAGTGAGACTGTGACAACATGGACGGACCTAGAGGGGATCATGCTTGGTGAAATAAGTCAGACAGAGAAAGACAAACACTGTATGATTTCACTTATATGTGGAACCTACAAAACAAAACAAATGAACAAGCATAACAAAACAGAAACAGAGTCATTGGTACAGATAACAAACAGGTGTTTGCCAGAGGGGAGCAGGATAAGGGAATGAAAGAAATAGGTGAGGGAGATTAAGATGTAAAAACTTCCAGTTATAAAACAAATGAGTCACAGGTATACATTTACAGTGTGGGGGAATATAGTCAATAATTATGTCATATCTTTGGTAACAGATGATAAGCAGATGTCATGGTGTTCATTTTGAAATGTATAGAAATACTGAATCACTCTGCTACGTACCAGGAACTAACATAGTGTTGTAGGTCAATTATACTTCAAAAACAAACAAACAAACAAACAAAACAAACTCATAGAAAAAGAGATCAGATTTGTGGTTACCACAGGTGGGGGATGAGAGGGAGGGGGAATTGGATAAAGAGAGTCAAACTTCCAGTTATAAGATAAATAAGCACTAGGGATGTGATATACAACATGATAAATGCAATTAACATTGCTGTATGTTATATATGAAAGTTGTTAAGAGAATAAATCCAAAGAGCTCTCATCACAAGGAAAAAAAATATTTTCCAATTCTTTAATTTTGTATCTATATGAGATGATGAAGGTTCACTAAATTTATGGTGCTAATTACTTCATTATGTTTGTAAGTCAAATCGTTATGCTGTACACCTTAAACTTATACAGTGCTGTATGTCAATTATATCTCAGTAAAACTGGAAGAAAAAAAAGAGAGTGAGGCAATGAGTAGGGAAGGGAGCACAGAAATTCTGTTCCCATCCCCAATTCAAATTACCTATGAAAAATAGCCTTTTTTTGAAACTAAAACTTTACTTATGTTATTAAATTTGCTTCCTAAAACGCACATAGAAATGTGGCACTGTTAACTGTTATTCATGTCTCAAGTATGAGTTATAATAATAACATAAGAACAGTGCCTAGGTAGCTCCCATCAGGAAACTTGCATAAGCCTCTTAGATAGCCTCACCAGAGGGCAGACAGCAGAAGCAAGAAGAACTACAATCCTGCAGTCTATGGAACAAAAATCACATTCACAAAAAAGATAGACAAGATGAAAAGGCAGGGGGCTATGTACCAGATGAAGGAACAAGATAAAACCCCAGAAAAACAACTAAATGAAGTGGAGATAGGCAACCTTCCAGAAAAACAATTCAGAATAACGATAGTGAAGATGATCCAGGACCTCGGGAAAAGAATGGAGGCAGGGCTTCCCTGCCGGCGCAGTGGTTAAGAATCTGCCTGCCAATGCAAGGGACACGGGTTCAGGCCCTGGTCTGGGAAGATCCCACATGCCACGGAGCAACTAAGCCCATGTGCCGCAAGAGCCCGCAAGCCACAACTACTGAGCCCACGCACCACAACTACTGAAGCCTGCGTGCCTAGAGCCTGTGCTCCGCAACAAGAGAAGCCACAACAATGAGGAGCCCACGCACCACAACGAAGAGTAGGCCCCGCTCACAACTAGAGAAAGCCCGCGCACAGCAAGGAAGACCCAACGCAGCCAAAAATAAGAACAAACAAATAAATAAATACATTTATTTTTTTTAAAAAATGGAGGCAAAGATCGAGAAGATACAAGAAATGTTTAACAAAGACCTAGAAGAATTAAAGAACAAACAAACAGAGATGAACAATACAATAACTGAAATGAAAACTACACGAGAAGGAATCAATAGCAGAATAACTGAGGCAGAAGAACGGATAAGTGACCTGGAAGACAGAATGGTGGAATTCACTGCTGCAGAACAGAACAAAGAAAAAAGAATGAAAAGAAATGAAGACAGCCTAAGAGACCTCTGGGACAACATTAACCACAACAACATTCGCATTATAGGGGTCCCAGAAGGAGAAGACAGAGAGAAAGGACCCGAGAAAATATTTGAAGAGATTACAGTCTAAAATTTCCCTAACATGGGAAAGGAAATAGCCACCCAAGTCCAGGAAGAGCAGCGAGTCCCATACAGGATAAACCCAAGGAGAAACACGCCGAGACACATAGTAATCAAACTTGTAAAAATTAAAGACTAAGAAAAATTATTGAAAGCAGCAAGGGAAAAACGACAAATAACATACAAGGGAACTCCCATAAGGTTAACAGTGGATTTCTCAGCAGAAACTCTACAAGCCAGAAGGGAGTGGCATGATATACTTAAAGTGATGAAAGGGAAGAACCTACAACCAAGATTACTCTACCCAGCAAGGATCTCATTCAGATTCGATGGAGAAATCAAAAGCTTTACAAAG